>NC_056687.1:45705000-46065000 GCF_018350215.1 Panthera leo | reverse complement strand
CTAGGTATTTTATGCTTCTTGGTGCAATTGTGAATGTGATCAGTTTCTTGTCTTTTTGTTGCTTCACTATTAGTGTACAAGAATGCAACTGATTTCTGTACATTGATTTTGTATCCCACGACTTTGCTGAATTCATGTATCAGTTCTAGTAGAATTCTAGTAGAATTCATGTATCAGTTCTAGACTCTTTGGTGGGGTCTGTCAGGTTTTCCTTGTATAATATCATGTCATCTGTAAAAAGTGAGAGCTTAACTTCATCTTTGCCAATTTTGATGCCTTTGATTTCCTTTTGTTGTCTGATTGCTGATGCTAGAATTTCGAAGACTATGTTAAACAACAGCAGTGAGAGTGGACATCCCTGTCATGTTCCTGATCTCAGGGGGAAAGCTCTCAGTTTTTCCCCATTGAGGATGATATTAGCTGTGGGCTTTTCATAAATGGCTTTTATGATGTTTAAGTATGTTCCTTCTATCGCGACTTCCTTGAGGGTTTTTATTAAGGAAGGATGTTGAATTTTGTCAAATGCTTTTTCTTCATTGATTGACAGGATCATATGGTTCTTTTGTTTTATTTTATTAATGTGATGTATCACATTGATTTGTGAATGTAGAACCAACCCTGCATCCCAGGAATGAATCCCACTGGATTATGGTGAATAATTCTTTTTATACGCTGTTGAATTCACTTTGCTAGTCTCTTATTGAGAATTTTTGCATCCATATTCATCAGGGATATTGGCCTGTAGTTCTCTCTCTCTCTCTCTCTCTCTCTCTCTCTCTTTTTATTTTTTATTTATTTTTTTTTTGCTGGGTCTCTGTCTGGTTTAGGAATCAAAGTAATGCTGGCTTCATAGAATGAGTCTGGAAGTTTTCCTTCCCTTTCTATTTTTTTGGAACAGCTTGAGAAGGCTAGGTATTATCTCTGCTGTAAATGTCTGGTAGAATTCCCCAGGGAAGCCATCTGGTCCTGGACTCTTATTTGTTAGGAGATTTTTGATAACTGATTCAATTTCTTCACTGGTTATGGGTCTGTTCAAGTTTTCTATTTCTTTCTGTTTCAGTTTTGGAAGTGTGTGGGCGCTTAGGAATTTGTCCATTTCTTCAGGTTGCCCAATTTGTTGGCAATAATTTTTTATAGTATTTCCTGATAATTGTTTGTATGTCTGAGGTATTGGTTGTAATAATTTCATTTTCACTCATGATTTTATCTATTTGGGTCATCTCCCTTTTCTTTTTGAGAAGCATGGCTAGAGGTTTATCAATTTTGTTTATTTTTTCAAAAAACCAACTCTTGGTTTCATTGATCTGCTCTACAGTGTTTTTTTTTTTGATTCTATATTGTTTATTTCTGCTCTGATATTTATTATTTCTCTTCTTCTGCTGGGTTTGGGGTGTCTTTGCTGTTCTGCTTCTAGTTCCTTTAGGTGTGCTATTAGATTTTGTATTTGGAATCTTTCTTGTTTCTTGAGATAGGTCTGGATTGCAATGAATTTTCCTCTCAGGACTGCCTTCACTGCATCCCAAAGCATTTGGATTGTATTTTCATTTTCATTTGTTTCCATATATTTTTTAATTTCTTCTCTAATTGCCTGGTTGACCCATTCATTCTTTAGTAGGGTGTTCTTTAACCTCCATGCTTTTGGAGGTTTTCCAGACTTTTCTCTGTGGTTGATTTCAAGTTTCCTAGCAATGTGGCCTGAAAGTATGCCTGGTATGATCTCAATTCTTGTATACTTATGAAGGGCTGTTTTGTGACCCAGTATGTGATCTATCTTGGAGAATGTTCCATGTGCACTCGAGAAAAAAGTATATTCTGTGGCTTTGGGATGTGGAGTTCTAAATATATCTGTCAAATCCATCTGATCCAATGTATCATTCAGGGCCCTTGTTTCTTTATTGATAATGTGTCTAGATGATCTGTGCATTTCTGTAAGTGGAGTATTAAAGTCCCCTGCAATGACCACATTCTTCTCAATAAGGTTGCTTATGTTTGTGATTAATTGCTTTATGTATTTGGGGGCTTCCGTATTCAGTGCATAGACATTTATAATTGTTAGCTCTGCCTGATGGATTGACCCTGTAATTATTATATAATGCCCATCCTCATCTCTTGTTACAGCCTTTGATATAAAGTCTAGTTTGTCTGATATAAGTATGGCTACTCCAACTTTCTTTTGACTTCCAGTAGCATGATAGATAGTTCTCCATCCCCTGACTTTCAATCTGAACGTGTCCTCAGGTCTAAAATGAGTCCCTTATAGACAGCAAATAGATGGGTCTTGTGTTTTTGTCCATTCTGATACCCTATGTCTTCTGGTTGGAGCATTTAGTCTATTTACATTCAGTGTTATTATTGAAAGATATGAGTTGAGATTCATTGTGATGTCTGTAGGTTTCATGCTTGTAGTGATGTCTCTGAGACTGTGGTCCTTGTAACATTTCACTCACAGGATCCCCCTTAGGCTCTCTTGTAGGGCTGGTTTAGTGGTAATGAATTCCTTCAGTTTTTGTTTGTTTGGGAAAACCTTTATCTCTCCTGTTCTGAATAACAGACTTTCTGGATAAAGGATTCTTCACTGCATATTTTTTTCTGTTCATCACATTGAAGATTTCCTGCCATTCCTTTCTGGCCTGCCAAGTTTCAGTAGATAGGTCTGCCATTGGTCTTATGGGTCTCCCTTTGTAAGTTAGAGCCTGTTTATTCCTAGGTGCTTTCAGAATTTTCTCTTTATCCTTGTATTTTGCTCATTTCACTATGATATGTCATGCAGAAGATCGATTCAAGTTATGTCTGAAGGGAGTTCTCTGTGCCTCTTGGATTTCAATGCCTTTTTCCTTCCCCAGATCAGGGAAGTTCTCAGCTATGATTTGTTCAAGGACACCTTCAGCCACTTTCTCTCTCTCTTCCTCTTCTGGAATTCCTATGATATGGATATTGTTCTGTTTGATTGCATCACTTAGTTCTCTTATTCTCCCCTCATACCCCTGGATTTTTTTATCTCTCTTTTTTCAGCTTCCTCTTTTTCCATAACTTTATCTTCTACTTCACCTCTTCTCTCTTCTGCCTCTTCAATCTGTGCTATGGCCACCTCCATTTTATTTTGCACCTCATTTATAGCATTTTTTAGCTCCTTATGACTATTTCTTAGTCTCTTGATCTCTGTAGCAATAGATTCTCTGCTGTCCTCTATGCTTTTTTCAAGCCCAGCGATTAATATTATGACTATTATTCTAAATTCTTGTTCTGTTATATTGCTTAAATCGTTTTTGATCAATTCGTTAGCTGTTGCTACTTCCTGGAGTTTTTTTTTGAGGAGAGTTCTTCCATTTCGTCATTTTGGGTAGTCCCTTCAGTGGCTCCAAACTGCAGGGCACTTCCCCTGTGCTGTCCGGAGTAACTTGTGTTGGTGGGTGGGGCTGCAGTCAGACCCAATGTCTGTCCCCAGCCCACTGCTGGGGCCACAGTCAGACTGGTGTGTACCTTATCTTCCCCTCTTCCAGGGGCAGTACTCACTCTGGAGTGGGGTGGCCCCTGTCTGGGCTACTTGCACACTGCCAGGCTTGTGGTGCTGCTTCGATGGGCTCTTGCCAAGGGTGTATTAGCCGGGGTGGATCCACAAGTTGCACAGGGGCAGGAGGGGCAGGCTTAGCTCATTTTGCAGTTGGTGGTCCCCTGGGAGAGGGGCCCTGCAGCACCAGGAGGGAGGCAGGCCCATCAGAGGGATGGATCCACAGAAACACAACACTGGGCCTTTTTGTGGTGCAAGCAAGTTTGGTGATGGAGAACTGGTTCCCTTTAGAATTTCGGCTGGGGGAGAATAGTACTTTCCAGGGCCTTTGTTTCCCTGCTGAGCTGAGCTCTGTCTTCTGGGGCTCAGCAACTCTCCCTCCCGGTGTCCTCTCACCCTCCCCTCTGTCTGAGAGCAGAGCTGTTGACTTTTAATATTCCAGATATTAAGTCCTGCTGGCTGTCAGAACTCACACAGTCCGGCCCCTCTGCTTTTGCAAGCCAGACTTGGGGGCTCTGCCTTGCCAAGCGGGCTGCCCCTCCACCACTCTGGTTCCCTCCTGCCAGTCCGTATAGTGTGCACCTCCTCTCTGCCCTTCCTACCCTCTTCCATGGTGCTCTTGTCTACTCTTGGCTCTGGAGAGTCCGTTCTGCTAGTCTTCTGGCAGTTTTCTGGGTTATTTAGGCAGACGTGGGTAGAATCTAAGAGATCAGCAGAACAAGGTGGCCCAGCATCCTCTTACACTGCCATCTTTCCCTCTGTCCATCTGTGTATAGAAAGTTCTAGTCATGCTCGCCATATATACACATAATCTGGTAGCAATGGCAATCCATTAGAAGTTATTGAAGAAGGATATTATTTAATCAGACTTCTGTGTATAAAGAATACTCTGACAGCAATGTTTTGGAAGTAAGAGAATATCAACAGGATGTGAGAAAAGAAACAAGACTGTAGCAAATGACAGATATGAGTAGTTTTAGCGTGAGAACCTCAGTGGTATCAGTAGACTGTGTATAGAATCACTGGTGAGGGAGGAAGGGCATGGGTGTCCTGAAATGGGATGACTCATACGTTTTGGGCTTTGTTCACTCATACGCAACTGTGACTCTACTGTGGATTAAATGTGATATGAGTCTTCTGTCTGCATGACTGTAATGGCTGTCAAAGACATGATATTCAAATTCCTTTCAGAAGTGTTAAATTATTACAGGGCTTAATGAATTTATGAAGCCACATTGAAAATATAAAAACGTGTAAAATAATTTGTTTTTCTCTTTAGTTTAGTATGACATGAACACTTGGTTAGAATTCTTTCTATTTTTGAATAATAGACATACATATTTAAGAAAGTGAATTGTATGCCTACCTTAGTCATTAAAATGCTAATGCAATTATACCTACAAAAGACTTTGATAGCTAATCAACACTTAATAACATCTAATCTGTAATTTTGTGTCATTTTAATGAGAGGAGAGTAGATATTATTATGACTTCTAAGTATTTCTCTTTAACATTTTTCTCAGTGAATCTATGACTTTCTTATTTCTTAAGCTGTAGATAATTGGATTTAAGAAAGGAATTATGATAGTATAAAATACAGAGTCCATCATACCCTGATCATCTGATTGTGCAGATACAGGGTGCACATACATTAAGACAAGAGGGCCATGGTACAAAGAGACAGATAAGAGATGGGATCCACAGGTGGAGAACGCTTTTCTTATGCCTTGTAGTGACTTCTTTTTTAAGATTGTAAAGAGTACTAGTGTATAGGAGACAAGAACTATCAGAATGGTGAACATCTGTATTGACCTAGCAAAAATGAATACCATCAGAAAATTAATAGAAGGGTCAGTACAAGAAATCTTAAACAATGGCATAATGTCACAGTAAAAGTGATGTACTATGATAGAATCACAGAAGGTTAATCTGAATAACAAAGCATTATGAATTATGGCATGAAGAAGGCCACCTGAAAATGACCAAACTAACAGCCGGATGCATAGTGTATTGGACATAATCACTGGGTAAAGTAATGGTTTGCATATGGCCACATAGCGATCATAAGCCATTGTTGCCAGCAGAAAACATTCCGTGGTTATACTGATTGCCAAGGAAAAAAACTGTATCATGCATTCAGAAAGAGATATCATTTTGCTCTTGGCAAAGAAGTTGACCAGCATCTTGGGGGTCACTGTGGATAATATCTAAGCATCCACAAATGCCAAACTTCCAAGGAAAAAGTACATGGGGATGTGAAGCTGAGGGTCATTCCATATGAGAGCAATCAGACCAAGGTTCCCCACAATGGTGAGAAGATAGATAACCAAGAACACCAGGAATAGGGGGATTTGCCACTGTGGTTCATATGTGAGTCCGGAGAATTAACTCTGTCAGCAATGTTGCATTTTCCTTTCCCATGTCCTCACTGGGTGTTGCCTGAAATGAAATGGAGTAAGTTTTTTAAATGTCAATAAGAATTTATATGTGAAAATATGGGGAGGAGATTTGAGATACAGTTGTGCACATCAGAATCCCCTCTTAATTTTATTACATATTTAGTGGAATCTATTTTGGAGCTAAGGAAAATAGTACAATTATTTAAATATTAAAATGCAGCAATAAACAGATTTTGGAAAATGGAAGACATTATACATATGTGCTAAATTTATGGTACAGGATTCATTATGAAACAGAAATTCTGTGTCTTGAATGTCTTGAAAGGGAAAGAAGCTTGAAGGGCCAGGTTAGTAAAGTTAATTAAATAGCTTATGAAAGATCTTGAATATTATTTATCAGGGGATAAACATGCACTGAAAACAAGAGGAAGGAATAGCACTCTAAGACTCTCTTTTAAAGTGAATATATGGTAGTATAAAAAATAGGCTGAAGGGAGTAGAAACTGGGCTCAGGAATACCAGGCAACAAGAAGTTACTACTGTCTAGCTGTTCTCAAATCAGAGTACACATCAGAAATGTCTGGGGAAACTTTTGTGTAAAATATAGATTTGAAACTTTACTGTAGAAATTAATTTAGTGTGTCAAGAACTAAAGCTAATAATCTGTATTTTAAACTTGCTCCATGGTGATCTACATACATGTGACTTGGCTAGTCCACTAGCAAATTGACATTGAAATTAACAAGAAGATTAAGACATGGATGCCGAAGAATTCAGGATGTAGAGGCAGTTACTACCTCTGTGATATATTGGAGCTGAAGGGGTCTTCAGTGAGGAATAAAGAAGTACCTGGGTAACTGGGTAGATTTTCCTCAAAACTGATTAAGAACTAGAAGGCAGTGGCCAGTTTGTGGACGTCTAGGTGATATATACTTTGTAGTATGAGTTACAAGAGCTTAATGGAAATAATGACTTGGAAATCATTGGAGTAGGTGGAGGCACACTTACGTATGATCTATCTATTAGAGAATACACCAAGTGTCAAGAGAAGGGCAAGAGACTAAACTGACAAAAGTATGGTAAAGTGGCACTGAAGATGTGTGCCATTTTCAGAAGCCAGTCCAATCCTCTTTTCTCCCACATAATCTTGGTGACAGGCAAAGTCTACCACCCACTCTAGGAGCCAAAAGTTGTGCCACTAACAACTAGAGTGAGGGCACCTGATGTAAGTTTGGCAAATCTAACTTCCCCACACTGGTTTAAAATTTGGAGTGCGGGAGTAAAAGGGACAAGGACAAAAGAGAATTTGGGTTGCTAAGGCAGCCAAGCTATAAAATGAAGGTTCCAGAGGTTCCTGTGTGGTTCAGTTGGTTAAGTATCTGACTTCATCCCAGGTCATGATCTTGTGGTTCGTGACTTCGAATCCTGTGTCCACCTCTGTGCTGACAGCTCAGAGCCTGCAGCCTGCTTCAGATTCTATGTCTCCCTTTCTCTCTGCCCCTCCCCCTCTCGTGCTCTGTCTCTCTCTCAAGAGTAAATAAACATTAAAAAAATTTAACAAAAAAAAATAAAATGAAGATTCCAGCAAATACATCCTACACCCACACCAATGACCTACCCTGTCAGTGTGAACAGTGGCATTCCCATACAGCCGGTGTGACAACAACCCTCGTGGATACAGTGTTGGGACATGGTTTTGGCTGTTCACAGATTGCCTTCCTTCCTTCTTTGCTATCTATTTTTTTCAAGCTGGTTCCTTCAATCTCCCTCACATTTCTATGTTAGAGAAAATCCATTCAAAAACACCATTTCTTGTTGAAGCTAATAGTTCTGACTGACAGCAATGAAAGATGGGCAGAGACTGGGAAACGATACTGAGCAGAATGATCAAGAAGAGAAGGGAAACAGGGCAGATGAGTGTCATGAACATAAGGAAAGGAAGATATTCAAGAAGGACAAAGAAAGTTATGGTGCCAGTCAATAAAATAAATGCTCTAGTAGGACAAGGAGTGAACAGATGTGATGCAGCATGGAAGCTAAGAGATTTTCAGTGGCTTTAGTGAGAGCCATTTCTGTTATGTGATGCAGTGGAGGCCAGAGAATAATGAGAAGTGAATGGGAAACAAGTTACACAACAGTGAACTGGGAAACAAAGTTGAGCCCTCCAGGAATGTGGAGGACAGTTATTGTATGTCTGCTGTGGTAGACAAATACAAAATATGTTTCCTATATATCATTTAATAAAAGTGTTCAGAAGAGAGAAGCAGAGAGGATGTCATCACAAAGAGGAAGAAGACAGTAGAAGGAGAAATTTGGGTGGGTGGAGATCACAAGATGCACAAAGAGTAATACACAGAGAATAATAGACATGTTGATGAATAAGTGTGGGAAAGACAAAGAAGGATTCAGAATATATCAGAGAAAGTTAATGGACAACAAAAGGGAAAAGCTCAGAATTAGGGAATACATATTTATCTTAACCTTTGTTTTACTTTAAGTTGTCAACTTTCAGGCTCCTGCGTGGCTGTCCGTTAAACGTCTGACTCTTGATTTCAGCTCAGGTCATGATCTCATGGTTTGTGAGATCAAGCCCAACATTGGACTGTATGCTGACAGAGCAGAGCCTGCTTGAGATTCTCTCTCTACCTCACTCTCTCAAAATAAATAAATAAACTTAAAAAAAATAATAAAGTTGTCAATTTGGGGAAACTTGTTTTATTCAAATTTCCTTGTTTAATTTTCTATGGAATATGTGTAAGCAAGAGATTTTCATTTTAAATTTTACTTCGCAAATTTTGTGCTGTTCATAAATACACTAGCACTGCCTGAAAGTTCTTTTCATATTTAAAAGTGCCTTTACATTTGTTATTACAGTGATTAGAACTGACTTTTTCTAGAAATCCTTCTGGGTTTTACTTGAGAGTATTTTTTTTTTTGCCACCAGTTATTTAGCAGAATAAAACTGAGCCAAAGAGTGGAGTGGAATACAAGTGATGTAAGTAACCAAAGCCAATAATTGCAGTTTTTAAATGTACATTTATTTGAAAGAACTTCTTCCATGCAATCCCAAATCACTAACGAACTGAAGATACTCAAATTCAGTTTATGTGTGGGTACTTAATAAGCTATAAATACTAGAAAGAGCATGAAGGAGCACTTACTGCCTATTTCCTCCTACATAAATAGTCAATGAAATTCTTGTCAGAAGTTGGATAAAGGATAGAGGTAATATGCAAGTGACTTACTTTAAAAGTTTTATCAGAAAGTGTGATCAATTAAACATAAGGGAGGTTTTAATCAGAGTAACCAGAAGATTTCTTATGTAGGAATTGTTATGAAATTATTTTTTTAAGATTATTTATTTATTTGAGTAAGAGAGAGAGACTGAGGGAGGGACATACAGAGAAGGAAGGAGAGAATCTCAAGTGGGCTCTGCACTGTCAGTAAGGCGCCTGATGTCTGGCTGAAACACACGAATGGTGAGATCATGACCTGAGCCAAAACCAAGAGTCAGACACTTAACTGATTGAGCCACCCAGGTGTCCCTGAAATGATTTTTTTTAAGGGAGAGTGCGTGAGCAGAGGTGAGGGGCAGGGGGAGAAAGAGAGAATCCTAGGTAGGCTCCATGCTCAGCATGGAGCCCAATGTGGGACTTGATCACACAGCCCTGGAGTCATGACCTGAGCCAAAATCAAGAGTCAGACACTCAACCTGCTGAGCCATCCAGGTGCCCCTGTTATGAAGTGATACCTAAGTGCAGTTTAAATTGTTTAACATTTTAGTTCACCAATACCTATAAGTTATTATAGATATGTTGAGAGAAATAAAACATTGTTAAAGTGAATAATTAAGTCTCACAGCTATTTTGCTTATCTAGATTATAATCATTAAAATTAACTATATAAATTATTCACTAGCAGTTTTCTATTACTCACCTGGATTTTTTGGCATCTTGTAAACCCACAGGTTTCTACCACAGGTGACACTTCTAACAGGTTTATGCAAACTTCAGTTGCTCTATAAATTTTGATGTGCTGACTGCTTTAATTAGTGTGATCTTCTCTGAGCTAATCAACCATATATGATTTTATTGAGGCCAAAGTTTGGATTCCTTTTGGGAGCCAATCTCAAATACAGTTGTCAACCTTCATGCAAACTACAGTTGATGGAATTTATACCTTTCATCAACTCTTCTATTCTCATGCTTTAGAACTAGAGCATCATCTTTCCTGGGTCTCAAACCTTATAGATAGCAGATCATGGGACTTCTCAGCCTTCATATTCACACGAGCCAACATTTTATAAGAAATGTCTTCACATATACATATTTCACTTACAGATTGATATATCTTATTGGCTCTGTACTCTGAAAAACTATGGCTGTTAGAACCACTAGATGTACATTTAGTGACTTCTTCATATGAGAAAGAGGGAAATATAACTCAATTGTCAGCTATGGACCTCAAATAACTCTGTTTTAAAAGGTAACTAGTAAGAAGAGGTTTATTTACATATTACATCATGAGTATTATCTTGTATATACAATTAATTTGAGAAAGATTGTTCAAAGACGAGCCAGCATGACATTAAATTTGAAGTCTGGAATTGTGATGTCTCCAGCTTTGCTTTTCTTTTTCAAGATTTCCTTGGCTATTCAGGGTTGTTTGTGGTTCCATACAAATTTTAGGATTGTTTGTTCTACCTCTGTGAAAAATGCTAGTGGTATTTTGATAGGGAGTGCATTAAATATGTATATTACTTTGGGTGCCATAAACATTTTAACAATATTTGTTCTTCCTATCCAGGAGGATGGAATGTTTTTCCATTTCTTTGTGTCTTCTTCAGTTTCTTTCATAAGTGTTCCATAGTTTACTAAAGTACAGATCTTTTACCTCTTTAGTTAGGCTTTTTCCTAGGTATCTTATGGTTTTTGGTGCAATTGTAAATGGGATTGATTCCTTGATTTCTCTTTCTGCTCCTTCATTATTGGTGCATAGAAATTCAACAGATTTCTGTATATTGATTTTGTATCCTGTGATCTTGATTATTGATTTCTTGTATTATTGTATTTTTGTATCTTGTATTATTGTATGTTGATTTTGTATCCTGTGACCTTACTGAATTTGTGTGTCAGTTCTAGCAATTTTTGGTGGAATATTTTGGGTTTTCTACATAGAGGATCATGTCTTCTGAAAAGAGTGAAAGTTTGACTTATTCCTTGCTGATTTAGATGCCTTTTATTTCTTTTTCTTTTGTTTTCTTATTGTCTTTTTCTCTGTTTTTGATTGCTGAGGCTAGGACTTCTATGTTAAATTACAGTGGTGACAGTGGGTGTTCCTGACCTTAGAAGAAAAGCTCTCTGTTTTTTCTCCATTAAGGATGATATTAGCTTGGGTTTTTCATTTATGGACTTTGTGATGTTGATGTATGTTCCTTCTATTGTTACTTTGTTGAGCTTTTTTTTTTTTTTTTTATCAAGATTGTATGCTGTACTTTGCCAAATGCTTTTTCTGCAGCTATTGAAAGGATCATAGATTCTTATCCTTTCTTTTATTAATGTGGTATATCATATTGATTGATCATGATAATGAACCACCCCTTTAACCCAGGAATAAATCCCACTTGATGGTAGGGAGTGATTCTTCTAATGATCTGTTGGACTCAGTTTGCTAGCATTTTTGCTGAGAATTTTTGCATCTATGTTCATCAGGGATATTGGCCTGTAACTCTCTTTTTTAGTGAAGTCTTTGTCTCACTTTGGAATCAGGATAATGCTGGCATCATAGAATGAGTTTGGAAGTTTTCCTTCCATTTCTACTTTCTAGAATAGTTTGATAAGAATAGGTATTAATTCTTCTTTAAATGTTTGGTAGAATGCCCCCGTGAAGCTATCTGGCCCTGGACTTTTGTTTGTTGGGAGATTTTTTATTACTGATTTGGTTCCTTTGCTGATTATTGGTCTGTTCAAGTTTTCTATTTCTTCCTGTTTTAGTTTTGGTGCTTATATGTTTCCAAGAATTTATCCATTTCTTCCAGATTTCCCAATTTGTTGGCATATAATTTTTCATGATATTCTCTTATAATTGTTTGTATTTCTGTGGTATTGGTTGCGATTTCCCCTCTCTCATTAGCGATTTTACTTATTTGGGTCCTTTCTCTTTTTGATAAATCTGGCTAGGAGGTTATCAATTTTATTAGTTCTTTCAGAGAATTGACTCCTGGTTTCATTGATCTGGTCTACTGAGGTTTTTTGTTGTTTCTATATCATTTATTTCTGCTCTAATCTTTATTACTTCCTTTCTTCTGGAAAGAAGGCTGACTTTAGGCTTCCATTTGTTCTTTTTCTAGCTCTGTTAGGTATAAAGTTAGGTTGTTTATTTGAGATTTTCTTGCTTTTTGAGGTAGACCTGAATTGTTATATCTATATACTTCCCTCTTAGGGCCACTTTTGCTGCATCCCAAAGATTTTGGACCATAGTCTTTTCATTTTCATTTGTTTCCATGTACTTTTTAAATTTATTATTTAATTTCCTTGTTGACCCATTCACTCTTTAGTGGGATGTTCTTTAGCCTCCATGAATTTGTGTTCTTTCCAAATTTTCACTTCTGATTGACTTCAAGTTTTATAGTTTTGTGGTCTGAAAAGATGCATGGTAGGATTTCAATTTTTTTGTACTTGTTGAGGCCTGATTTAAAACCCAGTATGTGATCTATTCTGGAGTATGTTCCATGTACATTTGAAAAGAATGTGTTTTCTGCTGCTAAATTTAGAATGAAATGTTCTGAATATATCTGTTAAGTCCATCTGGTCTAGTGTGTCATTCAAAACCATTGTTTCCTTGTTGAATTTGTGCCTAGATGATCTGTCCATTGCTATAAGTGGGGGTATTAAAGTCCCTTACTATTATTGTATTATTATCAATGAGCTCCTTTATGTTTGTTATTAATTGTTTTATATATTTGGGTGCTCTCAAGTTGGGGACATAAATAATTACAATTGTTAGATTTTCTTGTTGGATAGATCCTTTTATTATGATGTAGTGCCCTTCTTCATCTCTTGTTACAGTTTTTGGTTTAAAATCTAGTTTGTCTGATATAAGTATGCTACTCTGGCTTTCTTTTGTATTTGTATGGTAAATATTTCTCCATTCCCTCACTTTTTTTTGTCTAAAATGAGTCTCTTATAGGCAGCATATACATAAGTCTTGTTTTTTTATTCATTCTTACATTCTATGTCTTTTGATTGGAGAATTTAGTCTGTTTACTTTCGGAGTGATTATTGATAGATATGAATTCAGTGCCATTTTATTACTTGTTTGTCATGGTTTTGGAAGATTTTCTTATTTCTTTTCTAGTCTTTGTCACTTTAAAAAAAATTTTTTTCTTAATGTTTATTATTTTTGAGAGAGAGAGAGAGAGAGAGATCCAGAGAGCAAGCAGGGAAGGGGCAGAGAGAGAGGGAGACACAGAATTGGAAGCAGGCTCCAGGCTCTGAGCTGTCAGCACAGAGCCCGACACAGGGCTTGAACTCACAGACAGCAAGATCATGATCTGAGCTGAAGTTGGCTGCTTAACCAACTGAGCCACCCAGGCACCCCTCTAGTCTTTGTCACTTTTGATATTTCTGTCCCACTCAAAGAGTATCTAATATTTATTGCAGGGTTGGTTTAGTGGTCATGAAACCCTTTAGTTTTTGTTTGGGAAATTCTTTATCTCTCATTCTATTTTGAGTGATAGCCTTGTTGGATAGAGTATTCTTGGCTGCATATTTTTCCCATTCAACATGTTGAATATATTATACCACTCCCTTCTGGCCTGCCAAATTTCTGTGGAGATCTGCTGCCAACCTTATTTGTCTTACTTTATAAGTTTGGGACTTCTTTTGTCTTGCTGCTTTTTGGATTTTTTCTTTATCTCTTTATTTTGCAAATTTAATATTTGCAAATTTGATATTTCTTGATGTTGGCCTGCTTTAGCTGATTTTGAATGGAGTTCTCTGTCCTCCTGGGTTTGAGTATCTGTTTTCTCCCCCAGATTAGGGTTGTTTTGGTATAATTTGCTCAAATAAACCTTCTGCCCCCTTTCCCTCTTTTTCTGGGATTCCTATGATATGAATGTTATTACTGAATTCCCTAAATCTGTTTTTGTGATCCAGGATTTTCTTTTCCCTCTTTTGTGCAGTTTCATCATTTTCCATGATTTTATCTTCTATATCACTTATTTGTTCTTCTGCTTCTTCCATGCTGTGGCCATAACTTCCAGTAGGTTTCAAGATTTCATTATTCCATTTTTCACTTTGGCCTGGTTAGTTTTTAGCTCTTCTGTCTTTGTGGTAAGAGACTCCCAGCTGTCTTCTATGCTTTTCTCAAGTACAGTTAGTATCCTTATGATTGTGGCTTTAAATTCTGGATCAGGCATATTACTTATATCTTTTTCCATTAGATACCTGGCCATGACCTTTTCTTATTCTTTCTTTTGGGATGAATTCTATCTTGGCATTTTGTCTAGGTCTTTGTCTGTGTGTTAGGAAAGACTGTTATATATTTCCTGCTCCTGAGAGTAATGGCTTTATGAAGAAGAAGTCATATACTATAGTGTTTCTGGTGTATGCTTTGTGTATTCTGCGGCTGTGTTTTGGATGCTCTTTCCCTCAGGTCACTCTTATGCAGAATTTTTCCTTGCCTATAGTGGGGAGTGTCCAGATTTTGGCCAGAGTGTGGTGAGTTTTAGCTAGGTGTGCTCTGGTTTCCTCTTTAAAATAGACCTGATTTTATTTCTACTGGTGCTGAAGTTTTGCAGAACTCTATGGTCAGTAGACATGGTGTGTTTGGGCATTTGTGCTGGTCCTCTGGGGGAGGGCACCACTGCTCTGTGTGCCAGGGACACTTGCCCGAGAAAAGCAATACTGGCAGAGCACAGGGGTTGAGCCTTTGTGTAAGTGGTTTAGGCTACCAATGTTAGCACTGTGCTGTTTACTGAATTAGTTTATACTGAGGGGTGGGGAAGAGAAATGGTGTCAGCCAACTCCCTCGTACCCAGAGAGGGAAGTTCATGCTTGCTGCTGTCCAGTGAGCCCTCCCAGAAGAGCAAACAATCTCCTCTCCTGTGTTCCGGATCACTGCTTTCACACTGTGTTAGGGTCTTCTGCTCACCTAGCAGCACAGTGCACCTTGGGCTCTATCGTAGGCAGGCTCACTGTATTAAACCCCCAAACTTTATGTGCCTGGCATGGTGTGGACCCACTCTGGTTCTCTGGGGGAGGGTCTTGCCATGCTGGGACTGATGCAGGTTTGACCCAGGAGGGCAGTCACACCAAAGCACAGGAGTCTAGGTTTTGGGGGAAAGCACAGCAAATAGTCTGTGTCCAGGTTAACCACCCTCAGTAAGTGTCTCTGTGCAGAGAGGTGGAAGAGGGAAACAGCACCCCCGCCAGGTCTTTTGTCTCTGGAGAGACAGTGCCACCTATCCCAGATGCACTATAACAAGGGGGAATACCTCTCCCAGCTTATCCTAGGGGATCCTCAGATTGCACCACCCACCCTCAAACTGTATGCCCACCTTCTCCATCGGACTGCTGTGGAGCCCTCAGGGCTCCACACTAGCCACACTGAGGACGTCTAAAACTTCAGTCTTTGAGCCCTGCTGGTTATAAAACCCATGCAAATCATCTCCTCTCATTTTCCCAGTCATTGGCTTTGGGGAAGTATTTTCCTTGTGTTTCCCTGTGAACTCCTCAATCTCTCTCCCTCTCTCTCTTTCCCTCTCTCTCCTCTGTCCATGACCAGGCTTCCCTCTCCTCTGCAGCACTCATGATCTCTCTCTCCCCTAACCCATGTCTCTGCACTTCCTACCTTTGATGATATGGCCTCTTCTCTCCCTCTAGTTGTGCAGTTTGTTCTGTCAGTCCTCAGATCAATTTCTTGTGTAGTCAGAGTGATTTGATTTTTATCTAGCTGTGTTTGAGGGTCAAGGCAATTTTAGGGTTCTCCTACTACTCCACTATCTTAGTCCCCACAGTTGGTGTTTGTTTTTAACTAACTCCTAAGTGTGTTGATTCCTTGAATACAGTCTAGGATAATGTCAGCAACTTCTCAATAGGTATTACAAAGTGATGAGGAAAAAACATATATACATGTACATTGAAGGAGGAACTATGAATTATTTTAAAGTAAGAAAATCAATATGTTTATAGTAAAGGGTATTTATATTATTATTATTAATATTAATTATTATTATTTTAAAGATAATCACATTTAGCCATGTTCCAGACAACTGGATGAACTTAGCATTGTGATCTCATCCTTTACATCTAAATATTCTACAAATAATACTATGTAACTTCATAGTTTACTTTTTAAAACTTTGCAGAACATTTTGTCTAAAATGTGGAATTTGCAGAGATGTATGTTTTAGGTCTTTCCCTACATGACACTGAAATGACGAAAATGATGTACAAAAATGAAAAATTTTGTAACAGAAGTGAGAATAGGGACACATCAGTGGACAGGAGACTTTTTAAATTTAAATTTTAATTTTAATTCCAGTGTAGCTAACATACAGTGTTATAATTCTCTCAGGTGTACAATATAATGATTCACCAATTCTATGTATTACTCAGTCTTCATCAAGATGAGTGTACTCTTAATACTCTTCACCTATTTCATGGATCCCCCTACCTACCTCCCTTCTGGTAACCCTCTGTTTGCTCACTAAAGTAAGAGTCTGTTTTTTGGTTTATCTCTTTTTCTCCCCTTTGTTTCTTAAATTCCACATATGAGTGAAATCATATGGTATTTATTTGTCTTTCCCTGATTGACTTATTTTGCTTAGCATTATACTTTCTAGACCCATTCATATTTTGTAAATGGCAAAATTTCATTCTTTTTATGGCTGAATAATATTCATATATGTATATATATAGCCACATCTTCTTTATCCATTCATTTATCTATGCACACTTGACTGCTTCCATAATTTGCCTGTTGTAAAATAATGCTGCAATAAACATAGATGTTCATGTATCTTTTCAAATTAATCATTTTGTATTCTTTGGATAAATACCCAGTAGTGCAATTACTACATTGTAGAGTATTTCTGTTTTTAATCATTTGAGGAACTTCCATACTGTTTTCCACAGCGACAGCAAGAATTTGCATCCCACCAACAACACACAGGGTTCCTTTTTGTTCACATCCTTGCCAACACTTGCTGTTTGTTATGTTTTTTTTAACTATTATTGTTATTTTAACCATTTTGACAGGTGTGAGGTGATATCTCATTGTGGTTTTGATTTACATTTCCCTGATGTTTAGTGATGTTGAGCATCTTTTTATGTGTCTGTTTTTCATCTATATGTCTTCTTTGGAGAAATGT
Organism: Panthera leo; assembly: GCF_018350215.1. Classification (NCBI taxonomy): domain Eukaryota; kingdom Metazoa; phylum Chordata; class Mammalia; order Carnivora; family Felidae; genus Panthera; species Panthera leo. The sequence continues at coordinate 46,047,719 of NC_056687.1, read as the reverse complement.
TTTGTCAGGACATTTTGGTCATTTTCTGAAAGGCATAAATTAGTTGACATTTTAATGAAAGACACATCAGATCGATGGAATCTGTAGATGAGACATGTACAAGAGAATGTTGCTAGAAAGTCTGAGTTTCTGAGACCCCCAAAGCCTGTCCACACCTACCCAATCTAGAGGAGAACCAGACAGTGTATACACCACACTCATATACTCATGGATTGATGCCAACCTTTTCATTAAAAAAGAACCAATTTGTGAAATAAATCTTTATGATAGCAGAAGAAATACTCACCAATTGCTTTTATTGTAATACAGTCTTTGGGTCATAATATCATGTGAATGAACACAAGTGTAGATAATTTACAGAAAAAAATCAGAACAGTGGGAATGTTATACAGTAACAAACTACAGATTAATGCAATAACATGGATTCTCTAGTGGAAAGTAATAACAATATCTGGACTCTGATGTATTCACTTCCTTTCCTGGGCCTTAGAGTTACCCTCAGAGAAACAAAAAGAGGGCAGATGACCTGGTCTAATTTTGTGATCTGCACCTCCAGAAATACATAGTAATATTTGTTTCAAATGCTTACATGTTTTGTATTTTTAAACAAGCGTCTAATTAAAGGGCTCCTCCTGGTCCCCAGGAGCTAATCTTAATGATAAGAAGAATAAGAATAATTTACTTTAGGTGTATGATACTTGTGATTGTCTTGAAAGAAACAGGAAGTTGAGCTGGCTTGCAGCAGACACCCCAGGCCCAGTAATCTCTTGGGGCTCATTACAGGATTGGAAATGAGTGATGCACTCTCACTCCATTTGAAGTATTTTTGCTGCCAGATTCATTTCAAATGTATATATATATTTCCTAAGTACTTACATAGGACCTCATGTGTGTAAGCCACTGTACTGACACTGCAAACGATTGGAAAAGTACTAAGACTTCTAAATTATAATCTAAAAGAGCTTGTAAGCTAAAACCAAGTATTACACAAGGCCATTTGTGACCTAAAAGAATAAATAAAATATGTAATACATCAAACAAATGAACATTCCTGTCTTCTTTTGGTAATCTAGGAATGCATCAAGGAAGCTGTAACATTTAAGATAGATCTTAAAGAAGTGACACTATTTCAATTGTAAGTGAAGATGGGTGCACTTGGGGAAGCATCCTCTGTGGAGAGACCTGTATAAACAAAAGTATGTACCTAAGAAGGTGTCCAGAAGGCTTTCAGTAACTCATTGTGGTGATAACACTGAATCTATCAGAAGAATTTGGAGGACAAGACTTCAGAGTTAAATCAAGATTTTTTTAGAGATAAACCTCAAATAATGCAGGGAGAACAAATGCAGAACAAATGTATGTGTGTACACACATACATATTTAAGATGTTTATTTGTAAAAAAATTGTTTATTTGTACTCCCACCTAAAGTCATTAACACTAGGGCAATTATAACTGAAAAAAAATGTTTAAAACTAATCAACACATAGCAAATAAATAATCTGAAGAGCAAATATACAATCTATATGATATGTATATAGATATCCTTCTATATCATTCATTTCATACATATGCATATATGAATAGACTTATGCATATGTGTTATACAGCTCTAGAAATGTGTACCATTTATAATAATCTGGTAGATAGCAAAATCCATGAAAAGTTATTGAAGTGGGATATTACTTAGTCAGATCTGTTTCTTAAAAATAATCTAACAGCATTGTTTGAGAAGTAAGAGTATCAGCAGGATATAGGAACAATAACAATTTTATAGCAAATGATGGAAGTGAGTAGTTTTACTCTGAGGACCTTATTTATATAAGTAGAACTGTGTATATTATCAATGGTGAGAGATGAAAGGCAGAAGTGAACCTAAATCTGATCACTCATTATGCTTTTCTGTCTCTGTTCACTCAAACACAACCCTGACTCCACTGTGGAGTAACGGGATATGAGTCTTCAGGCTGCATAGCTGTATGGCTGTCAAATATATCATATTCAAATTCTTTTTAGAGCAGTTACCATATTTTGCAGCACTTAATGCATTTATGAAGCCGCATTGAAACATGCAAACGTAAAAATTTTTGTTTTCCTTTTCAATTATTCTTATGTCATGAACACTTGATTAAAATTCCTTCTATGTTTTTACATATACACATTTATTTTTACTCTCACCATAAGTCATTTAAACATTAGGGCAATTATAACTGCAAAAGGTAAACACTAATCAACACATAGCAATATGTAATCTGTATAAGTTTGTGTCATTTTAATGAGAAGAGAACAGATATTAATGTGTGTCCTAAGAATTTCTCTTTAATATTTTTCTCAATGAATCTATGACTTTCTTATTTCTCAAGCTATAGATAATTGGATTTAATAAAGGAATTATGATAGTATAAAATAGAGAGTCCATCATATCTTGACCATCTGATTGTGCAGATACAGGGCGCATATACATTAAGACAAGAGGGCCGTAGTACAAAGAGACAGATAAGAGATGGGCTCCACAGGTGGAGAAGGCTTTTCTTATCCCTTGTAGTGACTTCTTTTTTAAGATTGAAAAGAGAACTAGTGTATAGGAGACAAGAACTATCAGAATGGTGAACATCTGTATTGACCCAGCAAAAATAAATACTATCAGAAAATTAATAGAAGGGTCAGTACAAGAAATCTTAAACAATGGCATAATGTCACAGTAAAAGTGATGTACTATGATGGAATCACAGAAGGTTAATCTGAATAACAAAGCATTGTGAATTATGGCATGAAGAAGGCCACCTGAAAATGACAAAACTAACAGCCGGATGCATAGTGTATTGGACATAATCACTGGGTAAAGTAATGGTTTGCATATGGCCACATAGCGATCATAAGCCATTGTTGCCAGCAGAAAACATTCTGTGGTTATACTGATTGCCAAGGAAAAAAACTGTATCATGCATTCAGGAAGAGATATCATTTTGCTCTTGGCAAAGAAGTTGACCAGCATCTTGGGGGTCACTGTGGATGATATCCAAGCATCCACAAATGCCAAACTTCCAAGGAAAAAGTACATGGGGATGTGAAGCTGAGGGTCATTCCATATGAGAGCAATCAGACCAAGGTTCCCCACAATGGTGAGAAGATAGATAACCAAGAACACCAGGAATAGGGAGATTTGCCACTGTGGTTCATATGTGAGTCCTGTGAGAATTAACTCTGTCAGTAGTGTTGCATTATCTTTTTCCATGTCCTCACTGGGTGTTACCTGAAATGAAATGGAATAAGTTTTTTAAATGTCAATAAGAATTTATATGTGAAAATATAGGAAGGAGATTTGAGATACAGTTATGCACATCAGAATGTCCTCTCAATTTTATGTGTTACCTAGGTAATAGATAGGATCTATTTCAGGGGCATGGAAATAAATGGAATTATTTCATATTTTTAAATGTGCAGCAAAGAACAGATTTGAAAAATGAAAGAATTGTAACATGTCCTAAATTTATGGGATAGAAAGGGTATGATATGGAAATTCTATGTTTGGGATGTGGATATATGGTGAAGGGAAAAGAAGATTGAAGCGCCTTGGTAATGAAATGAATTGAATTGCATATGAAGGATCTTGAACGTTATCCATCACGGAATAAGAATACACTAAAACTTAAGAGGAGGGAGTGGCACTGAAATATTATTTTTTAATTGAATATATGGTAGTGTAGAAAATAGACTGCAGAGTGGGGTAATTGGGGTCAGGAGTACTAGTCAGTAGAGGTTACTACTATTTAGTGTTCTTAAACCAGATTACACATTGGAATTGTCAGAGGAATGTTTTGTTCAAAATATAGATCTGAGATATTACTGTAGACATTGATTTAGTGGGTCAATAATTAAAGCTAATAATCTGTATTCTGTTTACTCCATGAGTGATTCAAATACATGTGGCATGCCTAGTACATGTGTGCAGTGACATTGAGATTGATGGGAAGATGAAGAGACAGATAGAAAAGAGTTCAGAATGTAGATGCAGTACTTCTCTGATACATTGAAGGTGAATGGGTAGTCAATGAAGAATAGAGGAGTCACTTGATGACTGTGTAGATTCCCATCAAAAATTGATTGAGAACTCAGAGGCGGTGGCCCATCTGTGGACATCCCATTGATATATTCTTTGTAGTATGAATCTACTACAAATAATGACTTGGAAGTCCTTGGGGTAGTTGAAGGCATACTTATCTATGATCTATCCCTTGGAGAAAACGTCAAGTATGAAGAGATGGTGAGAAACTAAACTGACAGAGTATATTAAAGTGGCAGTGAAGATGTATGCCATTTTCAGATAGCCAATCTGATCCTCTTTTCTCCCACTAGGTATTGGTGGCCTGCAAAGTCTATCACCCACTCTAGGAGCCAAAAGAGCTGCAAACTGACTTTCCTATCCCTCTAACAACTAGAGTGAGGGCACCTGATGCAAGTGTGGCAAATCTAACTTCCCCACACTGGATTTGGAATTTGAAGTGAGGCATTAAAAGGGACAAGGACAAAAAAAAAAAAAAAGGACATGGACAAAAGAGAATTTGGGTTGCTAAGGCAACCAAGCTATAATATGAAGGTTCCAGCAAATGCATCCTGCACCCACACCAATGACCCACCCTGTCAGTGTGAACAGTGGCATTCCCATACAGCCGGTGTGACAACAACCCTCGTGGATACAGTGTTGGGACATGATTTTGGCTGTTCACAGATTGCCTTCCTTCCTTCTTTGCTATCTATTTTTTTCAAGCTGGTTCCTTCAATCTCCCTCACATTTCTATGTTAGAGAAAATCCATTCAAAAACACCATTTCTTGTTGAAGCTAATAGTTCTGACTGACAGCAATGAAAGATGGGCAGAGACTGGGAAACGATACTGAGCAGAATGATCAAGAAGAGAAGGGAAACAGGGCAGATGAGTGTCATGAACATAAGGAAAGGAAGATATTCAAGAAGGACAAAGAAAGTTATGGTGCCAGTCACTAAAATAAATGCTCTAGTAGGACAAGGAGTGAACAGATGTGATGCAGCATGGAAGCTAAGAGATTTTCAGTGGCTTTAGTGAGAGCCATTTCTGTTATGTGATGCAGTGGAGGCCAGAGAATAATGAGAAGTGAATGGGAAACAAGTTACACAACAGTGAACCGGAAAACAAAGTTGAGCCCTCCAGGAATGTGGAGGACAGTTATTGTTTGTCTGCTGTGGTAGACAAATACAAAATATGTTTCCTATATATCATTTAATAAAAGTGTTCAGAAGAGAGAAACAGAGAGGGAGGCATTAAGAAGAGAAAAAAGCAGAAGCAGAAGGAGAAATTTGGGTGGGTGGAGATCACAAGATGCACAAAGAGCAATTGGCTGAGAATAACAGACACAACAATGGAAAAGTGTGGGAAAGACAAGCAAAAAAGATTAAGAATATATCAGAGAAAGTTTATGGACAACACAAAGGGAAAGGCTTAGAGTTTGGAGGTAAATGTTTATGTTAAACCTGGTTTTCATGTAATGTCAGCATTGGGAATCTTTTCTTTCTTTTTTTGTTCAAATTTCCACAATTTACTTTTCTGTAGAATGTGTGTGGGCCAGAATTTTTCATTTAAAATTTTACTTCACACACTTTGTGCTGTTCATAAATATATTAGCACTGCATGAATTTTTTTAAATATTTAAAAGTTGCTTTAGATTTGTTATTAAAGTGATTTGAGATGACTCTTTAGAGATCCCGCTGGTTTTACTTGAGAGCAGCTTTTCTTTACCAGTTTTTTTAGCAGAATGAAATTGACCCAAAGAGTGGAGTGGAATGCAGGTGATAGAAATAACCAAAGGCAATAATTGCACCTGTTAAATGTGTTTTATTCAGAAAATACTTCCAGACAATTCCAAATACTAAATAATTGAAAATTCTCAAATTCTCTTTGTCTGTGGGTACTTACTAAGCTATATATAAATGCTTTAAAGAGCGGTGATGGAACACTTATTGCCTATTTCCTGCTACATGTATATAAATAGTCAATGAAATTCTTGTCAGAAGTGGGAGAAAGGATGGAGATAATATGCAAAAGATTTACCTAAAAGTTTTAATCAGAACATGTAGTCAGTTAAACATGATAGAGTTTTAAATCAGAATAACCAGAAAGATTGCTTATGTGGGTAGGAATCATTATGAAATCATTTTAAGCTGTTTAAAATTTTAGTTCACCAGTACTTACAAAGTCATCATAGGTGTGTTAAGAGGTAGTAAAGCGTTGTTAAAGGGAGCAATTCAGTCACATAGCTATTTTGCTTATCTAGATTATTACCACCAACATAAAATATATAACTTATTCACTATTTGTTTTCTCTTTCTTATTGGCTTTATGACCTCTTATAAACCCAATGTACAATTGTTATAAATCTAACAGTATTTCAATTTTATATACAAATAATAATGAATATGACATAAATTATTTCTTACCCATATCTTGTAAGAAATTGAGGAAATCTCTTCAAAGTGTTAGGCTTTCTAAAATAGAAAAAAAATACACTAGCACTGGAATGACAAAACATAAGTAGCAACATTGATTCACTTTGAAGACATCATTTAGCAAGCTTATATGAAGTTGTTTCAAATACAAGAGTCAACCAATGGTATGACTATGTGCTTTTGCCAGAAGAAGGAGTGAAGAACATGAATTCCCCTAATAACACCCAAGGATTCCCTTTAGGACAAAACTAAGCTGTTCTTCTGGGTATTGTAGTTTTGAACATGTGGTATGAAGTCCTGCTGCCCTGTAGGGGATTCACACTTTGACATCATACATCAAGTCATCACAGATATTGCAGTTTATGGCCCTATTTTCCACCATTAATGACACTCTGACATAATTATTGAAACTTCAGTTTTTCTACAAATTTTGATGTTCTGAGTGCTTTTATTCATCTGATCTTAGCTGATCATACATGATTTTAATGAGGCCAAAGTTCTGGAGTCCCTTCAGGAGCCAACCCCAAATACAGTTGTCTTTCCCATGCCAACCACAACTGACATTCTAGACCTGCACCTAACTTCCCACTGTAATTTGTAAGCAGATGAGAAACCCTACTTGGCAAAGGGCAAGGGAATAACAAAGGGAAAACAAAACAAAGGACTACATTGGGAGGTGGTATATATCAGTGTTTCTCAAACATTAATGTCTGTGAAGCTCCTGGAGATTTTATTAAATTGCAGATTCTCCTTCAATAGGTCAGGAAAGATGCCTGAGAGTCTTCATGTCTAACAAGCTGATGACCTGGACATTTGCATTTTTATGGTCTTCCTTCATTAGACGGTCTAGATGATCTCAGAGCTAGATCTTTGGATGAACAAAAAAACCAAAAGTGGCAAATGTAGCTGGATGGAGCCAGATGGGACAAAAAAGGCCAGCATGGTTTGGCTCACACAGGGTCTGGAGGTTAGTCAGGCAATTGTTCTTTAACTCACTTTTATTTTTTTTATTTTTTTAACATTTATTTATTTTTGAGACAGAGACAGAGCATGAATGGGGGGAGGGTCAGAGAGAGAGGGAGACACAGAGTCTGAAGCAGGCTCCAGGCTCCGATCTGTCAGCACAGAGCCCGACGCGGGGCTCGAACTCACGGACTGTGAGATCATGACCTGAGCCAGAGTCGGACGCTTAACCAACTGAGCCACCCAGGCGCCCCTGTTCTTTATCTCACTTTTAAGGACATCTAGTTAGATATTTTGAGCAAGGTGATAAGATGTTCATGTTTGCCTTTCAGCATTAGGAGGGAAATGAAAATGAATGTTCATTCAGAAAATAATGACATTATACATGTCAAAATATGACAATGAAGAAATAACAATATTTTGATTTGATGTGTGAAGAGTAGAAAAAAATGCTTAACCTCCACATGGGACTTGATTGGCAGCTAGGGGGAAAGCAAAGGGTCTATATTTTGGTAGAGTCATTAATCAGTTATCCTTTGTCCTTAGAATTTGTGAAAGCCAAAAAAGAGGAGAAATAAACTACATAGATGAAAAGAAGAGCCTCAGCAGGAGGGTGGGTAAGCAATAGGAACATGTTACACTTCACACAACCCAAACTTGAGTTAAATTTAATTCCCCCTTCAACTCTGTATACTTATCTCTCACCTCATTTTGTGCCAGATCTATGAGTACAAAAGTCTGCATGGCTGTTTTTCCATTATGAGTAGTCTCGATTTTAGTTATTTTCAATGGTGGGTCATGGTACCTCACTATGGTCATCATTTTCATTTCCCCAGTGATGAATTATATTAAATGTATTTTTGTGTCTCTATATGACATTTATTGAAGTGTCCAAGTATTTTCTCTTTTTTTAAATTGAGGTGTATATTTCTTATTCAGTTCTGAGATTCTTTGTATATTCTGGATACATAGCTCTTATCAGATGTATGATTTGCAAATATTCACTCAAGGATCTTGATCTTCTTTCCCTTCCATAAGATATCACACATGTTTCTTATACTGATTGGACCTAGTGAGCAAAGTCAGCAACTACTGTAGACTTATTGGTAGGCATTTGCATACCAGGAGTTCAGAAATAAATTCAACAAAATTCAGGGCTCATTTATCTGAGTGAAATTTCTAGAGGTCCAATTGGTGGGTCATGTGGAGATATATCTTCTAAGGTAAAAGATAAATTGTTGCATCTCTCCCTCCTGCAGCCAAAAATAAAGTACAAGAGCTAGTGGGACCCTGTGTATTTTGGAGGCAATGTCTTCTTCATTTGGGTATATTATTTCAACCCATTTACCAAGTGTCCAGAAAAGCTGTTAGTTGTTTTTTTTTTTTTAACTTTTATTTATTAATGAGAGACAGAGAGAGACAGCATGAGCATGGGAGGGGCAGAGAGAGGGGAAGACACAGAATCTTAAGCAGGCTCTAGGCTCTTAGCCGTTAGCACAGAGCCCGACACAGGGCTTAAACTCACAAACTGCGAGATCATGACCTGAGCCGAAGTCAGACACTTAACCGGCTGAGCCACCCAGGTGCCCCCAAAAAGCTGTTACTTTTAAGTGTGACTCTGAATAGAAGAATTTGCAAAGGTGTGAGAGGCTATGCAAGCTCCTCTGCCACTTGGGTCATATGATCCAGCAAAACCAATGGTGGTTGAAGTTCCAGTGGCAGATAAGGATGCTCTTTGGAGCCTTAGGCAGGTCTGTATATGTAAATTGCAGCACAGGCCTTTAGGTTTGGAGCTAAGCCATGCCATCACTACAGACAACTCTTCCCCATTTGAGAAACAGCTATTGGTCTGCTACTAGGCCTTAGTAGAGATTGAACGCTTAACCATGGGCCACCAAATTCCCATGAGACCAGAGCTGCCCTTCCTGAACTGGGTGTTGTCTGACACACCAAGCCATTAATATGAGAGTACATGGCCACACATGACATGGTATATACATGATGTAGCCTTCCCAGGCCTCCCAGTAAGTTACATGAAGAGGTGGTCCAAATGCCCATGTTTCCCACACCTTACAGGCTAGCTTCTCTATTCTAGCCATACTTTTGGCCTTACAGAGGGTTCTCACAGTAGACAGAGGGATGACCTGGATCTGGTTTACTGCTAGTTCTGCAGGATATACAGACACCATTTGAAAGTAGACAATTGTAGCACTACTGATAGTCTCTGGGACATCTCTGAAGGACAGTAATTAAGGAAAATCCTCTCAATGGGCAGAAGTTTGAGCATTTACCTGATTGTTCATTTACCTGCTAGGAATCTTAGCCATGTATTTGGCTATGTAATGATGCAAGGGCTTTGAGAAATGGTTTGGGTGAATGGTCAGGGACATTGAACGATTATGACTGGAAAATGACAAGGAAATTTGTGGAAAGGGTATTTGGATAGATCCCTCTAAATGAACAAAACACATGAATATATTTGTGTTCCGTATAAATGCTCAACAAAGAGAGAGCTCTACAGTGGAAGATTTTAATCAGGTGGGTAGGATGACCCATTCAATAGATACCAGTCAACATATTTCTCCTGCCAACTCTGTAATTACCAAATGAGCTCATGAAAAAGGGGGCTATGGTGGCACAAATTGAGGTTATATGTGGGCTCCACAATAGGTAATTTTATTTATCATGGCTGACCCAGCTATGGACATTGTTGAGTGCTCAGTCTGCCAGCAGCATAGATTAACACTGAGTCTCTTTATTGGGGTAATCAGGCACCTACCTCATGGCAGGTTGATTACATTGGCCTAATTACAATAATGGATTGGGAAGTGTTTGTTTTTAGTAGAATAGATACTTATTCTGGATGCAGATTTTCTGTCTTGCATGCGATGCTTCTACCAACACTCTGTGAATTTATAGAATTCCTAATCTACTGTCATGGTAATTCACCAACACTGCTTCTAATCGAGCACTTCATTTCACTGTAAATAAAATGTGGCCCCTTGATAATAGTATTCACTTTTCTTACCATTTCCCAGCCAACCTGATACAGGTAGTTTGCTAGAACAATGGAATTATCTTTTGAAACTCAGTTACTGCACCACCTAGACGGCATGACCAGCGGGGCTTGGCGTTGTTCTCCAGAAGGCTGTATATTTTCTGAATCAGTGTCCAATATTCAGTACTGTTTCTCCTCTAGCTAGAAGTCATGAATCTACAAATCAGGTAGTAGAAATGGAAGTGGCACCACTCACTATTACCTCTAATGATAAACTAGCATGCTTTTTACTTCTTGTACCCATGCTTTTTTTCTCGTCTGTTCTAATTGCCTTACAGCCAAAGGAAGGAATGCTTTCACCAGCACACAATGATTCTGCTGAGCAGGAAGTTAAGACTGGAATTAGGCTACTTTATGCTCTTCCTTCCGTTAAACCATCATGCAATGAAGGGAGTTACTCTGCTAGGTGATGAGACTACCAAGGAGAAATTGGACTACTTCTCCACAATGGAAATGAGAACAAGTATATCTGAAATTCACATTACTTAGGACATCTCTTAGTAGTGCTATTCCTTATAATTAAGGTCAATGGAAAACTGCCAACAAACCAATCCAAACAGGATTTCTGTTGGCCAGACACTTAAGGAAGGAAGGTAAAGAAGGATGACCAGGTAAAAAAAAAACTGACCAGCTGAGGTGCTTGCTATAGAAAAAGGGATTATAGAATAGGTAGTGGAGGAAGTAATAATAAATACCAGCTATTCCCACATGACTTTTTACAGAAATGAGGACTGTAATTGCCATAAGTATTTACTCCTCAGTTTGGTAAGAATATATTTGTGTGTGTTTATTTATACAGACCCATATATTTCTGTATGTATATATGTATGTGTATATAAATAGCAAATATCTTCATTTTCTTTCTGCTCATATTCTCTTATTATGTAATATAAAATGTATTCAATTTATTGAATAGTAATTAATTATAATTAATTGGACATCATAGTGTTTAAGTTACCAGATATCAAGGAGAAGAGTAAACATCACGCAGAGACTTCACCCTCTTTTCTGGGGAAAGGGTTAGTGCATTTTCAGTTTTATACAGCACAGTTGTATCATGCTAGGTGGAATTGTGACCTTGATATCATCTTTACTTGGAGTTAAGTATGGTTAAGGAATTGTGGATGAGTGTTAAGTTGACAGTGGGTGGATGTATGATGGTTCATTGTATGTGTCACCTTGACTCGTCCATAGGATGTCCAGATGTCTGGTTAAATATTATTTCTGGTTGTATCTGTGAGGGTGTGTCCAGTAGAGATTACATCAGTGAACTGAATAAAGTAGATGTCCCTCCCTGATGCTGGTGGGGCTGAATAAAAGAAAACAGCAGAATAAGGTTGAATTCACTGTGCCTGACTAGTTGATTTGTGAAATTGATGCACTTGGTGCTTTTGGTTCTGAGACCTTCAGACTTGATGGATTGAATTTATAACCTTCCATCAGCTCTCCTTGTCTCAGGTAGAGAATTCCATTAACTTAGAAATATACCATTGTCTTTCCTGGGTCTCTACCTTGCAGACTACAAATCGTGGGATGTGTTATCCTCCATAATTATGTGAGCCAATGTCTTATAATAAATATCTTCAGATATATGATATCAGTATAGATAAATACATCTTACTGTTTCTGATGCTGATTGGCTATCATTATTGGTAAGCGTGTTTTCAAAAAAAAGAAATAAAAACACCCACAATACTTCATCTTTTGGAGCAGATGCTCCATTGAAATCTGCATCCATCTGCCCAGACAGGAAGGAAAGTACAAAACTGACAGTGCTAAAAATATGAAGATTTTTAGAATACTTGCATAGTGCTGTTTAAGCAGGAAATGGGGGATGTAAAAAAACTGCATTTTGACATATCTTGATTTAAAATTTATATATATATATATATATATATATATATATATATATATATAATTTATTGTCAAATTGGTTTCCATACAACACCCAGTGCTGCCCTCCTCGATGGCCACCACCCACTTTTAAAATTTTTACTTCACTGATTATTTAAAAGAGTAGTTAGCTATCTAATGTGGTCCCAATCCAACAGCATAAACTTGCTGAAGTCGAAACTGGTGATGAAGCCCATCAGTCTTTGTTCCACAAACCCTCCAAGTGATCTGAGGCTCACTGAAGTCTGAGAACCATGATTTTAAAAGAAAAACAACAGCAACAAAAAGAAATCCTAGACTAGAGAGGTGTTCACACCTACCTAATATATTTACTAATATTCTACCCTATGTAGTCTATAACCCAGAGTAGGACATATTGTTCTATATTTGATTGGTGTTTGTTTTTACATAACTCCCAAATGTGTTGACTTTTTTTAACATTTCAAAAAATTGTTCCTTTTTGTTTAAACATAAAACACACTTATAGAATGCAGTTAACTTAAAACTTATTATTTAGCATCTTCCTAAACCAGTTATCTTTAAATATATCTTCAAGAAATAAAAGGAAACAAACATATTTCACAGGTATTCTCAGACTCTTTTCTGTCACCTCATGTGAAATTGATAGTTACAGACAGTAGTTTGCTTAAGTTAGGCAAATAATTTAATTGATCACCATGAATAAGTATTACTCTTTTACTTCATTAAATTTCTTTTCTGAACCATTAATCAATACCCTTCAGAGGAATGTTAATAGTCAGTCAAAAAGGAGAGAGAGAGAGAGAGAGACATCTCAAATTGATATAATTGTCAGTGTTTCAGATGATCAGAAATTTTCATTTATAAGAGTAAATACTGTTTTTAAGAACCTACCATAGTAAAAAGAGCAGTTCACTGAAAGCTAATTTGTGAAATTCTTTGTAAACTTTTTGGAAGTTTTAAATTATAAATATAAAATAGCAGTTTAGATATTTTAAAAAATGTGTATTCTGGACCACATGCTAGTTACAGTTGTTACACAGCATCAATACCTATGATATATCTTACAAGAATGAAACTACCATATTCAAATAAAAGAGAAAAAAATTCTGCTTCATTTAAGAATACTAAAGAAGCAAGAAAGAAGCAAGCTTTCTTTTAAAAACAAAATATAAATGTCTATGTGAATGCAGCCACACATTTCTTTTTTTTTTTTCAATTTTTAATTTTAGAGACAGAGATCCCACAACCTTGGAATCATGACCTGAGCTGAAATCAAGAGTCAGATGCTCAACCGACTGAGCCACCCAGGTGCCCCCCCTTTTTTAAACATATTTCTCCATTTAGAAAGCTATCATCATAAATAGGATATAGCACATTTTTAAGTTGTGTTTTACTTCAATTTTGCTGCACACCCAAGTTACATCTCAGTTTTCAGAGTGTTTCTTCTGATCAATCCTAAGAACAACACAATCATTTAAAGGTTGTAGACTACAACAACAAGGATCTTTGTTAAAAAAATAAATTTATCTTTTAAATCAAATTTGGAAATTATAATAGTTAAGGAAATAGGGGAAAAATGAATGAATAGCAGGCTGGAAGAAGCAGGGGAACAAATTAATGACCTAGAAGACAGAGTAATGGAAAATAATTAAGCTTAACAAGAGAGAAAAAAAAGAATTATGCACAATGAGAATAAACTTAAGGAACTCAGTGACTCCATCAAACATAATAACATTTGCATTATTAAAGTCCTAGAAGAAGAAGAAGAAGAAGAAGAAGAAGAAGAAGAAGAAGGAGGAGGAGGAGGGGGAGGGGGAGGAGCAGGGGGGGAGGAGGAGAGAGAAAAGGGGAAAGAGAACTTATTTGAAGAAATAGTAACTGAAACCTTCTCTGATCTGGGAAGGAAACATATCCAAATCAATGAGCATAGAGAACCCCCAACAAAATCAACAAAAGCAGATCCACATGAAGGCATATTGTAATTAAAATGGCAAAATGTAGTGATAAAGAAAAAAATATTAAAAGCAGAAATACAAAAGAAGAGAGTTACATACAAAGAAAACACCATAAGGCCATCATGTAATTTTTCAGCAGAAACTTTTGAAGCCAGGAAGAAGTGGCATGATATATTCAGTGTGCTGAGTGGGGAAAATCTGCAGCCAATAATACCCTATCAGTAAGGCTTTCATTCAGAATACAAGGAGACAAATAAAAACTAAAGAAGTTCATGACCAGGTAAGCCAGCCCAGCAAAAAATATTAAACAGAACTCTTTGAGTGAGAAGGAAAGACCAAAATGACAATATGAAGGTAGGAAATATAAAAGCAGTAAAAAAAAAAAAAAAAAAAGAATGTTTCTGTTAAAAGTCATTCAAGGAACCCACAAAATAAAAGAATGTAAAATCAGACACCTAAAATGTGGGGAGAAGTAAAGAATGGGTTCAAACTTAATATAGACTGCTATATGTAGGAGATGTTACATACCAACCCAATAGTAACCACAAGTCAAAAACCACTAATAAATATACAAAGAATAAAGAGAAATAAATCCAATATTATCGCTGAAGAAAACCAGCAAACTGTGAAAGAGAGAAAGATAAGAAAGAATCAGAGAAAATCTTCCAGAACAACCACAAAACAAATAATAAATGGTACTGAATTCATATCTATCAATAATTACCTTGAATGTAAATGGACCAACTGTTCCAATTGAAACATATGGTGACAGAATGCATAAAAAAACAAGACCTGGGCCACCCGGGTGGTTCAGTCAAACATCTGACTTTAGCTCAGGTCACAATCTCCTGGTTTGTGGGTTCAGGCCCTGCATCAGGTTCTGCGCTGGCAGTCTCTCCTTCTTTCTCTCTGCCCCTCTCCCATGCTCCTCTCTCTCTGTCTTCCCCTCTCTCCCTTACACACACTCACTCTCTCTCTAAATAAACTTAAAAAAATAAAAATTAAAAAATTAAAAAATTAAAAACAAGACCCATCTATATTCTGTATGCAAGAGACTCATTTTAGGCCTAAAGACACCTGAAGATTAAAAGTGAGGGGATGGAGAAATTTTTATCATGCAGATGGATGTCAAAAGAAAGCTGGAGTAGCAATACTTACATCAGAAAAAATTGACTTTAAAACAAAGATTGTAAGAAGATACAAAAAAGAACACCATACAATAATAGAAGGGACAATCCAACAAGAAGACATAACAATTGCAAATATTTATGCACCCAACATGGAGGTGCCCAATACAAAAAACAGTTAATAATAAACATTAAGGAACTAATCAATAATACTACAATAATAATAGGGGACTTTAACACCCCACTTACATCAATGGACAGATCATCTGAACAGAAAGTAAAAAAGGAAACAATGGCTTCAAACAACACACTGGACCACATGGACTTAACACATATATTCAGAACATTCCATCCTAAAGCAGCACAATACACATTCTTTTCTTTTATTTCAGTTTCTTGATTTATTTTGAGAGAGAGAGCAAGCAGGAGAAAGGCAGAGGGAGAGAGTGAATCCAAAGCAGGCTCCATGCTGTCAGCACAGAGCTCAACATAGAGCTTGATCCCACTAACCATGAGACCATGACTGAGCCAAAACCAAGTCAGATGCTCAACCAACTGAGCCATCCAGGTGCCCCAGAATACGCATTCTTTTAAGTGCACATGGAACATTTTACAGACTCACATATTAGGCCACAAAATAAGCCTCAATAATTAAAAAAATTGATATCATACTATGTGTCTTTTCTAACCACAATGCTATGAAAGTAGAAGTCAACCACAAGAAAAAATCTGGAAATACCACAAATACATGGAGGTTAAATAACATGCTACTAAACAATGACTGGGTTAACCAGGAAATAAATAAATTATAAAGTACATGGAAGCAAATGAAAATGAAAACACAACCATTCAAAACCTTTGGAATGCAGCAAATCCATTCTAAGAGAGTTTATAGCAATACAGACCTACTTCAAGAAGCAAGAAAAATCTCAAATAAACCACCTAATCTTACACCTACAGGTGCTAAAAAATACAACAAAAGATAAAATTAAAAACCAGCAGAAGGAAAGAAATAATAAAGATTAGAAGATAAAGAAATGATATAGAAACAAAATGAACAAACAAAAAACACCTAGCAGAACAGATTAATGAAACCAAGAGCTGGTTCTTTGAAAAAGCAATAAAATTGATAAATCTCTAGCCAGACTTATCAAGAAAAAAACAGAAAGGACCAAAATAAATAAATCACAAATGAGAGAGAAAAAATAAGAAACACCACAGAAATACAATTGTAAGAGAATATTATGAAAAATTATATGCCAACAAATTGGACAACCTAGAGGAAATGGATAGATTCCTGGAGGCATATAACCTACCAAAACTGAAGTAGGAAGAACTAGAAAAGTTGAACAGACTGATTATCATTAATGAAATTGAATCAGTAATCAAAACACTTCCAACAAACAAAAGTCCAGGACCAGAGAGCTTTACATGCGAATTCTACCAGACATAAAGAAGAGTTAATACCTATTCTTCTCAAACTGTACCAAAATATAGAAAATGAAGGAATACTTCTAAAGTCATTCTATGAATTGAATAAATTGATTTGAATTGATCACCATGAACAAATATTACTCCTTTATTCCATTTAATTTCTTTTCTGAACCATTTATCAATACCATTCAGAGGAATGTTAACATTCAGTCAAAAAAAGAGAGACCCCTCAAATTGAAATAAATGTCAGTGTTCTACATGATCTATGAGGCCAGCATTACCCTGATACCAAAACCAGATAAAGACACCACAAAAAAAAAAAAAAAAAAAAAAAAAAGAGAGAGAGAGAGAGAGAGAGAGAGAGAACTACAGGCCAATATCTCTAACTGATGAACATAGATGTTAAAATCCTCAATAAAATACTAGCAAACCAAGTAAAACAATACATTAACAAAGTCATTCACCATGATCAAGTGACATTTAATCCTGGTTTGAAAGGATTGTTCAATATTCCCGAATCAATCAATGTGATACATCGCATCTAATAAGGAAAAGGTTAAGAATTATATGTTCTTTCAATAGACATAGAAAAGAATTTGACAAACTGCAATATCCATTCATGATAAAAACCCTCAACAAAGTAAGTTTAGAGGGAACATGCCTCAACATAATAAAGGACATCTATGAAAATCCCACTGCTAACATCATCCTCAGTGGTAAAACCTGAGAGCTTTTCCTCTATGGTCAGGAATAAGAAAAGGATATCCACTCTCACCATTTTTATTAAACATAGTACTGAAAGTCCTAGCCATGCAATCAAACAATAACAACAAAATAAAAGGCATCCAAGTTGGTAAGAAGTAAAAAATTCACTATTTATAGATGACATTATTCTACATATAGGAAATCCAAAAGACTCCACCAAAAACCTGCTAGAACTGATAAATTTAGTAAAGTTGCAGGATACAAAATCAGTGTAAAGAAATATGTTTCATTTCTATATACCAATAATGAAGCATCAGAAAGAAATTGAGAAAATAATCCCATTTACAACTGCACCCAGAATAACCTACCTAGGAATAAATTTAGGCAAAGAGATGAAAAAAAAAATATATATATATATATAGTCTGAAAACTATAAAACACTGATGAAAGACATTGAAGAAGACACAAAGAAATGGAAAGATATTCCATTGTCTATGCTACCCAAAGTAATCTACACATTTAATGCAATCACCATCAAAATACCAACAACATTTCTCACAGAACTAGAAGAAACAATTCTAAAATTTGTATGGAACCACAAAAGACCCTGGATAGCCAGAGCAATTTTGAAAAAGAAAAGCAAAGCTGGAGGCATCACAGTTCTGGCCTTCAATTTATATTACAAAGCTGTAGTCATCAAAACAGTATGATACAAAAATGGAACAGAATAGAAAATCAATGGAACAGAATAGAAAATCTAGAAATAAAACCACAATTAGGGGTGCATGGTAGCTCAGTTGGTTAAGCATCTGACTCTTGATTTTGGCTCAGGCCATGATCTCACCATCATGAGATTGAGCTCCGCACCGTCGGGCTCTGCGCTGGCTGTGGAACCTGCTTTAGATTCTCTCTCTCCCTTTCCCTCTGCCTCTCCCCTGTTTGCAGGTGTAATATTTCTCTCTCTCTCTCTCTCTCTCTCTCTCTCTCTCTCTCAAAAAATAAATAAATAAAAACCACAATTACATGGTCAATTAATCTTCAACAAAGGAGGCAAGAATATGCAATGGGAAAAAGACAGTCTCTTCAACAGATGAAGTTGAGAAACTGGAAAGCAACATGCAAAAGAATGAAACTGGATCACTTTCTTATACCATACATAAAAATACATTCAAAATGGATGAAAGACCTAAATGTGAGACCTGAAACCATAAAATTCCTAGAAGAAAACACAGGCAGACACTGGCCATACCAACTTTTTTCTAGATATGTCCCCAGAGGCAAGGAAACAAAAGCAAGAATAAACTATAGAGACTACATCAAAATGAAAATCTTCTGCATAGCAGAGAAAACAGTCAACAAAACTAAAAGGCAGTCTGTGGAATGGGAGAAGATTATTTGCAAATGATATATGTGATAAAGGATTAGTACCCAAAATATATAATGAACTTGCACAACTCAACACCCCCAAAACAAATAATCTGATTAAAATATGAGAAGATGTGAACAACCATTTCTCCAGACATACAGATGCTCATCACCACTTATCATAAAGGAAATGTATATCAAAACCACAATGAGATACCACCTCACTCCTGTCAGAATGGCTAACATAAAAAACACAGGAAACAATAGGTGTTGCTGAGGATGTGGAGAAAAAGTAACTCTTACACTGTTGGGAACAATGCGAACTGGTGTAGCCACTGTGAAAAACAGTATGGAGGATTCTCAAAAAGTTAAAATAGAAATCCCCTATGATCCATCAATTGCACTACTGGGTATTTACCCAAAGAATACAAAAACACTAATTCAAAGGGACACATGCACCCCTATGTTTATAGCAACATTATTTATAATAACCAAGATATGGAAGCAGCGCAAGTGTCTATTGACTGATAAATGGATAAAGAAGTTGTAGTGTACACATAATATATATATATGTAATATGTAATATATAATATATATAATACATATATTACACACAATGGAATATGATTCAGCCATAAATAAGAATGAAATCTTGCTTTTCAGTGAGATGGATGGAGCTAGAGAGTATTATGCTAAGAGAAATAAATCAATCAGAGGAAGACAAATACCATATGATTTCACTCATATGTGGAATTTAAGAAACAAAACAAACAAGCAAAGGGGGAAAAAAAAGAGTGAGAGGTACAAACCAAGAAACAGACTCTTAACTATAAAGAACAATCGGATGGTTTCCAGAAGAGGGGGTGTTGGGGGATGGGGGACATAGGTGATGAAGATTAAGGAGTGCAGTTTAATGATGTGCACTGGCTGATTAAAATAAAACTGTAAAAAAATAAAAATAAATAAATAAAATAAAAGATCTTATAAAAAATAAGTAATTACATTGGTGGCCTAAAAGAATAAATAAAATATGCATTGTTTCAAACAAGTGAGCATTTCTGTCTTCTTGGATGTAATCTGGAAATGCACCAAGGAACTGTAATATTAAGAATGACCTTGAAGAAAGGACACCATTTCAACTGTATGTGAACATGGGCACACTTGAGGAAGGATTCTCTGTAGAGAGACCATATGAACAAAAACATATATTAGGAGGAAGTATACGGAAGGCTTTTAGTAACTTAGAAGTTCAATAGAATTGTCAGGAAAGAGACTTCAGAATCAAATCAAGATTTTATTGGGAAGTACCTCAAATACTGCCATGGTCACAAATGCAGAATAATATATAGAGAGAGGTATACATGTTTATATACCAACTGTATATCATGTCATCTGTATATACATGTGAACATAAAACATATACATATGCATATATAGAGTTCTATATATGTATGCTATATATACACATAAACTGGTAGATATGACCATCCTTGAAAAGTTATTCAAGAGGCATATTACTGAGTCAGACTTCTGCTTATGAAGAATAATCTGACAGCATTGTTTGGGAAATAAGAGGATATCAACAGGATGTATGAGAAGTAATAAGACTATGACAAAAGGCAGATGTGAGTAGTTTTAGTGTGTGAGCCTCAGTGGTTTCAATAGGGTTGTATATGGAATTAGTGGTGAGAGAGGAAGGGTAGACTGAAATTGGATCACTCATTATACTTTTTTGCCTGTGTTCACTCAAACACAACACTGACTCCACTATGGAGTGAAATGTGATATGAAAATTTGGGCTACACAGCTGTATGACTGTCAAAGATATTATATTTAAATTATTTTCAGAGAAATTACACTATTACAGTGCTTAATGCATTTCTGAAGCCACATTGAAAACATACAAACATACAAAATATTTTTTTTCTTAATTATTATAGTATGACAGGAATACCTGATTAAAATTCTTTCTATATTTTGAATAAAATACACACATATTTAGATGGTCATTAGTATTCTCACCTTAAGTCATTTGAATGCTAAGGCAATTATAACTGCAAAAAACTTTAAACACCAATCAACACATAGCAACATCTAGTCTGCACAATTTTGTGGAATTTTAATGGAAGAAGGACAGATACTAGTATGAGTACTAAGCATTTCTCTTTAACATTTTACTCAATGACTCTATGACTTTCTTATTTCTCAGGCTATAGATAATTGGATTTAACACAGGAATTATGACAGTATAAAATAGAGAGTCCATCATATCTTGATCATCTGCCTGTGCAGATCCAGGGCGCACGTACATGAAGAGAAGGGGGCCATAGTATAAAGATACGGATAAAAGATGGGCTCCACAAGTAGAGAAAGCTTTCCGTATGCCTTGTAGAGACTTCTTTTTTAAGATTGTAAAAAGAACTAGTGTGTAAGAGACAAGAACAGTCAAAATGGTGAATACTTGTATTGACCCAGAGAAAATAAATACCATCAGAAAATTAATAGAAGGGTCAGTACAAGAAATCTTAAACAATGGCATAATGTCACAGTAAAAGTGATGTACTATGATGGAATCACAGAAGGTTAATCTGAATAACAAAGCATTGTGAATTATGGCATGAAGAAGGCCACCTGAAAATGACAAAACTAACAGCCGGATGCATAGTGTATTGGACATAATCACTGGGTAAAGTAATGGTTTGCATATGGCCACATAGCGATCATAAGCCATTGTTGCCAGCAGAAAACATTCTGTGGTTACACTGATTGCAAAGGAAAAAAATTGTACCATGCATTCAGAGAGAGAGATCATCTTACTCTTGGCAAAGAAGTTGACCAGCATCTTGGGGGTCACTGTGGATGATATCCAAGCATCCACAAATGCCAAACTTCCAAGGAAAAAGTACATGGGGATGTGAAGCTGAGGTTCATTCCATATGAGGGCAATCAGACCAAGGTTCCCCACAATGGTGAGAAGATAGATAACCAAGAACACCAGGAATAGGGGGATTTGCCACTGTGGTTCATATGTGAGTCCTGTGAGAATTAACTCTGTCAGCAATGTTGCATTTTCCTTTCCCATGTCCTCACTGGGTGTTGCCTGAAATGAAATGGAATAAGTTTTTTAAATGTCAGTAAGAATTTATATGTGAAAATATAGGGAGGAGATTTGAGATACAATTATGCATATCATAATGTCCTCTCAATTTTATGTGTTACCTATGTAATAAATGGAATCTGTTTTGGGGACTAGGAAATAAATGCAGTTACTCACATTTTTTAAATGTGGCATGGTTAACAGAATTGGGAAAATGAAAGGCATTGCACATATGTGCTAAATTTATGGGATAGGATTGCATATGAAAAGCAAAGTCTATATCTGGGATGTGGATATTGGGTGAAGGGAAAGAAGCTTGAAGAGCCTGGGATATAAAATGAATTGAATAGCCCAGGAAGGACCTTGAACATTATTCATCATTGAATAACCATTCACTGAAAATGTAAGAGAAGGGAGTGGCGTTGTAAGATTCTTTTTTTAGTGAATATATGGTAGTGTGGAAAATAGACTGTAGGGAGAAGAAATTGAGGTCAGGAATACTAGTCAGGAAGATGTTACTGCTATCCACTGGTTCTCAACCCAGTTTACACATTGGAATTCTCTGAGCAACTTTTTGTGCAGAATATAGATCGTGAAGTTTTATTTTAGAATTAGATTTAGTGAGTCAAGAATGAAATCTAATAATCTGCATTTTAGACTTGCTCCTCAAGTGATTCAAATACATATGATATGGCTAGTTCATGGGTGAAATCACATTGATAATGATGGGGAAGATGAAGAGAGAGATGGAAAAGAGTTTAGAATGTAGAAACACTACTTCTGTGACATATTGGAGGTGAAGGGGTGGTCACTGAAGAATAGAGGAGTCACTCGGTGACTAAATAGATTCGTGTACCCAAAGAAAATGAAAACACTAATTTGAAAAGGTACATGCACCACTATATTTATTGCATCATTCATTATTTAGAATGGCCAAGATATGGAAGCAACCTAAGTGTCCATCTATAGACAAATGAATAAGCAAGATGTGGTGTGATACACACACACACACACACACACACACACACGCACACAATGGATATGCACAATGGATATATATGTATATATTAATATCATATCTGTATCTATATCTACCTATGTATGTATGTATCTATCTATCTATCTATACACACACACACACAATGGAATATTACCAGTCCTAAAAATAGGATAAGATCAGGCCATTTGATACAACAGGAATGGACCCAGAGACTATTACACTAAGTGAAATAAGTCATACTGAGAAAGACAAATATCATATTATTTCACTCATATTGGAGTTTAAAATAACGAATAAACAAAGAGAAGAATAAGACCTATAAATATAGAGAACAACTTGTTTGCCAGAGGAGTGGGGGAGTGGGCAAAATGGGTGAGTGGGCTTCCAGGTATGGAATGAGTAAGTCAGGAAATAAGTCACAGCATAAGGAATATAGTCAATGATTGTAATAGCAATGTATGGTGACAGATGGTAGCTATGCTTGTGGTGAACATAGCACAAGGTATAAACTTTTCCAATTACTGTTTTACACCTGAAACTAATGTAACATTGTGTGTTAACTATACTCAAATTTTAAAAAAATCATGAAATTAGGATGCATTGCCAGTGTGTAGAGAGAATGTCCTCTGAATAGCGAGGTAATAAATACTTTGTTCTATGAATCTACTACAAATAATGACTTGAAAGTCATTGGGGTAGCTGAAGGCATACCTATGTATGCATCTATCCGTTGGAGAATACACAAAGTGAAGAGAAGGGTGAGGAACTAAACTGACAAAGTACACTAAGGTGGTTATAGAGGATATATATCATTTTTAGATAGCAATCTGATCCTCTTTCTGCTGCATAATCTTAGTGGCAGGCAAAGTTTACGATCCACCCTAGGAGCCAAAGGAGCTACAACTGACTTTCCTGTCCCCCTAACAACTAGAGTGAGGGGACATGAGATGTGGATGTGACAACTGAAAACCACCAACACTGGATTTGGAATTTGGAATGAGGGAGAAAAGGGACAAGGAAAAGAGAATTTGAGTTGCTAAGGCAGCCAAGGCACAATATGAAGACTCCAGCAAACGCATCATGCACTCACACCAATGACGCTGGCAGTGGCATTTCCACATAGCAAGGGAACACAGCCCTCATGGAGCCAGTGGTGGCACACGATTTTTGTTGCTGACAGACTGCCTTGCTTCTTCTGTTGCTGCCCATTTTTTTCCTTCTGATTCCTTCTATCTCCCTAGCATTTCTATGTTAGAGAAAATCCATTCATAAACATCATTTCTTGTTGAAACTAATTGCTCTGACTGACAGATGAAAGTCAGGGAGAGACCAGGAAAGGATACTGAGCAGAATGATCAAGAAGAGAAGGGAAACAGGACAGATGTGTGTCATGAGCATAAAGAGAGGAAGATATTTAGGAAGGACAAAGAAAGTTATGGTACCAATTGCTAAAATACATGCTGTATTAGGACAAGGTGTGAACAGATATAATTGAGAATGGAAATTAAGAGATTTTTAGTGGCTTTAGCACAAAATTTCCATTATGTGATGCAGTGGAAGACAGAGACTAATGAAAAGTGAATGGGAAACAAATTGCACAGCAGTGAACAGGGAAATTAAATTGAACATCCCAACAATGTGGAGGACAGTTGTTGTATGTATGCTGTGGGTGAACAAATAGAACATTTTTTCCCTGATATTGTCTTAATAAAAGTTTTCAAAAGAGAGAAATGGAGAGGAAGGCATTAAGAAGAGAAAGGAGGTAAAAGTAGGAGAAGGAGCAATTTTGGCTGGTGAAAAGATCAGGAGATGGAAGAAAAGCATTAAGTAGAGAATACTAGATGGATGGGTCAGTGTGGGAAAGACCACAAAGAAGGAGGAGGAAGGACATATCAGAGATAAGCAATGGACAACAAAAAAGGAAAGGGTCAGAGTTTATCTTAAGCTTGGTTTTCATGTAAAGTTGTCGGCATGTCAATCTTTTCTTTTTCTCTTAAAATTTCCAAATTTATTTTCCTATGGAGTATGTGTATGCAAGAGATTTTAAGTTTAACTTTATAAACTTTGTGCTATTCATATATATACTAACACTGTCTAAAAGTTCTGTTCATATTAAAAGTGCTTTCTAATTTTTATTGCAGGAATTAGAACTTATTTTTTCTAGAAATCCTGCTGGTTTTACTTGAGAGCACTTTTTCTCCACCATTTATTTTCAGCACAATAAAACTGAGTCAAAAACCAGAGTGAAATACAAGTGACATAGATAACCAAAACCAATGGTTGCAATTGTTGAATGCATATGTATTTGAAAAGAGCTTATTTCCATGTAATCTCAAATCATTAAATTATTGAAAATTCTGAAGTTCAACTTGTGTGTGGTACTTATCAAGCCGTAAAAGCTGGAGCTGCAAAGGGACACTTACTGCCTATTTCCTGCTACATATATAAAAAATAATCAATGAAATTATTGCCAGAAGTGGGAGAAAGGATAGAGTTAATATGCAAGTGACTTTAAAAGTATTAATCAGAAAATGTGATCACTTAAACAAATGGAGCTTTTAATCAGAATAACCAGATCCATTTCTTATGTAGGAATCATTAAGACCTGATACTTAAATGCAGTTTAAATTGTTTCACATTTTAGTTCACCACACTTATCTTCTAAAGCCATTATAGCTATGTTAAGAGACAATAAAGCATTGTTAAAGGGAGTAATTCAGCCTCACAGTTATTTTGCTTATCTAGATTATGGCCATCAAAATAAAATATACAATTTACACACTATTTTTTTCCATTATTTACCTGGCTTTTTGGCACCTGTAAACCCAATGTGAAATTTTTATAAATGTAATAGTATATCAACTTTGTATAGAAAAGAATAATGAATATTATAGAAATCATTTCTCTCTTACCCATATCTTATAAGAATTTGAGGAAATTGCTTCAAATTGTTAGGCTTTCTAAAGTAGATAAAAATATAGTAGCAATGGAATGACCATAACATAGGTAGCAACTCTTTGTACACTGATTCACTTTGGAGGCTTCACAAGCTCAGGAAAATGTTGCTTATACCAGTTTGTTTTGAATATGAGTTGGCCAATTGTCATAAAACTATGTGCTTTTGCCAAAAAAAGGAAGGCGTGAAGAACTAAAATTCCCCTAACAGTGCCCAAGGATTCCCCTCAGGACAAAAGTAAGGTGCTCTTTTGAGCATTGTAGATTTGAATTTGTGTGAAAAGTACAGGTATCCCATAGGGCAACACGTTCTGTAGAATACAGGCTCTGAAATCGTAAACATCAGGTCATGGTATACATTTCTAGTTTTAACAGTTGAAATTGCACTTTATGACACTACTGTCTCCCACAAATGACACTTCTGACATGTTTACACAAACTTCAGTTTGTCTATGTATTTTGATGCTCTGAGTACTTTGATTAATATGGTCTTCTCTAAGCTAAGCATACATGATTTTATTGAGACCAAAGTTCTAGATTCCTTTCAAGAGCCAACCCCAAGGAAAGTTCCTCCTCAAACAATCTACAGCTCACAACCCAGACCTACACCTAACTCCACATTTTAAGATGAAGTATGATCAGAAATCTTAGGCAAAGTTCAGGGGAGGTCAAAGGCAGAACAAAGATGATGAACCACAGTGAGAGGTGCCATAGATCAGTGCTTCTCAAGCTTTAATGCTTGTGAATCTCCTGGAGACCTTTTAAAATATAGATTCTGTACCAGTAAGTCTGAGTGGGGTCTAAGGGTCTTCATTTCTAACATGGTTATTGTTGCCTGTGGACATATGTCATCCACAAGGCCTTCATCATTGGAAGGCCTAGATTATCAGAGCGCCTAGGTCATGGGAGAAGCACAACGTGGCACATTACAAATGGAGAAGCTAGGAGTAACCAAATGAGGCAAGGAAGGCCAGCGTGGGTGGGATCACACATGCCCATAGAGGCTAGTTCAGAGACTTTGTTTTTACCCCAATTTAAAAGACATGAAGTTACTTGAACATGGTGGTAACGTACTCAGGTTTGCTTTTGTGCATTAGCAATGTTGTCAGTGAACTTTCATTCAGAAAAATAAAATTTAATTTGCTTATTTGTGACATTTTTACTTGACCTTTGAAGAGGAGGAAAAAATGTTCAACCTACACATGAGACTTGATTGGTAAGATAAGGAAAAGCAGACAGCATCTTTTTTGGCAGACCAATTAATCAGTTATCTCACTTGCTTATAATTTGGCCTGTGAAGGCCAAAATAGAGAAAAATAAAACAGCTTTAACATAAAGCAAGCTTGACTTACATTTACTGACTCCTTCAATTCTGTATAATTATCTCTTAATTCACTCTGCTACCTATCTGTGAGTACAGAAGATCTGTAATGCTACTTCCAGTAAGAGTTGTTTTTTCAATTTTAGTCATTTATACAAGTGGGTTGTGGTATCCCTTTGTGGTTTTCACATGTATTTCCCTGATGACACATGATATAAAGTATCTTTTGTGTCCTTTTTTGGTATCTTTTTATCTTGTTTGTGTCTATTGTTTGTGTCTGATAAGCTGTCACACTGGCTCATTGCACAGATGACATTATGATGTTCAATCCCAGTGAACAAGAAGTAGCAACTATGCTATGCTTCTTGATAAGACAGGTGCATGACAGAGGGTGAGAAACTGACAAAAATTAAGAGGCCTATTTCAGTGAAATTCCTAGGGAGCCAGTGATACAGGGCATGTGGACATACCCCGTCCAAGGTGAAGGAGAAGTTGTTGCATAAGTCCCCTCTTACAACCAAAGGAGAGTCACAACACCTAGTGAGCCCCTGTGGGTTTGGGACAGAGTATAATCCTCATTTTGGTGTGCTACACTGGCCCATTTGCCAAGTGACCAGATAAAATGCTAGTTTTGAGCAGGCTCAGAACAGGAAAAATCTTTGTCATAAGTGTTGGTTGCTGTAGAAGCTGCTCTGTCGCTGTGCCGTGTGATTCAGCAGATCCAATGGTGCTTTAAGTGGCAGATCAGGCAGGGAGGCTGTTTGGAGCCTTTGGTAGACTTCTGTAGTGAGCCTCATGTGTAGCCCTTAGAATTTTGGGGCAAAGCCCTGCCATCCTTGGTGGATAACTACTCTTCTTTTAAGAAACAGCCGTTGGCCTGCTATAGGCTCTTAGTTTAGACTGGATGCTTAACTATGGGCCACTAATTTAATATGCATCCAAAGTCGCCCTTACAAGCTGGATGTTCTTTGATCCACCAGGACATTAAGTTAGGCATTCACAGGCTCATTCTATTGTGAGATGGAACTGGTATATACATATGTGTGTATATATACATATATATATATATATATGTATGTATATATATACGTATATATGTGTGTGTGTGTGTGTATATATATATATATATATATATGTATATGTATATACCAGTTCCATCTCACAATAGAATGAGCCTGTGAATGTATATATACACATACATATATGTAGGGGTCAGAGCAGGCCCTGAAGGCAACAGCAGTTACATGAAGAAGTGGCCTAGCAGTAGGCTGCTACACTAGCCTCTCTCCCAGGATGCACCTATGGGGAATTCTCTAGGATCAGTTGACAGAGGAAGAAACAAAATTGGGGCCTAGTTTATAGATTGTTCTGCACAAAATGCAGACATCATCCAAAAGTGGACAGCTACAACACTACAACCCTTCTCTGAGACATTCCTGAAGTACAGAGGTGAATGGAAAGTGGCAGAATATGATGCAGTGCACCTGGTTGTTCACTTTGGAGGACAAATGTCCAGATGTATGATTGTATTCCAATTCATGAGCTATGACTAAGGAAATTTGTAGAAGAGGTATGTGAACAGATCTCTCTGCAAGGGTGAAAAACATAAAGATATCTGTGTCTCATAAGAACAATCATTAAAGGGTGACTTCAGCAGATAAAGATTTAAATAATAAAGTGGATAGAATAACCTATTTTGGACAATAGTCAGCTTTTTTCTTCAAACATTTTTTTGTTATCATCCAATGGGCTCATGAATAAAGTGACCCAATGGCAAGGAAGGACGATATGCATGTGTACACATCATGGACTTCCATTTACTAAGGACATCTTGGCGATAGCCATTGCTGAGTGCTCAGTCTACCAGGAACTAAAACATGAGTCTCTTATATACCACTGTTTACTAGAGTGATCAGCCAGCTGCCTGGTGGCAGGTTGATTACATTGGACAGTTTCAATCATAGAAAGGAAGTGTTTTGCTCTTACTATAATAGACATTTACTAGATATAGATTCCGCCCACCCCCATGAATTTGGTTCTACCAAAACCGTTGTCTTGGACTTAACAGAATTCCTTACCCATGTCATAGTATTATACACAACATTTCTTCTGACCAAGGAATTTACTTCACAAAGAAGTGCAGCAATGGGCCTGTGATCATAGAAGTCACTGCTCTTGCACTGTTCCCTACCATTCTGAAGAAACTTGTTCAATAAAATAATGGAATGGCCTTTCTGAAGACTCATTTGTAGCAGAACTAGATGCCAGTACCTTGCAAGGTTAGAGTACTAAATACTGATTGGCATCAGTATTTAATATGTGGTGATGGTTCCCCTATAACCAGGTTCCACAGGTCCAGGAATCAAAGGGCAGAAATGGGAGTTGCACCACTCATTGTTACCCCCTAGTAACCCCCTGGCATAATTTTTGCTTCGGGTTCCCTTGATCTTATGTTCTGATAGCCTAGAGGTCTTGGAGCCAGAAGGAGGAATACTTTCATCAGGACACACAACAGTGATCCATTGAGCTGGAAATTAAGATAGGAAAAAGTTGCTATGGCCAAGGTCAAAGAGGTTGCTGCCTGTGTTCTCCTCTAGGAATTTGATGATTTACTGTTTGACATTTAGATCCTTCATCCATTCTGAATTTATTTTTATGTATGGTGTAAAAAAAGTGGTCCAGTTTCATTCTTCTGCATGTTGCTGTCCAGTTTTCCCAACACTATTTGTTGAAGAGACTCTCTTTTTTCCATTGGATATTCTTTCCTGTTTTGTCGATTAGTTCACCATATAATTGTGAGTCCATTTCTGGGTTTTCTATTCTGTTCCATTGATCTATGTGTCTTTTTTTTGTGCTAGTATCCTACTGTCTTGATTATTACAGCTTTGTAATAGAGCTTGAAGTCTGGAATTGTGTTGCCTCCAGCTATGCTTTTCTTTTTCAACACTACTTTGGCTATTGAGGGTCTTTTTTCCTTCCATACAATTTTTAGAATTGTTTATTCTAGCTCTATGGAAAATGCTGATGTTATTTTGATAGGGATTGCATTGAATGTGGAGATTGCTTTGGGTAGTACAGACATTTTAACAGTGTTCGTTCTTCCAATCTAATGAGCATGGAATGTTTTTTCATTTCTTTGTGTCCTCTTCAATTTCTTTCATTAAGTGTTCTATAGTTTGTCAGAGTACAGATCTTTTACCTCTTTGGTTAGGTTTATTCCTAGGTATTTTATGGTTTTTGTGCAATTGGAAATGTGATTGATTTCTTGATTTCTGTTTCTGCTGCTTCATTATTGGTGTATAGAAATGCCACCAATTTCTGTACACTGATTTTATATCCTGTGACTTTGCTGAATTCATGTATCAGTTCTAGCAGTGTTTTAGTGGAGTCTCTCAGGTTTTCCATGCAGAATATCCTGTCATCTGAGAAGAGTGAAAATTTGACCTCTTCCTTGCTGATTAGGATGCCTTTTATTTCTTTTTATTCTCTGATTGCTGAAGCTAGGACTTCTAGTACTATGTTGAGAATGAACACCCCTTTCTCATTCCTGACCCTAGGGGAAAGGCTCTCAGTTTTTCGCATATAATGTGTGGATTTTTTGCATATGGCCTTTACGATGTTGAGGTGTGTTCCTTGTTTTTTTTTTTTAATTTTTATTTATTTATTTTGATGGAGAGACAGAGACAGAGAGAAAGGGAGAGAGAATCGTAAGCAGACTCTGAGCTGTCAGCACAGAGCCCAATACAGGACCCAATCTCACAAACTACAAGATCATGACCTGAGCCAAAATCAAGAATCAGACAATTAACTGACTGAGCCACCCTGGTGTCCTGAGGTATGTTCCTTCTATCCCTACTTTCTTCAGAGTTTTTATCAAGAAAGGGTGCTATATTTTGTCAAATGCTTTTTCTGCATCTGTTGAGAGAATTATCAGGTTCTTATCCTTTCTTTTATTAATGTGGTGTATCACATTTATTGATTTTTGGATATTGAACCACCTCTACAGCCCAGGAATAAATCCCACTTGATTGTAGTGAATATTTCTTTTAATGTACTGTTG
This sequence comes from Panthera leo, assembly GCF_018350215.1. Lineage (NCBI taxonomy): Eukaryota > Metazoa > Chordata > Mammalia > Carnivora > Felidae > Panthera > Panthera leo. Next base: position 46,016,326 of record NC_056687.1, on the reverse strand, counting down.
GATTTGATTTGTTAGTAACTTGTTGAGAATTTTTGCATCCATGTTCATCGGGGATATTGGACTATAATTCTCCTTTTTAGTGTGGTCTTTGTCTGGTTTTTAAATAAAGGTAGTGCTGGCTTCATAGAATGAGTTTGGAAGTTTTACTTCCATTTCTCTTTTTTTGGAACAGTTTCAGAAAACTAGGTATTAATTCTTCTTTAAATAGCTGGTAAAATTCCCCTGGGAAGCCATCTGGACCTGGACTCTTGTTCGTTAGAATATTTTTAATTACTGATTCCATTTCTTTGCTGGTTATGGGTCTGTTCACATTTTCTACTTCTTCCTGTCTCAGTTTTGGTACTTAATATGTTTCTAGAAATTTATCCATTTCTTCAAGATTGCCCAATTTGTTGGCATATAATTCTCATAATACTCTCTTTTTATAGTTTGTATTTTTTCAGTGCTGTTTGTGATCTCTCTTGTTTCATTCATGATTTTATTTATTTGAGCCCTTTTTCTTTTGTTTTTGATAAGTCTGGCTAGGGTTTTATCAATTTTGTTAATTTTTTTCAAGGAACCTGTTCTTAGTTTTGTTGATCTGTTCTGTGTTTTTAATTTCTATATCATTTATTTCTCCTCTAATCTTTATTTTTTCCCTTCTTCTGCTGGTTTTGGGTGAGGATGTGTTTTCTGCTGCTTTAGAGTGAAATGCTCTGAATATATATGTAAAGTTCACTTGATCCAGTGTGTCATTCAAAGTCATTGTTCCCCTGTTGATCATCTGCTTAGATGATGTGTTCATTGCTACAAGCGGGATATTAAAGTCCCCTACTATTATTGTATTATTATCAATGAGTTTCTCTAAGTTTGTTTATTAATTGATTTATATTCTTTACTTCTTTCAAGTCGAGGGCATAAATATTTATAATTGTTAGATCTTTTTGTTGGATAGACCCCTTTATTATGATATAGTGCTTTTCTTCATTTCTTATTGTAGTCTTTAGTTTAAAATATAGTTTTTCTGATATAAGTATGGCTATTCAAGCTTTCTTTTGATATCCATTAGCATGATAAATGGTTCTCTACCCCCTCACTTTCAATCTGGAAGTGTCTTTGGATCTAAAATGAGTCTCTTATAAGCAGTATATCAATGGGTATTGGTTTTTTTATCCATTCTGATATCTTGTGTGTTTTGATTGGAACATTTAGTCCATTTACATTAAGAATAGATATTAATAGACATGAATTTAGTGCCATCGTGTTAGCTGTAAAATTGCTGTTCCTGTGGATTGCCTGTGTTCCTTTCTAGTCTATATTGCTTTTGGTCTCTCTTTCCCACTCAAAGGGCCCCCTTTAATAATTCTTGCAGAAATTTTAGTATTGGATAAAGGGCAAGTTTCCAAAATATATTAAGAGCTTATCAAACTCAACTCCCCAACAATAAATAATTCAATTAAGAAATAGGCAGAACACATGGACAGACATTTCTCTAAAGAAGACGTAAAGATGGCTAATAGACACATGAAAAAAATGCTCAGCATCACTCATCATCAGGGAAATACAAATCAAAATTATAAGATACCACCTCATGCCTATCACAATGGTTAAAATGAACTCAAGAAACAGCAGATGTTGGTGAGGATGTGGAGAATGGGGAACCCTCTTACACTGTTGGGGGGATGTAAACTGGTTCAGCCACTCTGGAAAACAGTGTGGAATTTCCTCAAAAAGTTAAAGATAGAGCTACCCTACTACCCAGCCATTGCCCTAGCAGGAATTTATCTATAGGATACAAAAATAGGATACAAAAATATTGATTCAAAAGGGAATATGCACCCCAATGTTTATAGCAGCACTATCAACAACAGCCAAATTATGGAAAGAGCCTCAATGTCTATCAACTGATGAGTGGATAAGGCAGAGGGTATATATACACAATGGAATATTACTCAGCCATCAAAAAGAATGAATTTTTGCCTTTTCCATGTGGATGGAACTAGAGTATATTATGGTAAGCAAAATAACTCAGTCAGAGAAAGACAAATACCATATGATTTCATTCATACGTGGAATTTAAGAAGCAAAACTGATGAACATAAGGGAAGGGAAGGAAAAATAAAATAATATAAAAACAGAGAAGGAGGCAAACCATAAGAGACTCTTAACTGTAGAGAATAAACTGAGGGTTGCTGGATGGGAAGCGTGTGGGGGGATTGGCTAAATGGGTTATGGGCATTAAGGAGGCCACTTGTTGTGATAAGCACTGGGTGTTATATGTAATGATAAATCACTGAATTCTACTCTTGAAGCCAATATTACACTATATGTTAAATAACTTGAATTTAAATAAAATCATGAAAGAAAGAAAAAAAGATCAGCATGGTTTCTTTGAGTTCTACATTCCTTGAATGGTCAGAAAAAAATGAAGTTACTGTGTTGGCTCTGGTGGTTGATGCTGATTATCAAGGGAAAATGGGACTAGTCCACAGTGGAGGTAAGGATGAATGTGTCTGGAATACAGATCATTTAGGGTGTCTCTCAGTATATCATTCCTTGTGATTATGGTCAATAGAAAACTTCAAAAAATTAATGTAGGAAGGACTTCTATTGGCCCAGACTCTTTAGGAATAAAAGTTTGTGTTACCCCATCACGTAAAGGACCTGACCAGCTAGGTACTTACTGAAGGCAGAGGGAATATGCAATGGGTAATAGAGGACTGTAGTTATAAATTCTAGCTATATATACATAATCAGTTACAGAAATGAGGACAGCAATTGCCAGGAGTATTTGCCTCCTTAATTTTATGAGTACGTTTTTGCGTGCCTGTATGTGTACATGTAGCAAATGTCTTTGGTTTCTTTTCACTATTATTCCTTTATCCATGTAACATAAGATGTATTGCCTATATCTTATAGTAATTAAGCATTGTTAATTTGACATCATAATATTTAAGTTACCAGATATCAAAAAGATGAGAAAATATTACTCAAGGAATTCACCTCCTCCTCTGGGGAAGGGTTTAGTGCATTTTCGATGTACACAGCATACTTTTATCATGTGAGGCAGAATTATCACCATGCTGTTGTCCTAATTTGGGGATTAAATATAATTTAAGGAATTGTGTGTGTGTGTGTGTGTGTGTGTGTGTGTGTGCAAAGTGACATTGGGTGGACTTATGATGTTTCATTTTATGTGTCAATTTGACTAGACTGCAGGATGTCCAGATATCTTATTAAACATTTTTTCTCGTTGTGTTTGTAAGAGTATTTCCAAAAGTTATTAGTATTGAATTGGTGGACTAAGTAAAGCAGATAGAGCTCACCATTATGGTGAGCGTCTGAATTAAACAAAAAAGACAGAGGATGGCTGAATGTATCTCTGCCTGGCTGGTTTACATTGATCTTTCCCTGCCCTTGGTGATCCTGATTTGAGGACTCAGACTTGGCCTGGAATCTATACCATAGTTCTCCTGGGTCAGGCCTTTGAGCTACAACAAAGGCTCTCCCTGTCTCTAGCTTGCAAACGGCAGTTTCTCAGACTTAATAATTATATGAGCCAATATTGTATTAAAAAATCTTTATATTATAAAGATTTCTTCTTATAGATCTATATCTATATAATCATATTGATTCTGCTACACTGGAAAATCCTATACTAATAAAACAATTCATTGTGATTTATTCAATTTCTTGCTTTACATTGAAAATAGAAGAAAATGTCATGATGCTACTGTTAGCTGTTTCCCACAAATAAGTCTTTTAATTAGTTAGGTAGGTAGGTAGGTAGGTAGGTAGGTAATTAAGTGGGCTTCACACCCAGCATGGAGGCAAACATAGGGCTTGAACTCATGACCCTGAGTTCAAGAGCTGAGATGCAGAATCAGACACTTAACTGACTGAGCCACTCATGCACTCCAAATTAGTCTCATTTAGAAAGTACCTTCTCAGAAAAGGTAAACATCACTTTATTATAACATCTGGAACATCTTGGTTGTGAATTTTCATTGATAATGATGAACCTAAAGTTGATCCAGCTTGAAATGTCTTTTTTTTTCATTTTCTTAAATTAAATTTTAGTTAACATACAGTGCAATATTGGTTTCCGAAACAGAATTCAGTGATTCATCACTTACATACAACACCCAGTGCTCATCACAAGTGCCCTCCTTAATACCCATCACCCATCTAGCCCAACTCCAACTCTCTTCCATCAACCCTCAGTTTGTTCTCTATTGTTAAGAGTCTCTTGTGGTTTATTTCCCTCTTTTCTCTTTCCTCCCCCTTTCCCATATGTTCATCTGCTTTGTTTCTTAAATAAGCTTGAAAATTATTTTTTTTTAATTAACTGAGGTCCTATCCATTAACCTTACTCAAATGAGGCAATGGAGTTTTGATTTGCTATCATCACTTTCAATCATGGCACCCAAGAGAAAGTTATAAAATGGTCCAGAATTCTTCATCCTTTGAAACAGAAGCCCAAATGAAATCTGGACCCCCCTCCCATAGCAGGGAGGAAAGTACAAACCAGAAGATAGAAACCTTTAGAATATTTGCATATTGTGTTTAAGTAGGAGATAGAGAATGTGTAGAAACTCTATTTTGACTGGTCTCTAAATATTACAAAAATTTTGCTTCACTGATTATTTTAAGTATGGTTTCAAACCAACAGAATTAACATTGCTGACTCAGAAACACTAATGGTGGAGCCTGTCAATATGTTTTCACAAACTCTCCACATGATCTTAATGTTTAAAGACCACCATTTTAAAAGAACAACAACATGAAAGCCTATACCAGAGAGATTGTGACATACACCTAATACACATACTCAGTAAGATTTTACCATAGCTACTCTACAACCTAGATGTTGAGAAATACTGTTCTAGTGTTGATTGGTGTTTATTTTTTTTTCTTAACCTGGTTCTTTGAATACAATCTAAGATACTTTTTTTAACAATCTTCTGAACAAAAGAAAGTATTGGAAAGTGATGAAAAAAAATGTATATAGTATATGTGTTTAAAGAGGTAGGAACTGTAAGTTATTTTATTTTTAAATTTTTATTCAAGTATAATTAGCATACAGTGTTATATTTCAGATGTACAATATAGTGATTCAACAATTCTATACATTTCTCACAGCTCATCATGGTAAGTGTACTCTTAATCTCTTTTATCTGTTTTACCGATCCTCCCCTCTGATAACCACCAGTTTGTTCTCTGTATTTGTCTGCTTTTTATATTTGTCTCTTTTTTTCTTTGTTTTGTTCATTTGTTTTTTTTTCTTAAATTCCACATCTGAGTAAAATCATATGGCCTTTGTTTTTCTCCAACTTACATTTCACTTAGCATAGTACTCTCTAGGTCCTTCCATGTTTTTGCAAATGGCAAGATTTCATTCTTTTTTATGGATGAGTAATATTCCACTATTACAATTTCTTCTTTATGCATTCATTTATGGATAGGCACTTGGGTCACTCCCACATCTTGGCTATTGTAAACAGTGCTGTAATAAACATAGGGTTGCATATATCTTTCTGAATTAGTTTTTTCATTTTCTTCAGGTAAATACTCAGAAGAAGAATTACTGTATCATATGATAATTCTGTTTATTTTTTTGAGGAAACTCCATACTGTTTTTTACAGTGGTTACACCAGTTTGCATTCTCACCAAATGCATGAGAGTTCCTTTTTGTCCTTTATTATTTTTTCTTTTTTTATTTAATTTTTTTAATGTGTGTTTGTTTTTGAGAGGACAGAGTGTGAACAAGGGAGGGACAGAGAGAGAGGGAGACACAGAATCTGAAGGAAGCTCTAGGCTCTCAGCTGTCAGCCCAGAGCCCGGTGCAGGGGTAAAACTCATGGACCACAGGATCATGACCTGAGCCAAAGTTGGATGCTGAACCTACTGAGCTACCCAGGCACCCCTGTCTTCTGTTATTTCTTGTGGCTTGATTTTAGACATTTTTACAGGTATAAGGTGGTATCTAATTGTCGTTTTTATTTGCATTTCCCTGATAATTAGTAACGTTGAGCATCTTTTCACTGTCTGTTGGCCATCTGTATGTCTTCTTTGGAGAAATGTCTATTTAGATCCACTGCCCATTTTTTTTTTAATTTTTTTTTTAACATTTATTTATTTTTGAGACAGAGACAGAGCATGAACGGGGGAGGGTCAGAGAGAGGGAGACACAGAATCTAAAACAGGCTCCAAGCTCTGAGCTGTCAGCACAGAGCCCGACGCGGGGCTCAAACTCACAGACCGCGAGATCATGACCTGAGCCGAAGTCGGCTGCTTAACTGACTGAGCCACCCAGGCGCCCCATCCACTGCCCATTTTTAATCAGATTGTTTGGGTTTCCTGGTGTTCAGTTGTATAAATTCTTTATGTATTTTGGATATTAACCACTTATTGGATATATCATTTGCAAGTATCTTCTCCCTTTCAGTAGGTTGCCTTTTTGTTTTGTTGGTGGTTTTCTTCACTGTGAATAAGCTTTTTGTAGGAACTGTGAGTTCTTTTAAATCTCCAGATTAAGAAAGCGAATGCACCTTGATAATAAAGAGCATTTCAAGTATGTTATCTATATTTCTAAGGGATGGTTTAATCCCACATCAGCAGTGGTAGTTCCAGACAACTAGGTGAATTTAGCATTGTAATATCATCCTTTACATCTAAATATCTATTAAATAATACATATGTAATTTCATAGTTTCTTTTTAAAGGAATCACCAGAATTAAAATATGGGCTTTACACAGATGTATATTTTACCTCTTTCCGAACATGCTACTTAGATGACAAAAATAATGTATAAAATGAATAGATCTATAACAGAAATGATAATAGGATTACACCAATGGGCAAAGCTTTTTGGTGAATTTCTAGAAGGAATAAAGTAGTTGGTATTTTACTGAAGTTCAAACTGGAACAAAGGAATCTATAGACCTGACATATACAACAGGGGGCTGCAGAGGAAATCTGAGCTCCTGAGAGGCCCCCAACTGTCTGTCCCATACTCATCCAGCCTGAAGTAAGACTTGACAGGTAACACATCATGCTCACAGAGTCACAGCTGGATGTCAAACTTCTCATTCAAAGAAAAAAACAGGAAAACATACCTTTCTAATGGCTAAAGAAATACACAGTAGTAGTTCATATTATTATTTTCGCTTTGGTGTCATAACAACAAATGAATGAAAAAAATCTAGACAATTGACAAGAAAAAGCAGAACAAAGGGAATATTATATAGCAACAAAAATCAATGTAGCTATAGATATATGAAATAACATGAATTCTTCAGGTTTAAAGAGTAAAAGCAGTTGGACTGTGATCCATTCATTTCCTTTACTGGGGCTTGAGGGCCTCTCCTCAGAGAAACAAAAAGGGCAGATTACCTGTTTTAATCTTGTGACTTGTACTTCCAGAAATACATAATAATGACTTTAGTTTTAAATATTTATATGTTTTATATCTTTAAACAAGCATCTAATTAAAGGGCTTCTCCTTGATATTTTGTTATGCTTTCCCAGGTGCTAAATCTAATGTTAAGAAGAAGAATTCACTATTGGGGGCACATGGGTGGCTCAGTTGGTTGAGCGTCCGGCTTCAGCTCAGGTCATGATCTCACGGTTCGTGAGTTTGAGCCGCTGCTGTGCTGACAGCTCGGAGCCTGGAGCCTGCTTCAAATTCTGTGCCTCCCTGTCTCTGCTCCTTCCCCACTCATGCTCTGTCTCTCTCTGTCTCCCAAAAATGAATAAACGTTAAAAATTTTTTTTAAAAAAAGAAGAAGAATTCACTATTGGTTTATGATAGTTGAGATTATCATGAAAGAAATAGGAAGGAGAGCTGGCCTGCAGCAGCCATACCAAACCTAGTAATCTCTCTGAGCTCATGACCATACTGAAAAAGAGTGACAGTCTACTATATTCCACGTATTTAGGCTGTAAGATTTTTAAATTTCATAAGTATTTCACAAATACTTACTTAGGACCTTGTGTGTAAGTCATGTCCTATGCACTGCACAAGATAGAAAGAGTTCTAGGACTTCTAAATTGTCATCTAAGTGTGTAGACCAAAAATAAGTACTTTTGAAGACCAAGTGTGATCTAAGGATAAATAAACTAACAATGCTTCACATGAATATGCATTCCTATCCTCTTTAAGGTAATCTGCAAATGCATCAAGGAAGTTGTAACATTTAAGACAGAACTTGAAGAAAAGATATCATTTCAATTACAAATAAAAATTGGTAGTTGTGGTGTGGAGTGGAGGATTTTATTCTCCCTGGAGGGATGCATATGAGAAAAATGCTGAACCTGAGAGAGTGAGGTATGTCTAAAAAGCTTTCAGTAACTCTATATGGATTTAACACAGGACCTATTAGGGCACTTAGGAGGGAAGGGACTTCAGAATTAAGCCAAGGTTTAAAAAAATGGGGCACCAGGTGGCTCAGTCAGTTAAGCACCCAACTTTGGCTCAGGTCATGATCTCACAGCCCTGCATAGGGCTCTGCACTGACAGCTCAGGGCCTGGAGCCTGCTTCAGATTCTGTGTCTCCCTCTCTCTCTCTCTGTCCCTTCCCTGCTCACACTATGTCTCTCTCTCCTTAAAAAATAAATAAATACTAACAAAATTAAAAATAAAAGCCTCAATGCCAGGGTGAATAAATGCAGGGTAGAAAAGATGCTGGTAGATATATAACATATAATCTGGACTTACGCATGAACAAATACATGTATATATATATATGTACATAAGTCCAGATATATATATGCCATATATCCACATAAGCTAGTAGCAAAGACATTCTATTAAATGTTATTGAAAAGGGATATCATTAATCTGAATTATGCTTATAAAGAACAACCTAACACCTTTTTTTTGGAATTAAAAGAGAATCAGCAAGAGGAAGGGGTTAAGTAACTATAGAGTGTCACAAATCACAGAGGTAGGTAATTATGGGGGTGAGAGCCTTAGTGGTATCAGTAGGACGGTGTACAGAATTAGTGGTGAGAGAGGAAAGGTGGGGTGGACTTGAAGATGAATCACTCATTAAATTTAGCAAATGGAGTGTAATAATAAGTAACATTAATGGACTTTGAGGCACAAAACATCTAAACTCTTGTTGATTTTCATGTCTCTCTGAGCCACTCACTGCACGCTATGACATTCTATCAACTTAACATTATTTAGACTTTGGTAATGTACATTTGAAGCCCTATTTGAAGTTTATTAGTTTTGGTTATTAGTGAAGTTTTCCAGATTGCCCAACCACATACAAACATAGTTAGAAAGGACCCATAGAAGGCATCATAGACAATGAGAGGCAACTTGCCTTTGCTCCCTCTAAGCACACTAAGCTAAGCATCTCTTATAGTTTGGCCCTGTCTTCATTGTCTTAACACCTTTGTCATTTTTACCCTGTTTCTCCTATTTCTTTTTATTTCTTTCTGTGACATGAAAGTTGAATCTCCACAAGAAGCAAAATTCACCAGGCTTCAAATAAGTGGAAAGAAAAACCTTTTGAGGGCTGCAGAATTCCTAGAATTTGCCTCTGTTCACTCAAACACAAATCTGCCTATACTATCAAGCTAAATTCAATATGGGTCTCCAGGCTATCAAGCTGTATAAGGATCAAAAACATAGTAATCAAGTTCTATTCAGAGGCACTATGTATTTTAGTACTTAATGCATTTATAAAGTCACACTGAAGAATGTACAAGCCTGTGAAATGTTTTCATTTTTGTTTTCTCCTTTAATTATTTAAGTATGATAGGAATGCCTGATTAAAATTCCTTGTGTGTTTTTGACTAGCAAAGACAAATATTTTAAGTAGATTATCAGGTTCTCCCACCTTAAGTCATTAAAACAGTAGGGCAAATGGGGTGCTGGGGTGGTTCAGTCAGTTAAGCGTCTGACTCTTGATTTTGGCTCAGGTCATGATCTCATGGTTTGTGAGATCGAGCGAGCCCCATGTTGGGCTCTGCACTGACAACATGATCCTGCTTAAGATTCTCTCTCTTCCTCCCTCTCTGTCCCTCCTCTGCTCTTATGCATGCATGCACACTCTCTCTCAAAATAAGCAAAGATTTAAAAATAAATAAATGAAAGATTAGGGCAATTATAACTGCAAAAAAATTTTAATACTAATCAACACATAGCAATATCTAATCTGCACAATCTTGTCATTTTAATGAAAGGAGAATAGATATTAGTATGAGATCTAAGCTTTTCTCTTTAACATTTTTCTCAGTGAATCTATGACTTTTTTATTTCTCAAGCTATAGATAATTGGATTTAACACAGGAATTATGACAGTGTAAAATAGAGAGTCCATCATATCTTGATCATCTGCTTGTGCAGATACAGGGCGCACATACATGAAGAGAAGAGGACCATAGTACAAAGAGACAGATAAGAGATGGGTTCCACAGGTGGAGAAGGCTTTCCTTATGTCTTGTAGAGACTTCTTTTTTAAGATTGTAAAGAGAACTGATGTGTAAGAGACAAGAACAGTCAGAATGGTGAACATCTGAATTGATCCAGAAAAAATAAATACTATCAGAACATTAATAGAAGGATCAGTACAAGAAATTTTAAATAATGGCATGATGTCACAGTAAAAGTGATGTATTATGTTAGAATTACAGAACGTTAATCTGAATAAAAAGCCTGTATGAATTATGGCATGAAGAAGTCCACCTACAAATGATGAAACTAATAGCTGCATGGATAGTCTACTGGTCATAATTACTGGATAAAGTAAAGGCTTGCATATGGCCACATATCGATCATATGCCATTGTTGCCAGCAGAAAACATTCTGTGGTGGCACTCATTACAAAGGAAAAAAATTGTATCATGCATTCAGAGAGAGAGATCATCTTGCCCTTGGCAAAGAAGTTGACCAACATCTTAGGGGTCACTGTGGATGATAGCCAAACATCCACAAATGCCAGATTCCCAAGGAAAAAGTACATGGGGATGTGAAGCTGAGGCTCATTGCATATGAGAGAAATCAGACCAAGGTTTCCCATAATGGTGATGAGATATATAACTAGGAATACCAGGAACAAAGGAATTTGCCACTCTGGTTGATATGTAAGTCCCATGAGAACAAACTCTTTTAGCTCTGTTGCATTTTTAGTTCCCATATTCTTAATAGATGGCATCTGAAATTAAAAGCATTAAATGTAAAAAGAACATTCATTAAGGTTTATAAAAGAAAATTCAGTGAGGGTAACTGAAATAAAACCGTACACTAGCCTGAAGACCCTTTAATTTTATTTACTCTTACATGGAAGCTATTTGGGGGAATTGTTATGTTGGAAAAAACACAATTATTTCAATTCAAAATATGTAAAGAATAAGCAGATTTAGAAGACAGGAAAAACATTCTGAACATGAGCAAACTTATGGAGTAACAATTGAATGAAGTAGGGAAATTCTGTGTGTAGAACGTTGATGCAGCATCAAAAGTGCAGATGTTAGAAGGGCTTGGATTATACAGAGTTGAATGCCCTGTGAAATATCTTCAATTTTATTTTCCAAACAATAGGCATGGGCTGAAAAGTTTTAAGACGTGGAATGACATCATCAGATATTTGTTAAATTAAATGTTTGGTAGTAGTAAATAGGCTGAAGGGAGGGGACAGTAGAGTTAAGGATACTAATCAGGAAGCTGTTACTAATGTCCAGTGATTCCCAAACCAAATTATACATCAGAATTGTCTAAGGGAGTTTTTGTACAAAATACAGATTGTGAGATATTAATGTAGAGATTAATTTGGTAGCTCATAATTTCGTTGTAATAATATGCATTATATAAATGCTCCCCAGTTGATCAAATAGCATGTGAAGTTCTTAGTCCATGTGTGATATGACGTTGGGGGTGATGAGTGGGACAAAGTGATAGATCAAAATAAGTCAGAGTGTATAGTTACTAGGACTCGGTAACCTATTACATGTGAGGGGAGGTGGTCAGTGAAGGAAGAAGACGCTTGGTGCCTGGATAGATGGTCATCAAAAACTGAGACTGAGGACTCAGGCGTACTGGCCAATTTTTGCAAGGAGCATTCTGGGACCATCCAGGTGAGACGTACTCAGCAATATTGTTCTATAAGATCTTAATAGAAATGACTTGGGAGGCGTTGGGGTGACTAAAAGCATAGTTATATATGACTCACCCATTAGAGACTGTGCATAAAGTAAAAACAAGGAGGGCATAGAAAGTAACTTCAGAAAGTTGTAGTAAAGAGATTATGAAATGGATGTAAGTCGTTTATTAGATGGATAATATTTAACCCTCTATTCTACCACATGAGTCTTAGTGGCAGACAAAAGCTGTCATACAGCCTAGAAACCAGCAGTTCTAGAAACTTTCCCATCCCCTTGCACATAGAATGAGGGGACTTGATGTAGGTTTGGCCAAACACCTACTCTAGATTTGGAATATGGAGAGAAGTAAACAAAAGTTCAGGGGGGAAAAAAAGAATTTTCATTGCTAAATCAATCAAGGGAGCAATATTAAGACCTCAGAAAATGGATCCTGCACCCACATCAGTGGCATTATCGGTGTGAGCTATTGCATTCCACATTCAGCAGCAAGGCAACAGCTCTTTTTGAGTTAGATAGAAGAGGGACATAATTTTGGCTGCTGACAATCTGTCTTTATGTTCCTGTCCATTTCTCCAGTGGGTTTCTCCAACTCCTCTAGAAATTCTATGTTAAATCCACTTTCCGTTCAATTAACTCTTTCCGTCTTGCAACCAACAGCTGTAGCTTATACAATAGGAGAAAAGGAAAGACCAGAAAACGATACTGGGCAGAGTGATCATAGAAGCATAAAGGAATTGTAAAGCTGAGTGTTGTGGAATTAAAGAGAGTGAAGTACAGTGCCAAAAGTGAAGTAAGTGCTCTGGTAGGGTGAGTGATCAGTGATCATTAAATGTGGGAATTAAGAGATTAGCAGTGGCTTTAGTGAGAGCAGTTTCTATTTTGTGATAGAGTTGAAGTCAGAGAGTAATGAGTAGTGAATGGGAAACAAATGGCACAACAGCGAGGAGAATGAAATAGAGACGCCAAGGAATGTGGAGAGCAGATGGCATTTGTCTGCTGCCCACTATGAGTATCCATAGTGTATTCATAGATGGATAGGTGTAGGAAAGACCAGACAGTGAAGAGGGAGAGAGGAAGTATTAGAGGAAGGCTGAAGATGAAACGAGGAAAAAGCTCAGAGATTGGGGGTAAATATTTGTCTTAATTCTGGTTTTTATTAAAAGTTGTTAATACTGAGAATACTTTCTTTTTCTTTTATTCAAAATTCCAACTTTAGTATCCCATGGAAAATGTATATGAAATAGAGACTGTCATTTTAATTTATGCTAGAAACTTTATATAGTTCACAAATATACTAGCACTGCTCAAAGTTCTTTCCATATTTAAAAGTTGCTTTGTCTTTGTTTTTACCGTGATTAGAACTGACTTTCTCTAGCTATTCCCATCAAGGGCTTGAGAGCCCTTTCTTCTCCACCAATTTTTTTTTTTTTTTTTTTTTTGCAGAATAAAATTGAGGAAAAATGGGAACCTAGTGCATGCAATATAAATAACTAATGCCAATAATTGTAATTGTTAAATGTATATTTATTTGGAATGGATTTCCTTCCATGCAATCCCAAATCAGTAAATAATTGAAAAATCTTAAATCCAATCTGTGGGCCCTTATTAAGTTAGAAAGTGGAAATAACACTGGAGGGACATTTTCTGCATTTTCATACTCAAGTTATTATCAGAGGTGGGTGAAAGTATACATAGGGTAATATTTAATTGATTTAACTTAAAAGATTAATTATAGAATGTGGTTAATTAAATGGAATAAGTATTTTGAACAGAATCATCCGAAAGATTTCTTACATAGGAAATATTATAACCTAAATCCTTAAACTCTCTTTTAAATTGTTTAAAATTCTAGTTCATCAGAAGTATCCTACAGAGCCATTATAATTTTGTTAATCAGATAATTAAATTATTAAAAAGTGCAATTCAGTTTTAGAGCTATTTTGCTTACCCAGATTTTATTCACAATTGTAAAATATATAGATTATTCATTATTTGTTTTCCATTTCCAGCTGCTTATTTGGGTATTATATAAACCAAATCAAAATTTTTATAAACTTAACAGTATTTTTAACTTTCTATAAATAATGAGTATTACAAAAATCATTCTCTCTTACCAATATCTGTTAAAAAATTGTGGTGATCCTTGCAGTGTTAGGCTGGAAAAAAAAACACAGTTGCACAGGAATAACAATAGCATAGGCAGTAATTCTTTGCATACTGATTCATTTTGGAGGTTTCATTTACCAAGCTCAGGAAAATGTTGTTTATATCAATTTGCTTTGAACACAAGAGTCAACCAGTTGTAGAACTGTGTGTTTTGGCCAGAAGAGGAAAGAGTGAAGAACTAAAATTCCCCTAATAGTACCCAAGGGTTCCCTTTAGGAAAAAACTAAGCTATTCTTCTGGGCATTATAGATTTGAATTTGTATGAGAAGTCCAGATGTCCCATAGGGCATTACAGCCTGTTAAATCATAAACATCAAGTCATGGTATATAGTTCTAGTTTTAACAGTTGAAGTTGCACTTTAAGCCACTACTTTCCTACCACAGATGACACTTTGGACATGTTTATGCAAATTAGTTTATAAAATGTGTTGCTCTGAATGCTTTGATTAATATGTTCTTGTCTGAGGTAATCATACATGATTTTATTGACGCCAAAGTTCTAGAATCCCTTCAGGAGCCAATCCCAAGGAAAGTTGTCCTTTTCATGCAATCTGCAGCTTACATCCCAGACCTACACCTACCTTCACACTTTAAGATGAAATATGATGAGAAATCTCATTAGGCAAAGGTCAGGGGTGTCGTAGACTCTAAGTCTGAAGTTCTCTTTTGCCTAGCAAAAGAGCAGACACGGGATTAAAACGAGAGATGGCTAATGTCCGGGAAAAAGACAAGAGCCCCGAATGAGGGTCCTTGCCCTGTATTTATTCAGATCAAAGGCTTGCAAACGTGATGGGCGTGTACAAAGAGACAAAGAAGTAGGAATATTAATTTGTGGATGTGAGGGGGAAAAGGGGATTTTGAAGATATACAGTGTTTGAGGTTTGGGTCAATATAAAACAAAATCCAGGCATCGGGCAGATGTGTTAACAAGCAGACAGGAGGCACCATGCCTGTTTATCTTTGCCAGCCTAGGAGATGAGACAGACAGGGAGAATAATCTCAGGGTTAACAAGACACCTTTTCTTTTGTTAACCATCTCCACTCAGGCTGCTTTGCCTGCAGCGCAGCGGTCCAAAGTCCAGTTCACCAATTTACCTAACCTGGCCCTATTCTCCTATGAAAGCAGCTTTCTGCTATAGTACTAAACTTTGGGTGCTTTCACCCTGTAATCTTGTTATTCCTACGTATTGGACACCTTTGCACTGATTCTATTTCAGGCCTTTGCCTCTCTCTATTTTGGGGGGTTCAACACCCCCTCTCTATTTTGGGGTGACTTTGCACCTCCCTATTCTTGGAGTGCCAATCTGGTTACCCAAACTCAGGTGTGAGCATTTTATGACTTTGTGTTTCTTTATGCCTTGTTAACCCATTGGTGTAGGCCCAGGGGATTCCTAAGTTATCCCCCACACAGGGAAGGTGCAAAGAAAAATCAAAGATAAGGAACCACAGTGAAAGGTGCCATAGATCAGTGCTTCTCAAGCTTCGGCCTTAAGCCTGTAAATCTCCTGAAGATCTTGTTAAAATGCAGATTCTGTGCTAGTAGGTCTGGGTGAGGCCTAAGGATCTTCATTTCTAACATGGTGATTGCTGCCCGGGGACATGTGTCATCCGCAGGGCCTTCATCATTGGAAGGCCTAGATTATCAGAGACCCTAGATCATGGGAGAAGTACTAAATTGTAAAAGTAACTGGAATATTAAGAGAGAAGCAGGCAGGAGCAAGTTGGGGTTAGGGAGGCCACATATGTGGATCACAAGAGACCTTGGAGGCTAGGTCAGGGACTTTATTCTTTACCCCAGCTTAATGGAAAACTATTGAGGGCTTTAAAACTTGGTTTAGATCTGTTTCTTGTGCATTACCAGAGTTAATGTTGCCATTGAACACTCATTCAGAAAAATAAAACTTAATTTACTTATTTGTGACAATTTGATTTGATATCTTACAAAAAACTTCCAGTTGCATCATGGTAGCAGCATAGGCAGGGAAAAGGGACTTATTTTTTGAAAGATTCATTAATCCATTTTCCTGGATTTCCAACATTCTTTATAAAGATAGTGAAAGACAAAGTGAAGAAAAAACAACAAAGATACAAGAGGGTTCACTATGAAAATCTGCAGAAGGGTTGAGTGAGCAGGATGATGTGCAGAGGTAGCTTTTAAATAACCAAACTTGACTGAAATTTCCTGCCCCCTTAAATTTTGTGCCATTATCTCCTAACTCATTTTGTTGCCTTTCTATGAGTGCAAAAGGTCTGTATTGCTGCTTCTGGTATGAATTGTCTTTTCAATTTTAGTTACTTTAATAAATAGGTTGTAGTGTTTCATTGTCGTTATAATTTGCATTTTGATGATGCTTAGCACCATTTTGTGCCCTTACTTGACATCAGTATGCCATCTTCAGTGAAGAGCCTATTCAGATTTTTCCCAATTTTAATTAGATTATTTGTTTTCCATTTTTTGAGTTTTGACAGTTCTCCATATTATCTGAATATGAGGTTTTTATTTGCTATATGATTTATACATATTTTCTGAAACTCTCTGGTTTGTCATTTTATTTTAGAAATGTTTTTGAACAAAAAGTCTTTTAATGAAGTTAATTATCTTTTTTTTTTTCTTTTAGGGACTGTGCTTTTTGGTATTCTATTTTTCTTTGAATTTTTACTTAATTTCTAATTAGTTCAAATACAATGCATGTTAGTTAGCATCCAGTCATTTCAGGAGTAGAATTCAGTGATTCATCACTTGCATACAATACCCAGTGCTCATCACAAGTGCCCTTGTTAGTACCCATCATCCATGTAGCCCATCCTCCACACACCCCCTTCATCAACCCTCAATTTGTTCACTGTTAAGAGTCTCTTATAGTTTGTTTCCCTCTTGCTCTCTTTTTTAAAAATGTTTATTTATTTATTTATTTTGAGAGAAAGAATGGGGGAGGGAGAGAGAGAGGGGGAGAGAGAGAATCCCAAGCAGACAATTCACTATCAGTGCAGAGCCCAGTACAGGGCTTGAGCTCACAAACTGTGAGTTCATGACCTGAGCTGAAATCAAGAGTTACATACTTATCCGACAGAGCCACCCAGGAACCCCCTCTCTCTTTTTTACCCCTTCCCATATGTTCATCTGTTTTGTTTGTTAAAATCTACATATGAGTGAAATCATGTGGTATTTGTCTTTCTCTGACTGACTTACTTTGCTTAGCATAATACAGTCTAGCTCCATCCACATCATTAAAAATGGCAAGATTTCATTCTTTATGATGGCTGAGTAATATTCTTTGTATATATCTACCACATCTTTATTCATTTATCAGGCAAAGGGTACTTGTGCTGTTTCCGTAGTTTAGCTATTGTTGAAAATTCTGCTATAAACATCAGGATGGGTGTACCTTCAAATCTGTACTTTTGTATCCTTTGGATAAATACCTAGTAGTGCCATTGCTGAATTGTAGGGTAGTTCTATTTTTTACTTTTTGAGCAACCTCCATACTGTTTACATTCCCACCAACAGTGCAAGAATTCCTCTTTTTCTGCATACTCACCAACACCTGTTGGTTTTTGTGTTCCTAATTTTAGCCATTCTGACAAATGTGAGGTGGTAATCTTATTGTGGTTTTGATTCGTATTTAAAATGTGTTCATGTATTCTGCCCATTTCTTAACTGGATTATTTGTTTTTTGGGTAGTGAGTTTGATAAGTCCTTTATGGATTTTGGATACTAACCCTTTATCAGATATGTCTTTTGCAAATATCTTTTCTCATTCTGTTGGCTGACTTTTAGTTTGGTTAATTGTTTCCTTTGCTATGCAGAAGCTTTTTTTCTTGATGAGGTCCCAATAGTTCATTTTTGCTTTTATTTCCCTTGCCTTCAGAGACATGTCAAATAAGAAGTTGCTGAAGCCAAGGTCAAAGACGTAGTTGCCTGTTTTCTCCTCTAGGATTTTGATGGGTTCCTGTCTCACGTTTAGGTCTTTCATCCATTCTGAATTTATTTTGTGTATGGTGTCCAAAAGTGGTCCAGGTTCATTCTTATGCATGTTGCTGTCCAGTTTTCCCAATACAATTTGTTGAAGAGACTGTCTTTTTTTCTATTGGATATTCATTCCTGTTTTGTCAAATATTAGTTGATCATACAGTTGTTGGTCTACTTCTGAGTTTTCTGTTCTGTTCCATTGATCTCTGTGTCTGTTTTTGTGCCAGTACCATACTATCTTGATGACTACAGGTTTGTAATGTAGCTTGAAGTCTGGAATAGTGATGCCTCCAGCTTTACGTTCTTTTTCAGGATTTCTGTGGCTATTTGGGGTCTTTTGTGGTTCCATGCAAATTTTAGGGTTCTTTGTTCTAGCTCTGTGAAAAATGCTGCTGATATTTTGATAGGCATTGCGGTAAATGTGTAGATTGATTTGGGAAGTATAGACATTTTAATAATGTTCTTCCAATCCATGAACATGGAATGTTTTTACATTTCTTTATGTCCTCTTCAATTTCTTTCATAAGTGTTCTATAAATTTGTTATCTCTTTGGTAGGTTTATTCCTAAGTATTTTATGGTTTTTGGTGTAACTGCAAATGGGGTTGATTCCTTGATTTCTTTTTCCACTGCTTCATTACTGGTATATAGAAATGCAATGGATTTCTATATACTGGTGATATAACTAGCAACTTTCCTGAATTCATGTATTGGTTCTAGAAATGTTTTGGTGGAGTTATTTGGGTTTTCTGCATAGCATATCATGTCATCTGCAAATAATCAAAATTTGACATCTTCCTTGCCAATATGGATGCCTTTTATTTCACTTTGTTGTCTGATTGCTGAGGCTCAGACTTCCAGTAGTATGTTAAATAGTAATGGTGAGAGTTGACCCTGTCTTGTTCCTAACCATAGAGGAAAAGCTCTCAGTTTTTCCGTATTGAGGTTTTTAGCTGTAGGTCTTTTGTATGTAGCCTTTATGATGGTGAGGTTTGTTCCATCTCTCCCTACTCTGCTGACAGTTTTTACCAAGAATGGATGCTATATTTTCTTAAATGCTTTTTCTGCATCTATTAAGAGGATCATATGGTTTTTATCCTTCTTTTTATTTTTTTTAAGTTTATTTATTTATTTTTGAGAGAAAGCAAGTGCAAGCCAGGGATGAGCAGAGAGAGAGGGAGAGAGAAAATCCCAAGCAGGCTCCACGCTGTCAGCAGAGAGCCCAATGTGGGGCTTGATCCCACAACCCCTGAGATCATGACCTGAGCCAAAATTAAAGGTGGGACACACAACCAACTGAGCCACCAAGGCGCCCCATATCCTTTCTTTTATTAATATGGTGTATCACGTTAATTTGTTTGCAAATATTGAATCAGGCCTGCAGCACAAGAATAAATCCCACTTGATCATGGTGAATAATTCTTTTAATGTACTGTTGAATTCAGTTTGCTAGTATCTTGTTGAGAATCTTTGCATCCGTGTTCACCAGGGTTATTGGCCTATAATTCTCCTTTTAGTGTGGTCTTTGTCCGGTTTTAGAATCAAGGTAATGTTGGTCTCATAGAATGAGTTTGGAAGTTTTACTTCCATTTTTATTTTGGGGGACCAGTTTGAGAATAGGTATTAACTATTCTTTAAATGTTTGGTGGAATTCCCCTGGAAGCCATCTGGCCCTGGACTTTTGTGTGTTGGGAGATTTTTTATTATGATTCCAATTTCTTTGCTGGTTATGGGTCTATTCACATTTTCTGTTTCTTCTTGTCTCAGTTTTGGTAGTTTGTATGTTTGTAGAAAGTCTGCCATTTCTTCCAGATTGCTCAGTTTGTTGGCATATAATTTTTCCTCATATTCTCTTATCATTGTTTGTATTTCTGTGGTATTGTTTATGATCTATCCTCTTTCATTCATGATTTTATTGATTTGGGTCCTTTGTCTTTTCTTTTTGATAAGTCTGGCTAGGGGTTTATCAATTTTATTAATTCTTTCAAAGAATCAGGTCTTAGTTTCATTGATCTGTTCTACTGTATTTTTGTTTCTAGATCATTGATTTCTGCTCCAATCTTTATTATTTCCCCTCTTCTGCTGGCTTTAGGCTTTATTTTGCTGTTCCTTTTCTAGCTCCTTTAGGTGTAAGCTAGAGTGTATATTTGCTACTTTTCCTTCTTCTTGAAGTAGTCCTGTATTGTAATATACTTCCTTCTTAAGACTGCCTTTGCTGCATCCCAAAGATTTGGATTATCATGTTTTCATTTTCATTTGCTTCCATGTACTTTTTTTAATTTCTTCTTTAATTTCCTGGTTAACCCATTCATTCTTAGAAAGATGTTCTTTAATCTCCAAGTACTCATAATCTCTCTAAATTTTTTCTTGTGGTTGACTTCAAGTTTCATAGTGTTGCGGTATCAAAATATGCATGGTATGATCTCAATTTTTTGTACTTGGGATGATTTGTGACCCAGTAAGTGATATATTCAGGAGGATATTCCATATGCAGTCAAAAAGAATGTGTATTCTGCTGCTTTAGGAGGAAGTGTTCTGAATATATCTGTTAAGTACATCTGGTTCGGTGTGTCATTCAGAGCTATTGTTTCCTTGGTTTTCTGCTTAGATAATCTGTCCATTGATGTAAGCAGGGTATTAAAGTCCCCTCCTATTATTGTGTTTTTATCAATAAGTTTCTTTATGTTTGTCATTAATTGATTTATATATTTGGGTTCTTTTGAGTTGGGGACATAAAATATTTACAATTTTTAGATCTTCTTGATGAATAGATTCCTTAATTATGATGCAATGCCATTCTTCATCTATTGATAAAGTCTTTGGTTTAAAATCTACTTAGTCTGATGTAATTATGGCTTCCTCTGGCTTTCTTTTGACATCCTTTAGCATGATAGGTGGTTCTCCATCCCCTCACTTTCAATTTGCAGGTGTCTTTAGGTCTAAAATGAGTCTCTTTTAGACAAGCATGGAGATGGGTCTTGTTATTTTTATCTATTCTGATACCTGTGTCTTTTGATTGGAGCATACAGTCCATTTACATTCAGAGTGATTACTGATAGATATGAATTTCGTGCCATTGTGTTACCTGTAAAATTGCTGTTTCTGGTGATGTTCTCTTTTCCTTTCCAGTCTTTGTTGCTTTTGGTCTTTTTTCCCCACTCAAAGAGTCCCCTGTAATATTTCTTTCATGGGTGGTTTAGTGGTCACAAATTCCTTTATTTTTTGCTTGTATGGGTAAGTCTTTATCTCTCCATCTATTCTGAAATACAGCCTTGCTGCATAAAGTATTGTTGGTTGCATACTTTTTCCTGTTCAGCATGTTGAATATATATCCTGTCAGTCCCTCTGGCCTGCCAGTTCTCTCTGTACAAATCTGCTGCAAACCTTATCTGTCTTCCCTTGTAAGGTAATGACTTTTTTTCCCTTCTGTTTTCAGGATTCTGTCCTAGTCTGTGTATTTTGCAAATTTGACTATGATATGCCTGGCTTTTGTTGAATTTAATGGGAGTTCTCTGTGCTTCTTAGTTTTTGATGTTTGTTTCCTTCCCCAAATTAGGAAGTTTTCAGCTATAGTTTGCTCACGTAAACCATCTTCCCCCTTTTCTCTCTCTTCATCTTCTGAGACTCCTATGATATGAATGTTATTATGCTTTAAGGAATCACTGAATTCCTAAGTCTACATTTGTGATCCAATACTTTTTTCCCTCTTCTTTTCAACTTCATTGTTCTCCATAATTCTATCTTCAGTATCACTGATTTGTTCCTCCATTTTATCCATCCTCACTCTCATGGCATTCATTTGGGTTTTCATTTCAGTTATAGCATTTTTAATTTTGGCCTGACTAGTTTGTAGTTCTCTTCTCTCTGCTATAAGGGATTCTCTAGTGTCTTCCATGCTTTTTTCAAGCCCATCTAGTATCCTTAAAATTATTGTTTTAAATTCTAGTTCAGACATCTTACTTAGAGCTGCATTAAGTCTCTAATGGTGACTTCTTCCTGTTCTTTCTTTTGGGGTGAATTCCTTCCTCTTGTTTTGGTCAAAAATAAAAAAGAAATAAAAATTTTTAAATTAAAAAAATTTCTTTTTCTGATTAAAAACAAATAACCAAAAACAAAGGAAGCTAGATCCTCTTTCACATATTGCTGAAGATTTGAAGCACTGTATCACTAGTAGACTTGATGTGTGTGAGGAGTCTGTGTTGGTCTCCTGGGCGTGGGGCCCATGGTGCTGCTTCCCAGGCACACTTGCCCTAGTAAAGATGTACCTCTAGAGCGCAGTGGGGAGTGGCTCAGTGCAATCAACTTCAACCTCCACTGGAAGGCACTGTGTTTCTCACTGAAGTTGGTGAATGCTAATGGGTGGGGAGAAATAGGATCCCCTGCTCTCTCATCTCCAGAGCAGGGAGCTCATGTGTACCACTCCTTAGAAAGCCCTCATAAAAGAGCAAACAATCACCCCTCCTGTGTCCAGGCCTTCCATAAGATCACCCTGTCTGTTGACCAAGCTGTCCACCTGCCATGCTACACAGCACTCCCGTGTTTTATCTCAGGCACAGCTGGGTTTCAAAACTCCAAACTTCAGAGACACCCACAGTGCAAACCCTCACTGATCCTCTGGGGGAGGGCCTCGCCCTGCTGTGGCCAGTGCTGGCTTGTCCTAGGAAACAGTCCTGCAATCGTGTAGCAACTCAAGAGTTGATGTACAGCAGAGAAGAAAGCCAGCACCAAGGTTCGCTGCCCTCACCCAGCATCTTTGTTCCTATGCTGGTGAATGGGGCATCTCTGTGGTGCCCTCAGGGCCATTTGTCTATGGAAAGCAGTGCCCCCCTCCCAAATGTACTGCATAAAAGGGAACTCCATAAAAGTGATCCCAGAGGATCCTCAGAGCACACTCTCCACTCCCATCTCCACCTCCTTCCCCACTGGAGCACTGCTAAGCTTGCCAGGTGCAGGACCCTGTCAATGGCACAAACCTCTAAAACTTCAGACTTTGTACTTTACTGCTTATTTTTTTAAAAAATTGCGATTTTGATCTGCCTTGTTTTCCCAGTCAATGGTTGTGGGGAAGAGTTTTCTTGTGCAATCCCCCGCACATGTTTTTTTTTTTCGCTCTTTCTCTCTCTCTTTCTCTCTTGCTCCTCTCTCTGTGATCAAGGCTCCCTCCTGTCCACAGCATCCATGACTATTTTCTCCCCCAAGTCAACTCTCTGCAGCTCCCACCTTCCATGAGGTGGTTGTTTTTCTACTTGGAGATACGCAGTTTTGTTCTCTCAGTCCTCAGATCGATTTATAGGGTGTGCAGAATGATTTGATGTTGATCTAGCTGTGTTCCAGTGACGAGGCAAACTTATAGTTGCCCTACTCCTCTGCCATCTTAACCTGTCTCCTCTGGTGTTGTAGTTCTTGATTGTGCATTTATGTCTACAATTCTTTTAGCATATTATCTGTATCAAAGTTCCTTTTCTGCATATAGATATCCAATTGTTTCTGCATAATTTATTGAAAAAACTATTTTCTCTACTAAATTACCTTTGTACCTTTGCAAAATCAGCTGTCCATATGTGTATGGGTTTATTTCTGGACTTCATTCTGTCCCACTCATTTATTTGTCTATCTTTATAACAATACAACACCGTCTTGATACTGAAGTTCTATATGAAGTCATGGAATCAGATATTGTTAGAACACTAACTTTGTTCTTCTTTTTCAAGTATTTCTACATCCTTTACATTTCCATGTGAATAATATAATTAGCTTTATCAGTTTCTTAAGAAATCCTACTATGATTTTGATTGGACTTTTATTAAATCTATAGATGCATTTAGGGAGAATTGACATTTTCTTAAATATTGAATGATCCAACCTGTCTTTCCATTGATTTAGTTATTCTTTAATTTCTTTCAATACGGCATTTTTTTTTCTTTTTCTGGGTATAGGTCTTGCACATTATTTGTCTGATTTGCTACTGCTTTCATATATTTTTAACTATCATACATAGTGTCATGTATACGTACATCCACATGTTTGCAGATAGGGAAATTATGCAGTAGAGATAGTTTTGTAAACTGCTATTCATGCTTAATATGCAGAGTGAAAGTTCTAGAGAAAGGGTTCAAGTCCCTACTCTGATCCCTCCTGCACTTTCATTTTTACCTCTTTTAGGAAATTTATTAAAATAAAAGGAGATTTTAATATGATATATGAAATGACTAGATTCTGGCAGGACCACATGTGTTTATGGAGCATCCAAAGGTTGGCCTGTGGCTTTTACTTACCATTATTATTCTCCCCTTTTAGAAGACATACCAAGCAGTCCCCCAATGCATGCTGCCCTAAAACAGGCCCAGTCATCTCTCTCTCCTTCCTTAACAGAGAAGTAAACTTACTTATGGGCTTTTCCTTCTAAATATGTCCAGCTTTATTTCATTTCTTCTTCAAACTAGCCACCAAGCTTTAGTCTGGCCAACACACGCCAGTCTTGTGCACCATGGGTAACATGTTCTTTTTGGCTCCATTTCTTTCACACTAGAAATCAAGATTCAAATTGTACTTATAAGGAAAAAGCCCCTTGGAGCTCTAGTCTAGGCCATAATTTCCTATGGGTTTTTTTTTTTTTTTTTTTTTTTTGGTTTTGGTTTTCTGGGCTTTTTTGATTCAAAGAGATTCTTTTATTATAGCACAAGGATAGGACTCATGGACAGAAAGAGCTTCATTGTGATTATGAGGAGCATTTGATTATATACTTTTTAGTTGCGAGAGGTGGAGATAAAGGAAGTCTCTAAAGGGATTTCTGTATGTTGAAGAACACTTACAGAATATGTTATTTTGACTAAAGCTCAGAAAACAGTATAGTTTTGCTTTCTTTTCCATGCACTTACATATTTTTCTAGAACATCTGAAAGACTTACGTACTTCTCCTCAAAACTCCTGGAAGATGATTCAGTTTCTTCTGATTATCTGTTTTATATAAAGTATATAGACTGGGCTTTTCTTTGAAGATTTTAACTAAAAATTCAAACAAAAAATGCAAGTAGTCAGGTTATCTATTTCTTCTTAAATAAGCCTTGGTAGTTTGCATATTTTCAAGGAATTTGTCCATTTTATCTAGATGACATAATTTTTGTACATAAAGCTATTCAAGATATATCTTTGTTTGTTCTTTAAACATTATAGCATCTGAATGCGTAGCATACATAATTTTTTATGTTCTGATATTTGCATTTTTGGTCATTTAGTAACTTAAGTCTTTTTTTCTTCTTGGCCCGTTTGGCTAAAAGTTTATCAGTTTTATTGATCAGGAACACGACAGGGATGTCCACTCTCACCGCTGTTGTTTAACATAGTGTTGGAAGTGCTAACATCAGCAATCAGACAACTAAAGGAAATCAAAGGCATCAAAATTGGCAAAGATGAAGTTAAGCTTTCACTTTTTGCAGATGACATGATATTATACATGGAAAATCCGATAGACTCCACCAAAAGTCTGCTAGAACTGATACATGAATTCAGCAAAGTTGCAGGATACAAAATCAATGTACAGAAATCAGTTGCATTCTTATACACTAATAATGAAGCAACAGAAAGACAAATAAAGAAACGGATCCCAGTCACAATTGCACCAAGAATCATAAAATACCTAGGAATAAATCTAACCAAAGATGTACAAGATCTGTATGCTGAAAACTGTAGAAAGCTTATGAAGGAAATTGAAGAAGATATAAAGAAATGGAAAAACATTCCATGCTCATGTGTTGGAAGAATAAATATTGTTAAAATGTCAATACTACCCAAAGCTATCTACACATTCAATGCAATCCCAATCAAAATTGCACCAGCATTCTTCTCAAAACTAGAACAAGCAATCCTAAAATTCATATGGAGCCACAAAAGGCCCCGAATAGCCAAAGTAATTTTGAAGAAGAAGACCAAAGCAGGAGGCATCACAATCCCAGACTTTAGCCTCTACTACAAAGCTGTCATCATCAAGACAGCATGGTATTGGCACAAAAACAGACACATAGACCAATGGAATAGAATAGAAACCCCAGAACTAGACCCACAAAAGTATGGCCAACTAATCTTTGACAAAGCAGGAAAGAATATCCAATGGAAAAAGACAGTCTCTTTAACAAATGGTGCTGGGAGAACTGGACAGCAACATGCAGAAGAACGAAACTAGACTACTTTCTTACACCATTCACAAAAATAAACTCAAAATGGATAAAGGACTTGAATGTAAGACAGGAAACCATCGAAACCCTAGAGGAGAAAGCAGGAAAAGACCTCTCTGACCTCAGCCGCAGCAATTTCTTACCTGACACATCTCCAAAGGCAAGGGAATTAAAAGCAAAAATGAATTACTGGGACCTCATGAAGATAAAAAGCTTCTGCACAGCAAAGGAAACAATCAACAAAACTAAAAGGCAACCAACGGAATGGGAAAAGATATTTGCAAATGACATATCGGACAAAGGGCTAGTATTCAAAATCTATAAAGAGCTCACCAAACTCCACACCCAAAAGACAAATAATCCAGTGAAGAAATGGGCAGAGGACATGAATAGACACTTCTCTAAAGAAGACATCCAGATGGCCAACAGGCACATGAAAAGATGCTCAACATCGCTCCTCATCAGGGAAATACAAATCAAAACCACACTCAGATATCACCTCACGCCAGTCAGAGTGGCCAAAATGAACAAATCAGGAGACTATAGATGCTGGAGAGGATGTGGAGAAACGGGAACCCTCTTGCACTGTTGGTGGGAATCCAAACTGGTGCAGCCACTCTGGAAAACAGTGTGGAAGTTCCTCAAAAAATTGAAAATAGACCTACCCTATGACCCAGCAGTAGCACTGCTAGGAATTTACCCAAGGGATACAGGCGTACTGATGCATAGGGGCACTTGTACCCCAATGTTTATAGCAGCACTCTCAACAATAGCCAAATTATGGAAAGAGCCTAAATGTCCATCAACTGATGAATGGATAAAGAAATTGTGGTTTATATACACAATGGAGTACTACGTGGCAATGATAAAGAATGATATATGGCCCTTTGTAGCAACGTGGATGGAACTGGAGAGTGTTATGCTAAGTGAAATAAGCCATACAGAGCAAGACAGATACCATATGTTTTCACTCTTATGTTTCACTCCTGAGAAACTTAACAGAAACCCATGGGGGAGGGGGAGGAAAAAAAAAGAAAAAAAACTAGGTTGGAGTGGGAGAGTGAGCCAAAGCATAAGAGACTCTTAAAAACTGAGAACAAACTGAGGGTTGATGGGGGGTGGGAGGGAGGAGAGAGGAGGTGATGGGCATTGAAGAGGGCATCTTTTGGGATGAGCACTGGGTGTTGTATGGAAACTAATTTGACAATAAATTTCATATAATAAAAAAAAGAAGTAGAGAAACTGGATATAAAAAAAATAAATAAAAACCAGGCTTTTCATTTTATTGATTTTTCTGTATAATATTTGTTTCAATTTAATTGACTTGTGTTCTTAATTTATAAATTTCTTTTTGCTTTCTTTGGATTCAATTTGTTCTTTTTATAATGTCTTAATGTAGAAGTTTTAACCTTAATTTAATTATTTTTATTTTCTAATATAAGCATTTAATGATATAAATTTCTCTTTAAGCACTATTTTACCTATATCCCACATACTTAAACATTTGTATTTTTATTTTCACTTTATTTAAAATATATTCTTTCCCTTATTACTATCTCTTTGACATATGGGTATTTAGAAGGATGACATTTTTTTTTAATTTTGTTTTAAAGTAATCTCTACATTCAACATGGGGCTCAAACTTACAACCCCGAGATCAGGAGTCACGTGCTCCATTGACTGAGCCAGCCAGGTGTCCCTGGAAGGATGGTTTTTAATTGCCAAATAAATTATTGAAAAAGGAGTACTATAAACTTAATCTATAATTGTGAATTTGTCTGGTTCTCATTTCTACTTTATCAGTTTTTCTTCAAGTATTTTGAAGCTCCATTGTTCAGTATTTACATATTTAGTATTATTTTGTCTTAATTAATTGAACCCTATAGAACCCTATATAACCCTATATAATTTTGCAATGTCCCTCTTTATCCTTGGTAATATTCCTTGATCTAAGGTCTGTTTTGCTCCATAGCCGCTATAGCTTTTTTTTTTTTTTTGATTCGTGTTTGCATGATGGATCTGTTTTCTATCCTTTTACTTCTAATTTATCTAAGACTTTATATTTGATGTGTTTCTTTCGAACAGTGTATGATTAGATCTTGCTTTTGAATCCAATCAGATAATGTCTTATATTTGGTATATAATACCATTTATATTCAATGAGATTATTGATGTGGTTGGGTTAAAAGTTACCATTTTAGCTAACATGATAGATGTTCTATGTCCATTGCATCTGTTCCTCATTCTCCTTCTTTTCTTTTCCTGACTGCTTTTGGATTAATAGAGGCTTTTTGTGATTTCACTTTATATCCACCTTTGGCTTACTATTTATACATTGTCTATTTTTTGGTGGTTCCTTTACAGTATACAGTATATCACTTTAATTAATCACAATATATCTTCAAATAATGTTATACCAAGTAATAATTGTGTCATATTGAAATAAGATGGTACAGGCATGCCTGATTCCTGTATAAAATATAAAATATGACCTTAAGAGAATAAGGGCATCTTCATGTTC
This sequence comes from Panthera leo, assembly GCF_018350215.1. Lineage (NCBI taxonomy): Eukaryota > Metazoa > Chordata > Mammalia > Carnivora > Felidae > Panthera > Panthera leo. The sequence goes on along the minus strand of NC_056687.1, from coordinate 45,987,401 downwards.
TTCCAGACCCTGAGACATGATTTGAGTGCAAGTAATTTATTTAGGAACAGTTGATGAGTGAGAAAGTGAGACAGGAAAGGGAATGTAGCCAATAAAAAGTAATTTAAAAAAATTACAACTTTGGGCTCAAGCTTAATCTTTTTTTGGAAACATCATTAGGCATGAATTTCAAAAGCATTATATCAACCAAAGGACAAAGAATTGAGGGTATTTACTCACCATCTCCCATCAGTCATTGGTTGATAGATGATCTGGAAGAGATTCTAAAAAGAACATTTACTTCTCAGTTTTCTAGTCTGCCTTAAGTGAGGGTAGAATCGCTCTAGCCATGAGAGAAAGCCCTCAGATGCAGATGTACAGCTAAAAAAGATATGGGCAACCATCAACAGTATCTACGACAGGGAATCTATAGGAATCAGTGGGCAGTGTGACTTGTGATTGACAGTGAATGAGCCATTCAGCACTAGCTATCATAGCAGGTCAGAATATCTCTCAAGCAACCCATTCTCAAAAAACTAAAGTTGTGACTTGTCCACAAATAACCAAAGGAATGATGAAATTTGCTTTTATAGGCTTAGAAAAGCAGAAAACACTGTCTCAAAGTGAGTTATAGCATACAGTTTATACTACATAACACTTATCATAGGGCCTCTTAATTAAAAGAGAGTATCCTCTGATTTTTGCCAAAATTCTGTTAAGATTGATGGGATATTATTTAATTTATTTTTGAGTCTTTAAACTCTAACATATACTTACAATACAGCTACCAGTCACATTATCATCATCTATTGGTCCATTGCTTATAGCATCTTATGCACAAGGCAGTCAGCCACACAATATTGTGTCATGAATACTGCCCCTGAATTGAGCAGTGCCCTCAGCCTGCCCAGCCATTCACAGTTTCTCTGCATACAGTTTGTCTCAATACTATTTATGGAACCCATTATTCTTCCCTCAATAGTTTATAAATGTGGTTTCATTGTCTTTGTAGTCTCAGTGCAACAGACAAAATGCTACCATACGTATCTTTCTTTTAGTAGTAATCCAGTCTCTGTCTTTAAGGTCGTAGATAGTCTCTTTACCCCTAGAGTCTGAGACTGTTCACCACGAACATATCCTTGTGAATATGGATAAATGCTATCCATTGAGGATGTTTAGCTTAGGAATCCAAGATTTCCTTTGTTTCTAGGAAGTGGCTTGATGATGTGTATTTCAGACTGATCCTGACTTGCCACTTTTAGAGTCACCAGCTGAAAGGTTGTAAATGCACCATAGAACCTCCTCAGTAGGAGGTTCTTCCCTAAAATACTCTTAAACAATAAATACCCCAATATGTTAAATTTTCTTATTAGTTTAAATATTATATGGTTTCACAGCACTTGTATTTTGAAATAATAGTGTCCTTATTCACAAATCTAAACCTTTCCCTCTGCCTAGTTGAAGAGAGGACATAGGACCTTGCAGAAACATAGAATAGTCATTTAGATCTCCATCAGCACCAACATGCCTCTATTAAGTACCTCCATTTATATGATAAGGATCATTTTCTCCTAATACTGTATTTGACTTGTAGAAATTGTGATTTCAGTTCACTTCAATGTGTACCCTCTTCTTGTCTCTCCCTGTTTAGATTGCCAAGCACATTGATGTAATCATTTTACATTCATGTACTCTTTGTGCCCTGTCAAAAAGTCAAAGATTATCTAAAATATGCTGGAGGACCTGTACAGTGCTGGCTTCAGTCCTCAGCCTTACATCTTCCTAGCTTGCATTCCTGTTAAGTCTGTACATCAGATTTTCTGAATATGCTATTCTTCCTCTTAATTCTTCCTTACTGCTCACCAATATCAAGCCATCACCTGGATATTTTGCAGTGGCAATAGGTAGTCAAAGATATTACAGATTGAAACAAATTATACATTTGCCACTTTAGAGTTCCTTTAAATTCATATGTCCAATGGAGAAAGTCACTACATATTTCTTAGAGTAGCCAATGAAAGAAAAATAAATATTACACTGAAAGTTTTTATAATCATTTCAGAAATAAAAAAAACATTCCATAGTGGCACTTACCCAAATTAAGATATGTTTCATTGTCTAACTAAAGAAGTAAATTATTTTTACTTGAGTAATAGACATGTAAGAGATTATAAGAGCAATAACTATGGAAACTTATGTTTCTGCATGATTAAACATGAAAAGATAAATGCAGCATATTCCTAATGTCTGAGGAGATATATCCTGAAATCTTCCAATATCTACAAATTCTTGAATACCAATATTGCCTATAATTTCCCTGATAAAATATACTGTGTATTTTCATACAGTTGAGCCATACTTTTAATTAATTGTCTACTTTTTATTTTATCCCAGTTAAGATTCTTCTCAATAATATCCACCATTCTCTTATATTCTGTACTTTTCAAAATATTTTCTTCACTACAAAGAAAGTTTTCTCTTCAGGACAGTTTCCTCTAAAAAGTCACTTCATCTGAGTCTCTGAACAATCAAAAGGCAGCAAGACTTTTTTTTCATTCAAGTTTTTGTTTAAATTCCAGTTTCATTAATACACCGTGTAATATTAGTTTCAGGTGTAGAATTTAGTGATTCATCACTTACATAAAACACCCAGTGCTCATCACAACAGGTGGCCTCCTAAAACCCTTCACCTATTTAACCCATCCCCCTGCCCACCTCCCCTCCAACAACCCTCTGTTTGTTCTCTGTAGTTAAGGGTCTATTTCCTGTTTAGCCTCTCTTTTATTTCCCCACTATATCCATCTGTTTTGTTTCTTAAATTCTACATATGAGTGAAATCATGTTATTTGTCTTTCTCTGACTTATTTTGCTTAGTATAATACTCTCTAGCTATGTCCATGTCATTGCAAATGGCAAAATTTCATTCTTTTTGATGGCTGAGTAACATTCTATTATATATATACCACATCTTCTTTATCCATTCATCAGTCAGTGGACCTTTGGGCTCTTTCCGTAATTTGGCTATTGTTGATAATGCAGCTATAAACATTGAGGTGCATGTATCCCTTTGAATCTGCATTTTTATATCATTTGGGGAAATACCTAGGAGAGCATTGCTGGATCATTTCTTACACCATGCACAAAAATAAATTGCAAATGGATGAAAGACCTAAATGTGAGACAGGAAGCCATCAAAATCCTAGAGGAGAACACAGGCAGCCACCTCTTTGACCTCAGCCATAGCAACTTGTTACTAGACATGTTGCCAGAGGCAAGGAAAACAAAATCAAAAATAAACTATTGGGACTTCATTAAGATAGAAAGCTTCTGGGGTGCCTGGGTGGCTCAGTCAGTTGAGGTCCAACTTCAGCTCAGGTCACGATCTCACGGTTTGTGAGTTGTGAGTTCAAGCCCCACGTTGGCTTTGTGCGGACAGCGCAGAGCCTGCTTCAGATTCTGTCTCCCTCACTCCCCCCACCCCATTCATGCTTTCTCTCCTCAAAAATAAAAAAAAAACATTAAAAAAGAAGATAAAAACTTCTACACAGTTGAGAAAACAATCAACAAACCTAAAAGGCAGTCTTTGGAATGGGAGAAGATATTTACAAATGACATATCTGATAAAGGGGTTAATATCCAAAGTATGTAAAGAACTTGTACAACACAACATGGGAGAAACAAATAATCTACTTAAAAAATGGGCAGAAGACATGAATAGACATTTTTCTAAAGAAGACATCTAGATGGCCAACAGAAACGTGAAAAGATGCTCAACATCACTCATCATCAGGGATATACAGATCAAAACTACAGTGAGATACCACCTCATACCTGTCAGAATGGCTAAAATTAACAACACAAGAAACAACAGGTGTTGCTGAGGATAAAGAGAAGGGGAAACCCTCTTACACTGTTGGTCAGAATGCAAACTGGAGAAGCAGCAAAACTTTTGATATACAGGCTTTGGACAATTATCTTGGCTCAGTCATTCCAGCCTCAAGCAAAGAAACATAAATATCTGCTACAATCATGTTACAAACTATTATTATATCTAATTTAGAGGCAATGTACAAAGAGTCAAAAATCACAAATTTTAAATGCTTAGTTTTCTTAAAGGTGGTCTATTTTTAATCAGTGATTCAATTCTGTGTGATATTAAGATCTCCTTACATTGAAACAAATACCCAATGAAGCTTTCATCATACAGCACTCAGAAACTGCCCTAGAAACTGCCTTCTGTTAAACTTATAAAGCCAAAGCTACTTTTCATAACTTCAGACCCCTTGCATTTTGCACAGTTTGAAATGAGCAAGTTTAAATTTTGCCTTAAGAACTATTTATATTTTATTATTCTCCTCAAGGCATTTATAACCTCTTTGTTTCTCAAACTGTAAATAAAAGGATTTAGCAGGGGAATTATGATTGTGTAAAATACAGAATACATTTTATCTTGATTTTCAGCTGGGCCAGACCCAGGACGCACATACATGAAGAAGAGAGTGCCATAGAACAAAGAGACAGAGAGCAAGTGGGCGCTGCATGTGGAGAAGGCCTTGCTCCTGCCCTTTTCAGACTTCTTTTTCAGGATGGCAAAGAGGACATGGGAATAAGAGATGATAATAGTCATAAAGGTGAAAGATTGTATAAAGACTGAAAATATAAAAATTAAGAGCATATTAACTCTAGGGTCAGTACAGGAAATCTTAAACAGTTGTAAAATTTCACAGTAGAAATAATGTATTACATTGGACTTGCAGAAAGTTAATCTAAATAACAAACTGGTGTGCATCATAGGATGAAGAAACCCTATAATATATGAAACACCTAATAACCGAATGCAAAAGATATTGGACATCACCACTGGATAAAGCAAAGGATTACATATAGCTACATAGCGATCATAGGCCATCACTACCAGAAGGAAACATTCAGTGTTTGCACTGGAAGCAAAAATATAAAATTGGGTGATGCATTCAACCAGGGATATCAAGTGATTGTTGGATAAAAAATTCATCAGCATCTTGGGAGTCACAGAGGTGGAGGAACAAGCATCTGCAAAGGCTAAACTGCCAAGGAGTAAGTACATGGGGGTATGAAGATGGGGGTCCTTCCAGATGAGAAAAATCAGTCCGAGGTTGCCCACCATGGTAGTGAGGTAGATGACCAAGAACACCAGGAACAGGGGGACCTGCAGCCCTGGAAGATCTGTAAGTCCCATGAGAACAAACTCCATCACCTGTGTTTTGTTTCCATCAGATTCACTCAAGTTGATCACTGAAATGGAAGAATAAGTGAAAAACAGAGTCATAAAAGACTGTGAAAATAATCACATTTTATTTGCAAATAAATGTATCTTGCTTAATTACATATCCCTTTTAACCAGAACATTTATCTTTACACTTCAGTATTCTTTACAAACAATATGTATTTGGGCAACTGTTCCTCAAAATTAAGGGGAATATATATATATATATACACACACACCATTTACACACCATATATATGGAATTTATTATGTATATTTATTTTATGTATTTATATTTATACATATTTATTATATATAATTTATTATATAGAGAGAGTTTATTAGTTGTATAAGAGAAGTGGTTTTGTTTTTTAATTTGGAAAAAATTAATTTCAATTTAATAATCATCTTCTAGTTATAAAAGCTTTAAAAATAGAATTAAGCTTTTGAAATATGCTAGAGATGAGTAATCAAAGCCAATAGCACACATTCTAAACAATATAGCATCTTCCTCAAATTAGGACAGATTGAAATGCTTACTCTGACCATTACTGTACAGTATTTTTCAGAAACTTCAATACATCTAAGATATGAAAACAAAATATAACAAAGATATAATGAAATGTCATAAAAATTGTGGGAGATAAATTCATATTTTTACTAATGTTATAGTGTTATAATTAAACAAATAACATTATGACTTTAATAAGTACCAGATGCAGGATGAATACGTAAATAATCACGAGATTTTTTTCAGTGCAAGCAAGAAAGAAAAAGGATATATATCAGTTATAATAGCCATACACCTTAAAATACATTGAAATATTTTTAACATATATAAGACCTTGTGAATAAAATTGTAAAACTTACCGAAAAGTATTACACAATTTCTAAAGAAATAGCCAAAATATGTTCTCAGATAAGAAGACCGAGTATTATAAATATGTCGTTAGAATTCAATTTCAGCTAGAAATTAAATTCAGTTAGTTGTTTTTAAGATTATTTATTTTTATTTATCTATTTTGAGAGAGAGAGACAGAGCCTGAGCAGGAGAGGGGCAGAGAGAGGAGTATCCCAAGCAGGCTTCACAGAGCTCAGTGTGTGGCTCGATCCCACAAACTGCAAGATCATGACCTGAGCCAAAATCAGGAGTTGGTCACTTAACTGACTGAGCCACCCAGGTGCCCCTGAATCCTAACTGCTTTTTAACATAATAGCATAAGCATAAAGTTCTTATAAAATAAAATTATTTTGAAGAGACAAGGAAAATATGAACAGTAACAAAGTTAAGTGTGCAGTGGTGTTACAACATAAAGCCTTTAATAGAATATAATATGACATGAAAATAGGAAAATATAATAGTAAAACCAAATAAAGACTCCAAAGACTGATTCAACTATATGTATTGGCATTTAATATAGTACATGGGTGATTTTTCAATTGAGAAAATATTATGGTTACATTTGCCTATTTCAGAAAAAAAAAGTAAGAATGGCTTTGTTTTCCATGTTTGTTTTAAAATTGTTACTGGATCAAGGGCTTAAAAGTAAAAAATTAAAAAAAAACAATTTAAATATTCTAAGAAAATTCATAAAATAAATATAATTTAAATATATTACAAAAATCTCTAAGAAACCCACGAATTATAAATAAGGATATAAGTGTATTTAATATAATGTTTAAATACATGAAAATGAAGTATGTATCAAATATTTCACAAGGTAAAAGATGAATAAAATGTTGGAAAAATATGTATAGTTAATATAATAGGCTAAATATTAGTTCCTATCACATGCTAGGAAATATTACTAATTGGTAAGAAAAGTCAAGTAATTCGACAGAAAAAAAAATGGAATTGAATGGGCAAGTCACAGAATATGTCAACACATTGAGTTAATGTGAGGAAGGTGAGCACCTTCCCTAGTATTCAAGATGTGTAAATAAAATAAGACGTTATTTTTCATTCCTCAGATTAGCAAAATCTGATTGTTAGAATTTAGAAAATGCCACTGTCACCCTTACTAATAAAAATGTAAATTATTAAGACTGAAAAACAATTTGGTAATATTTAAAAAAAATACACAGGGGCACCTTGGTGGCTCAGTCAGTTAAGCACCCAAATTTGGCCCACGTCATGATCTCACTTACAGTTTGTGAGTTCGAATCCCATGTCAGGCTCTGTGCTGACAGCTCAGAGCCTGGAGCCTGCTTCAGATTCTGTGTCTTCCTCTCTCTCTCTGCACCTCCTCAGCTTTCTCTGTCTCTCCCTCTCAAAAATAAATAAGCATTAAATTTTTTTAATAATGAAAAATAAATAAAAATACACATACTTTTCAACTCAGCAACCCATGCCTTCTATCTATTCTATAGCAATAACATATTTCATAGGTAGAAAAGTCTACAACATTGTTCACAGTGGCAAAAGACTGGAAATAATATGTAAACCAACAGGATGAAACAATGGTTGAACAAATTTTGGCATAACCAGACTAACCAATATTATGGCTAAAATCAATAAAATGAGCTGTTGATCTACGAGTTGTCTGAAAGAAATTTCCACAATTGCTAAGAATGTGAGAAAAATAAGATGCAGAGAAATGTATTTAACATTATCTCATTAAACAAATAGATAATAGAGTCTTAAAATTCCCATTCTGTAGATCTGTGAATACACACACACACACACACACACACATATATTTGCAAAAACCATAAGAACATAAAGATTGTATAAAATGATAGACCCTAGCTTGTTAATATTTATTGTCTGGTGGAGGTGAGAGGGGAGAATAAAGGAGGAGAAAAATATACAGTACCTCCAAAACTGCTTTTGTGATAAAAACACAATATATAATCATCCTATTTTATAGAATTATAGATATTTATATATGGTCAATGACATATATTTAAGGATAGTCTTAAATTTTAATAGTAAAGAAGAGAAAAAGAGAGCAACAGGAATAATAATACTATTGCATTTAGTAGGTGGCAATAAATATTTTAATGAAAAATTAGGAATTAATCATAAGTAAATTTTATTTTATAGGTTTTCTGTATTTTAAAATACAGAAAAGGCTTTGGATTATGTGGCATATGCTTTTGAATATTTTCAGTTGTATCTGAATTCATCCATAGAGAGTAATTTCCCTCTCTCAGACAAAAGTTTTTTTGTAAACAAAGTTAGATATAGAAACACAATGTTTTTTTTAAATAGTTTTCTTCATTTTCAGGTTCCTTTCTTTATATTTGATGTATCCCCGAAATAATTTGCTTGATTTTGTTCTATGACCTATAAATGTTGTCTAAAAGCAAATCCAAAGAAGAGATCCCAAGGTATTTAGAGGTGAATGCACAGACTCTTAGATCACCTAGAAGGAGAAAAATCTACCTATAATTTGATGTGTAAATTCATTGTTTCCCAAAATAAAATGAATAACACAATTTTATACACACACTTCTTGCTGATTAAAATACATTTAAAAATCTACCTATATACCCAAATTGTATTGTTTAACTTTAAAATGGCTCCATAGACAATATTTTCATAATGGTTCAACATTAGGGAGAATGAGGAGTTATTTCCCATATTCCTTGAGAATAGAAAAAAAATAGCTTTAAAAATTTATCTTTTGGGTGCAAGGGTGGCTCCATCAGTTAAGCATCTAACTTCAGCTTAGGTCATGATCTCACAGTTTGTGGGTTCCAGCCTCACATCAGGCTCTCTGCTGTCGGCACAGAGCCCACTTCGGATCCTCTGTCCCCCTCTCTCTCTCTGCCCCTCCCTTGCTCTCTCTCCCCCTCTCTCTCAAAAACAAATAACATTAAAAAAGTTATCTTTTAAAGCATATACCCATGAGAAGGCCTAGAAACACAGCACATGCAGCAAGAATGACTGAAATGTCTCTTCTAAAAATTAGCCTTAATAGACACTGAGGGCAAGTCATTTAATTTCTAAGGTGGGGTTTTGTCCTGAGTGAGCCTGCCTAGGTTTCTTGCCAACTTTAAATCCATAATTGATACATCCTATTTTTATAATTAAGTCAAGAGCTATTAAGTTCTTAGATCTTTTCAATATCCATATGTATCTCTATATCATATAGATATACACATATATATGTGTGTGTGTATATATATATATATATGCACACATATGCACACACATATATCCATTGGAAACAAGGGGCTTAATAATGTTATCATTGGTGACTTTAGCTCATCTTTTCATGATTCCGTGAACAAATTAAGGAAGTTTAAGCAGCATAATTTAGTTGTCCTTAGCCTGACAATGAAAAGTTTCTATGATATGAAATAACCTCTGAAATTCTTGAGTCATTATCATCATTTTATCATTTGCCTCCTTTTTCTATTATCTCAAGTTTACTATTAAAAAGAAATATTATTTGTGTCTCCTCATCAGTCAAACATTTAGTATTTATGACAAGCATCCAGAATGGTCTACCCTGAAGTTAAATGAAAAACCTCATAGGGTTACCAGGATTTTCATTTCTCACCTGGATGTCTCATTATCAAATAAAAAAATTGAAAAACTACAAATAATGAAAATTAGACGGATCCTAGTGTCCTCACTCAGTTTCTTAAAGTCTTTTCGAGATTGAGAAATGATGGGTTTCTTGAAGGAAAGATGGTGGGTTTCTAAAGGGAAGAAATATAAATTTCCCTCTACCATACTTTACATTGGGCCAGAGACATCTTTATGAATCGCCAAACTGATGAAGTTTCTAGCTGCTTTCACACCCACATCCGCTGTACTTCCTCCTAAAATCTTTAAATGAAGAAAAGTGGAAGCTGCAGAATGAAGCAGTGATTACTTGCGCAAAGATTTTCCTTGGAAACCTCGACTGGAGGGAGAAGGTATTTATTTGTACTCTTTTCCAAATCTATTCATGAAAAAGAAAAAAAAAAATATATTTTAAATTCCCTCAGTAAAAGTTACCAATGGATTGATTCCCTGTAGGTTGGGGGCAAAGCTGTTCTACTGGGCATTGTGAGCTAATTGGGGAATAACCCAGGCATAGCAGGTGTAACAATTAGAAATACACTTTGTGTCGTTAGAGTTCACTGTGAGGGCATCTTGACAAACTACCCCTGAGCAATTTTTAGGTCATAATAATTTCCTTTCTCTTATTGCTCTTGATGTTGCCACATTCCAACCACCGGATAGTTTCTTCAAATGTCTCAAAAACTCATGAAATTCAGAATGTCCAGATCCAAATTCAGAGTCTTTGTAAACAGTATCACCAAGTGTGGCCCTCATCCTGCCTTCCCATTCTCAGTTAATGGCATCATCATTACCCCGTTTTTAAAGAAAGAAACCTGAGAGTCATCCTTGACACTGAATTCCCGCCTTGAACCCATCAGAACTATTATCAAACTCATGGCTTTTATCTCTTTAATATCTGTTGAAACCACCCACTTTTCTCAAAATTCAAGAAAACTCCATCTCCTGCCTAGAATACTCACATATCCTTTTAATAAGCTCTGCGTATTTTCTAATATATTTTCCCACCAAAATCTGAATTTGGGCCAAAATCATCTTTATAAATTGCCAAACCACTGAGATCAGCACACCCATGGATGAGATTCCATTTAAACCCTTAAGTATAACTTAGGATCACTCTTAGAAGATCAAAATTCTTAAGCCTATATATCCCTTTCCTCATCCTAAAACCTATCCATTCATTCTCTGTACCAACCTTTGGTCCATTGTAGCTAATAGATTCTTTAGGGAGAATGAGTCTATTTATTTGACAACAGAATCTAGGAGCTGAAGTTAAAAATCAAAATGTATAGTAAATTAAAAGGTGAAAAATCATGGCTTTCATATGCAATGTTGATGAGGAAAAAAAACAAAAACAAAAAACCAGAATTTATCCCTTTGTTTTTCTAATGTTAGTGTAGCAATGTAAGGAGTTCTCCTTAAACAGCTGCAAAGCTGCCAGCATCTCTCCAGGCCCATCAGAATCTGTGTGACATGCTTGCCTCTGTGTGAGCAGCACACACACACTTTTGTGATGGGGCTGACAAGGGCTCAGGAACCAGGGTAGAAGCCTGAGAGTGCCCACTGGTTAGCACTACATTTTCTGTAGTAATGGGAACAGGTCATAGGAAAATGACAAACAAGAATTGCAAAATTATCCTTTCACTGACTTACACATAGTAAAGCATACAACAGAAATCTGATGTAGGTTGTGGATAGTAAAACCCCAAATTTCTGACAGAAAATAGGATTTGTGGCTCAGTTCTCTTGAGCTCCAAGGCTTTCTCTGGGAAATACTGGTTGTGTAGTAACTGTGAATTCACTCAGGGAAAGGGAAAATTATGCTGTGTGTGGGTAACTTTGTGGATTGTGCAAATTTAATACCAAAGGCCCTGTGGTTCCTCGTCAGAGCAGTAACTTTTAAACATTGCATTATGTTTTACTCTTGGCCACAGAGGCTTTCTTTTCCAGTTCAGCTGGAAGCTTTATTCCCCTCATTCTCCTTCAGAACGCCTTAATACTAACTCAACCAGCGTCAGAGCCTTTGTTCCAACTTTTAATTTTTGCTGCTGTTTATTTGTTTTGCCATTTCACACAACACAACTCCTGGCCTGATGACTGCAACTGACTCTTGAACTCAGTTAATTGCTGATGTCTGTTCCTCTCAGGTAGTAGCTTATTGAATGTACAAGAGGAAGCCTCGCGTGTTCAAGTGAGAATAAAAGTTATAAGGAACTGCCTCTGTTAATTCTGTGTGGTATAGCATTAACACTCCTCACTTGTAAAAATTGAGGATGTTTGATTAGAGGATCCTAACTGCTTTACAAGTATATTCTCCATTGTGCCTGGAATTCTAAGGATTTTTTGGTTATTGGGCTCTAGGAGCATTTAAGTAGATTATGGAAGTAGAAAAGTAGGAAGGAGAAGAAAATATACTTTCTTTCTTGATTTGGTTGTAACTCAGCACCCCCCAATTTTTTTTTTTTTTTAGCTTATCACTGAGATTGGAGAGGTGGAAATTTATGGGATAGATTTTCCTATGTAAGAAGCAGCCATATTCCCAAGTACTAAAAGAAAGAAAATATCCTTCTGAGTGACCCATTTATGTTCCATGTTCAGAGATTGTAATGCTTTTTCTTCAGACCTTTGATCAGTGAGAAAGTGACACAGCCTCAACTTAAAGAGCTTTATTCTCCTCCCTATAGCCTAGGACACGAATTAATTAATATTTAATGTATTGGTATAAATTTACCACACAATATTTCCATGGAACTGCTGTGATTTTGTCTCAGTACAATGAACTGTTCCAGTGAAATCAGATGGCCAGTCTGCTATTGATACAGTATTTTTTCTTAATGGTGCCATTCATAGAAACAACGTTCCATTGGTTTGAGTGATGGAGTGTGGTGGTAGATTGACATTTAATTTATCACCTAATTTGCCTTTTTCTCAGATTTTATAGGATGGCTAAGGCCTCGTATTTCTTCAGTTCATTGATAATGTTGTCTAGCATTCAATGTGCATGCCCATATATTAGATCATGCATTCAAATATAGTTTAGCCCTTATCAAATTACTCCACTCAAAAACCTTCTCTGAGTCCTTGCAATTTGAATAAAGCCCCAATTCCAATGCTCAGTAACCTATTACGTACATGCCAAATGCCCATTACCTATTCTCCTACCAGTTTAATTACAAATGGATAATATTTCCCCTGGTATGTGTTCCACTGATTTATATCATAAGATGACTACTCATCTGGCCCAAACAGAAATTTTAGTACAGTTTTGAGTAGCTGGCCTTATTAATATTATAGTCTCAGATATTCTTAACTGAACATGGCATTCATGGTGACAGAAACCATATTCATATGGCCTGACCCCATACATCATTAGGCATAGAATGGATGTACATGAAGATGGCAAAAACAGAAACAGTAGAAAAACTATGAAAGGCCTGTAGACTGAAAAGTGTAATGTGACTTCTCTAATCCACTGTTGTCAAGGTGGTACCCACACGTAGTACCACCTGTACACGTAGGCCCACAGACCTACTTTAGGCTCAGTAGAAGCAGTGGTATAGGAGGCACTTAGAGTTTAATAGACTATTTTTCAGTACAATGCTAGCTTATATACAGAATTTTCTGTAAAAATGTATGTTAAGCAACACAGAATAGAGTAGGAATTATTGTCTAAGAATCATACATCAGGAAAGAAATGTAGCAGAAACAGAAAATCATTGATCATTTATTTAGACAAATATTTTTGTTTTATTCTTCACCAAAATACAAGAATATAAATAAAGAGGTCAAAAAGCTTACAGTGGATACCATGCTGGAAGGAAAAAAATTACAAGGAGATAGGAGGATATAATAAAGTTTTAATTTAATCAGTCCCTCTAAAATGAAACACCATTATTACAAGACTGATTCGAAACACTGAAGATTTTCAAGTGGTTTGTAATTACTAAAAAATTAATTTTGTATAAACAGTACTTCTAATAATGATTTTTTTCATTGATACTGTCAGAATGAAAAGGGTAATTCATACTTACCAGAAATTTTTAACTCTACTTATTGTGGAAAGTATTGCTATGTATTTGTCTATATGTTTAGACAAATATTTTAATGTCAGCAAGGAGGATACTTATTTAGAAGTACTTTTTTTTTAGGTGACTGTAATTACCTTGAAATACTTTAAGATGATGTGTATAGTCACTTTTGTTTTTAAAACTCATGAATTTTATACTATTTAATTCCAAACAATTTCTTGGGTATAAAAGTCTTACAAAGCAAGAATAATGCAGCTGGAAATTGTTTGGTTTTATGGAAGGCTTTTAGAAGACTTTGCATGTGCTTCAAACTGTTTCCAGAATGGGTTATCATTGGAAGTAGAGCTCTCATGCATTTACTCATTCAATAATCATCTACTAAGATGATGATATAAGAGTGAAAGCAACTGAAACATTGCTTCACTCTTGCCTATAGCTGAAGAACAAATCTTAAATTCTGACAAATTGACTGGGTGTTTAAAAGACTTAATAATTGCTTAAAGTCATCAGCCATATTTTTATAACATAGTAATATAAAGTTTACACATTTTCTATTTTTTTAACTAAAAAATGCATTGAGTATTATCAATGTGCAAGATGTCCATTTAGGTTTTGTGCTTATTTAAATAAAAATTGAAAAAATGGTAAGGACATTTTATTTGAGAAATGTGTATTCCTTTATCATTTTATTAGTCTACCTTAAATTTGTTTCTTTTGCTGTATGTGTAAGAAGAGATTTAGTAGAGAATTGCAATAATATACAACAAAGGATGCATTTTGCCCTGTTCTTCATCTGGGGCAGATTCAAGACTCACAAATCTGAAAAAAAAGAGTGTTGTAAGAGAACAGGAGAACAGTGACCAAATGGCCACCGCTGTGGAGAAGGCATTACTTCAGCCTTTTTCATAATTCTTTTTCAGTATGCCAAAGATGACATGGGTGTAAGAAACTTAATTTAATTGTTCATAGGAGTGAAGTTTGAATAAAGACTGAGAAACCAAAAAGAATCAATGCATTAATAGATTCATCTGTTTGGAAATTTTATATGGCAACAAGAATTCAAAATAGAACTGGTGTTTTTATGTTGGATCTGTAGAAAGTTAACATAAATGGAAATTCCATATGAACAATAAGAGGTAGAAAACCAGAAACATGCAAAACACTCAGCAACTAAATTCCATTTGGAAGAAAATCCATAATATAATACAGACAACTTCAGGGTGGCTCAGTGTCTCAGTCAGTCAAGCAACCGACTTTGGCTCAGGTCATGATCTCACGGTTTGTCGGTTAGAGCCCCACATTGGGCTTTGTACTGACAGCTCAGAGCCTGGAGCCTGCTTCGGATTCTGTGTCTCCCTCTCTCTCTGCTCCTCTCCTGCTCATGTTCTGTCTCTTTGTCTCTCAAGAATAATAAATATTTTTAAAAAAAGAATTAAAAAAAAAAGAATACAGACCATATCAAAAATAAAGCTAAAATGAAATCAATAAATTCAACTATGGATATAAAATCTAGAAGAAACCAAAATATTACAAGAAAGGAGAGCCAATGGAAAAAAATTTAAAACTAGGAGAAAGTAAAGAATTAGATAAAAGCAAACAAATTTAGATGTAATTTTTAAAATTATAAGCTAATTCTTTTAAAATACCTACAAAATAGAAAAATTATTAGCTAACCTACATTTTCCTAAGTGAGAAAAAAAATGATAAAAGGGAAGTAACCTTCCAAACCCATAAATGTAAAAACCATTATGTGAGTCTTTGCCTAGTTCTAGATAAGTAAATTTTAAAATATGGATGAAGTGAATAGTTTTATTAAAAATAAAATCATAAATTTTATTCTTAATAACACACAATAGGCCATCCACAGCTAATAAAATTAATATGTTCTGGATTTAAGTAAGCTTGTAGATCTAATTCTATCATCAGTTCTCTAAGTATACATTACCTTTATCACAAAGATACTATCAGCCAGATCCAAAATGTGAAAAATTCTATAGAAAATAAACCAGTTTATTCAACAGATAAATGACATGAAAAAAGGAGGAAGAGAAAACTATTATAGATGAAAAGAAATTTAAGAACCATCATCAAAATGCAATAGATATACTTTGTTTAAATCCTGATTCAAACAAAGAAACAACAAATTTTTGATACAAATTGGGAATACGGAACACAGATTGATATTAAATAATGTTAAGCAATTAATTCTGTCATGTATAATAATTTCACTGTGGTTACAAAACAAAGTCTTCATTTGTTAGCATTACATATACTAAAAGATTAACAAGGTTTTAATAATTGGTTCTACCTTTAATAATTCTGTCATGAAATATCATTGCAGAAATTAGAAACATTATGTAAGTGCCATGCCCTCAAAGTAAAAAACAAAAAAGCAAAAAAATAAAACAAACAAACAAAACAACTGTCGAGACATATATGCATGGAAACATTTATTTTTGTCAAAATGATAACAAAAATTTAAAAAATTGTAACAGAACATAATGGTAAATTATTGGAACAGGACCCTAATCAAAAGTAAGGAAAATGTAATGCAAAAATCAATCCTAACCTATAAATTAAAAATATCCACATTAGATATTAAAAAAAAAAAAAAAAAAAAAAGGTGGCAGGGCAGGGTGGTTGCCTGTGTGGCTTAGTTGGTTGAGCATCTGACTTCAGCTCAGGTCATTATCTCACGGGTTGTGAGTTCAAGCCCCATGTCGGGCTCTGTGTTGACAGCTCAGAGCCTGGAGCCTCCTTTGGATTCTGTGTCTCCCTCTCTCTGCCCCTGCCCCACTCACTCTCTCTCTGTCTCTCTCAAAAAGTAAATAAACATTAAAATTTTTTTTAAAAAATCCTGTGTCATTGTTAGCCACCAAAACAGTAAAATTAACCACAGTTTTCTGCAGTCAATAGAACTTTTCAAAAGAATGCATTCAGTTGTCTAACATTTTAAAAAGCCATTTCTAATGGGAACCTATGGCAATAAAATTGTAAGCCTATTAAAATGAATTGAATATTTTCATTTATATTCATAAGTCAAATGATTGATAAATTTATGATGCATACTGTCTTCATTTTAGATAAGTATTTTGATGTTTGTTGGAATTAAAGAAAAAAAAAACCCTAAATATAACTTTTAAAATACTTCAACAAGAGGACCATTTTCACTCCTGCTTCAACAACTTGAATTTAATTTTCATTTCCTATGAATTCTTTTTTTTAAAACACAGTGCTTGAACAAACAGATTGCTCAAGGAACATAATTAAGTCCTCGCCAAAAAAAAAGAAAGAAAAGAAAAAAAAGAAAGGAAAGAAAAAGAAAAGAAAAAAAGGAATCTATGTCAATTGTAGTATACTAAAATAAATTAGTCTAGGGGTGCCTGGTTGGCTCAGTCAGGTAAGCATATGACTCTTGATTTTGGCTCAGGTCATGATCACACAGTTTGTGAGTTCCAGCCCAGTGTTGGACTCTGCTCTGACAGCGGGGAGCCTACTTGGGATTATCTCTGCTTCTCTCTGCCCCTCCCCATATGTGTGCCCTCTCTTTCTCTGTCTCTCTGTCTCTGTATCTCTCTCTCTCTCTCTCTCTCTCTCTCTCTCTCTCTCAAAAATAAATAAATAAATACACTTAAAGAAAAAGGACCACTAGCTCAATTTTTTGCCTGCATCCATATATGCTTAACCAGTTTCTCATCCTTGCCCTCCGCTTTGCCATCTACCTAGTGTAGGAGAGCAAAGCAATCTCTATGCAAATGTTTACCAACTTACTATTGCTAACAAAATAGTCATGTAAATAGAGTACAGGAGATCTGTAATATCTAAGAAAGCTATGTCTTGAGATATTTCCAAATCTGCCAATTCCAAAATACCATTATATTATATTGCCCTTCCTGTATGAAAGTTAGTATGTGGGCTTCTAGATATGGGAAATTAAAATCTTGATGTTCCATTATTTAATTCAAGCCAACTTTTTTTTTTTAACTGTTGTTATTAAAATGCACCAATTTTTTCAAACTCTTCATTTTTATTAATTTTCCTCCCCTTTATTTCAGAAACATTTTTCTTCCAAGAATCTAAGTTTTTATCATTTTATCATGATGTGGTAAAACATCACAGAGCCTTATTAACATGCAGGTCGAGCTCAGAGAGCTAGGATCAGTCATGAACTAAATGACTCCCACTTACACACCAGCCTCAGTTACTGTCAATTATTAAGTGGAATTTAGGGGAGGAGTCCCTTGCAGATATCAAATTTTCAAAGACTAAATGTTCAGATTAAAAGGAATTACAATATTTTTAAATAAATCAACAATTAGTAGTAGGAGTCATTTCAACTGACGTAATAACTTTAATTGGACGTATATCCAAGTAAACATTGTGTGAAGCTGGGTTCCTTCACCCATTGCTTAGCGACCACCCTGACCACTAGCTCTTTAGTAAAAGGGCAGAACCATAGCTAATCTGTAAGATTTAAGAACTCGTTTATGCAAAGGGTGAGAACAGAAACAATTTGAAATTTCCCTTGACAACTATTTACTTCTTTGTAGCTCATCTCAAGGCACCTATAGCCTCTTTATTTTCTCAAGCTGTAAATAAATGGGTTTAGCAGGGGAATTATAATAGTGTAAAATAGGGAATACAATTTGTCCTGATCTTCGGCTAGACTGGATGCAGGACGCACATACGTGAAGATGAGAGTGCCACAGTACAATGAGACAGAGAGCAAGTGGGCACTGCATGTAGAGAAGGCTTTGCTTCTGCCCTTTTCAGACTTCTTTTTCAGAATGTCGAAGAGCACATGAGGATAAGAGATTATGATGGTCATTAAAGTGGATATTTGTATTAAAGCTGCAAAAATAAATATCATTAGTGCATTAATAGATGGGTCAAATAGATGAAATTTGGAATAGTTGTAAAATTTCACAGTAGAAATAATGTATTATTCTAATACGTTATAATAATGTATATTCTATACATTCTATATATAGAATAATATTCTAACATTATAATAATGTTAGACCTGCAGAAAGTTAATCTTAATAACAAACTCATGTGAATCAGGGGATGCAGAAAACTGATTGCATATGAAATAATTATCAACTGAGTACAGAGTCTGTTGGACATTATCACTGGATAAAGCAAGGGGTTACATATGGCTACATAGCGGTCATAGGCCATCACTACCAGAAGGAAACATTCTGTAGTTGCACTGGAAGCAAAAAAGTAAAATTGGGTGATGCACTCTGTTAGGGATATCATTGCAGTCTTGTCTAAGAAATTGACTAGCATCTTGGGAGTTACAGAGGTTGAAGTACAAGCATTGGCAAAGGCTAAACCACCAAGGAACAAGTACATAGGCATGTAAAGATGGGCATCCTTCCAAATAAGAGCCATCAGTCCAACGTTGCCCACCATGGTGACGGTGTAGATGACCAAGAACATGAGGACAAAGAGGAACTGCAGCCATGATCTCTCTGTAAGTCCTGTGAGAACAAATTCAGTGACCAGAGTCTTGTTTCCTTCTGACATGTCCACACTTGACCACGGTAATGAGAAAATTTGTATCAAAGACAATCACTAAAGGTAACATAAAGTAGTGGCATTTTATTTGCACATTAAATTGTACCTTACTGTTGTTTTCCATTTAATTAATAGTTTTTAAAGTTTAACTTTTAGCCTGTAGTAAATCTGTTTACAAATTCTTTAAGTATCTGATCCTAAAATTGGAAAAACCTGAAATAAAAGCAAAGTTTGAGGCAATATTAAAACCACGTGAAGGGATATTGCAAGTGGAAGAAATACCATTGCCAAAACCATTGCATGAGGGAGAGAAATAGACTATCAATTTAACATAGGTATAACCATGTAATTTTATTGCAAAGAAAAATCCATAAACAAAGGGAAAGGACAAAAATATGTTGGGAAAATATTTGGAACATATTCTGCATACATGGGTTTAATACATATAAAACACACACGTACACACACACAACCTCTTACGGCTAGGTTCATGCAAGTTAAATAACCCAGTGGAACTAATGGGAAGAAAATATGAACAGACCTGTTTACGGAAGAGTAAGTCAACGTGACTGATAAATATATGAAGCAATGCTCATCCTCCATAAAATTAGAAATATTATTTAAATTGATACATCATTTTCACTAGTTAGAAAGGAGATAAGCTACGAAGCAAAATGAGAGATAATATCTGATGACAGGAAAGTGAGAAAGGAAGCATTTCCTACTATAACTGGTGAAAATGTAAATTGTAACAGCCTTTTATATGTGACATTATCTGTCAAAATTAGAAACTTATATAAACTTTGATCACCAGTCTTTGTCATGGGTATATATTCTAGAAATAATATCATTCGCGTACAAGAATAAAGTACAAACATTGTACTTAATGTTTTAGTACATGAAGACAAGGACTGGAAACAAAGACAACTCCCAACTAAAAAAAAACAAATTGAATAGTTGAATAAATTATAGTGCAGTCTTACTGTGGAGCACTATTCAAACATAAAAGAAATGTGTTTGAGCTGTACCAGTTAACAATGGAAGCTTTTATTAATGTATTAAGCGAGGGAATCAAAATATAAAGAAATTTAAATTTTATGGACCCATTTATATAATTTAAAAAATTATGTATATAAAATTTTTAAAAATTTATGCATATAAATAAATATGATATGCATGTGGATAAATATACCAACTTTCTTAAAAAAATTTTTTTAATGTTCATTCATTTTCAAGAGAGAAAGTGAGACAGAGCATGAGTAGGGGAGGGCCAGAGAGAGAGGGAGACACAGAATTGGAAGCAGGCTCCAGGCTCTGAGCTGTCAACACAGAGCCTGACATGGGGCTCCAACCACAAACCTTGAAATCATGACCTGAGCCGAAGTCAGACACCTAACTGACTGAGACACCCAGGAGCCCGAAATATACCAACTTTCTAACATAGATTTTTCTGTGCAGGAGTAGATGTAGCATTAGGAATAGAGAAAACAGAAGAGAGAGATACTTCATCACAACCCCCACACACACACCAAAGTTCATGACAAAAACATGATATGTATCATAAGCCCTTTTCTATGTAATTTTGTTGTGTGTGTGTGTGTGTGTTTGCATTTGTGTGTCTGTGTGCATGTGTGTGCCTAGAAATATATATAAAAGGATGGTCACAAGTATGTTAATAAAAAAGAAAAAGAAAATGCTATTGTAACCTTGAAAGAAGAGTATTTGGCACTGAAAACTCAATGTAAAATTAGGAATAAATAATCTGTAAATATTTCTTTGAAATATTTATGAGTTATCTTTAATTCTTAAGGATGCTTTCCATGTTAATATTTGGTAATAGACTTTTGACTATTAAGAGCAAGAATGATTTTTTGAAATAGTCAAAGGTATTGAAATTGTTAAAGATGGTGTCTAAGTATAGGAGTCATTTTTATTGTTTATACAGTTTCAGTACTTTTCTTATCTAATTTATTCCTAAGGGTTTTATAGGTTTTTCTGCTACTCTGAATATAATATCTGATATTTTCATGAAGTAACAAGATTGATTTTCTTCTATGACTTTAAAATGACATCTGAAGTAAATCAAGAATAGAATTTTCCAAATATTTTAGAGTGAATGGGTAACCTTGCTTGAAAGAGAAACAAAAATATATTTACCATAATAATAACAGTTGGAATAATAGTAGCTTACTCATTTAAAAATCAATTTTACAATTTTATATCCATACCTCTTGACATTTATAATACATAAAGATGTTAAATGAGAATGCATTTAAAAAAATGGGCTTGTTTAACCAATGGGGAGAATGACAAGTTGTTATTCTCCATCTTTGCTAAGCTAAAAAATTAATAAGTTTAAATTACTAAACACATACCACAAGGATCCCTTTTATAACATATATACCTAAAAGGATTCACTGGAGTTCATTTGCTAAAAATCAACTATGTGAATTTTAAGGAAATGTCATTTTATTTCCAAAGTGAAAACTTTGTCCTAAAGTGGCCTTGCTTTATTTACAACCCAAATCACCAAATAATAGATATTTCTAATGTCACTTCATTGATTCAGCATAATTAAGGCAAGACATGACAAGCTTTGGGAATTTTTTTTTCCTTAAGAGGAATGTGAAAAAAACATCACATTAGAATAAAGGAGATAGTGCTAGCTATATATATATATATATATTGTATATTATGTAATATAAGGGCTATATTACAGCCCTTGTTTTCTCATGATTCCATGAAATTTTAAGAGCTATGTATTAAAGACCAGCCATTAAACTCAAGTTTAGAATTATCTTGATTCTGCAAAATTATAAATGTAGATACAAACTACATGTCTGTCTCAAATCTAAACTCTCTGCATTATAAAATGTAACTTAAAACTGTTGAATCATTCTTCTCAAGAGTATTTTAATTTTTCCCATATACTTCATTTTTCTATTAATTAATTATGAATTTTTGTGATAAATATGTCTCCTGTACAGTTAGTCATCCTCTCCCATTCATCAAATTTTGATCACTGAGTGAGAAAAATCTCAATGCCTCACTAGAATTTTAAGTTCTTACATAGATATCTTACATAGATATTTGGTTATCCAAAGACAATTTGAAATATAGAAAATGTATAAATCACTGTACTCTCACCCAGTTCCCATATATTGGAAATTTAGTCAGTGATAGTTTTCTAGAAGCAATGTAGAAAATGCAGAAATGAGGCTGTGATTGCTGGCACACTGATTCTCATCAGTAACTCCAAAATGAATGAAGATAATATATATTACTTCTATTTTCAAACTTGTTATTTAAAAAACAAAGGAAGAGGAAGGAAAAATAGTTCCCCTATGCTTCCAAAGGATTCTCTGTAGGATGAAATGATATTCATTCTACTGGGTTTGGTGAGTTAATCATCATTTCACCCCTACAACTAGCTGTAACAATTAAAACCTGCCTTTGTAATCCACAGGGACCACTGTGGGACATCTATACAGAATATCAATTAACAGGCTTTAGGTAATATTTGTTTTCCTTTCTCTTGTTTCTCTTAATGATACCATCATCCAAATACTTACTTTACATGTTCCTTTGGAAGTCTCAAAGATACCTTAGAGTACCTTACCATGTCCGAGTTTGAAATCAAGATCTTGTGTTATTTCACCCCCAGTCATAGTTGAATTATACCAGTTATACCTCAACCTATTAATAGTCAAGCCCCAATTCTCCCTCCTTCAGTCATAGGCAACCACTGCTCTACCTTCTGTCTATAGATTTACCTGTTCTTGACATTTAGTAAAAATAGTATCATATAATATGTGATTTTACTGACTTCTTTCACTTAACATAGTGTCTTATAAGGTTTTTATATTGTAGCATGTAACAGCACTTTATTCCTCTACATTACGAACAATACTCCATTGTATGGCTATGCAACATTTTGTTTATTTATTCATCAGTTGATGGACATGGGTTTCCACTTTCTGGCCTTTTTTTTTTTTTTTTTTTTTTGATGGACATGGGTTTCCACTTTCTGGCCTTTTTTTTTTTTTTTTTTTTTTTTTCATTTTATTTAATACTTGTTTATTTTTGAGAGAGAGACAGAACGCAGGTAGGGAAAGGGCAGAGAGAGTGGGAGACACAGAATCTGAAGCAGGCTCCAGACTCCAACCTGTCGGGACAGAGACCCACGCAGGGCTCAAACTCACGAACTGTGAGATCATGACCTGAGCTGAAGTCAGACACTTAACCGACTGAGCCACCCAGGTACCCCAACCACTTTCTGGCTCTTATGAATAATGCTACTATAAACATTCATGTACAAGAGTTTTTGTTTGGACATATGTTTCAATTTCTTTTGATGCTATTATAAACAGAATGATTTTCTTAATTTTATTTTTTGATTGCTAATTGCTAGTGCATAGAGATACAATGGATTTGTATATTGTATCCTGCAACAATGCTGAATTCATTTATAAGTTCTATTTGTTCTATTTGTTGTAGATGCCTTAGGATTTTCTAAATAAAAGATCATGTCATCTAGAAATACAGTTTTCCTTCTTTCTTTCTTTCCAGTCTGGGTGACTTTTATTTCTTTGATTTGCCTAATTATAAGATCATAGGTATTTTTAGTTTTCTTGTGATGTCTTTGCTTTTGTTATCAGGATAGTACTGGTTGTCATCGTCAGTTTTAGTTACTATAAGCAAGCCATAGACTGGGTGGTATACAAACAACAGAAATTTATTTCTCACATTTCTGAGAAGCCCAAGATCACAGGTGAGTCCAGCATAGTTGAGTCCTGGTAGCAGCCCTTTCTGGTTGCAGACCTCTGACTTCTAGTTGTAGCCTCACAAAGTGAAAAGCAGAGAGAGGAAGCAAGCTCTCTTGTGACTCTTTGAATGGTACTAATCCCATTCACAAGGGCTCCACCCTTATAGCCTCATCAAATCCTAATTGCCTCCAGAAAGCCCCACCTCCAAATTCCATCACCTTGAGAATTTGATTTTAACGTATGAAAACACACATTGGGGTACACAAACATTCAGTCTATAGTACTGGCCCTATAGAATGAGTTGGAAAATGTTTCCTCTTCTTCTATATTTGGAAGAATTTGTGGGAAATCAGTATTAATTTTTCTTTAACTACATGGTAGAATTCACCAGTGAAGTCATCTGATCTTTTCTTTGTGGAAAGTTTTAAAGTTACCAACTCATTCTCTTGCTAAGGTTTATTCAGGTTTTCTATTTTTTCTGGAGTTAGTTTTGGTAGTTTGTTACTTCCTAGGAATTTATCCATTTCCTCTAAATTATCTAATTTATTGGTATGTGTGGCAAATCAAATACCTATGTCCTAGTTAAGGAGATTATAGGGAACACATTACACTGCTTTCTGGCCATGCTGAAAACAGCTGACCATTATCTAGTTAATGCATATTTATGCCTGTGCTCATGAATTCCTTAGACCACGTTATCTGTGGAATATCTTATCTTGTTCTCCACCCTGCTTTCTGCAGTTGCTCTTTTGTAGTCTTGGGAATGCCTTGTTTTTTTGCACTCTTTCTATATCTTCGTACTGACAGGTGGCCACTGATGTTATGCAATGTTTTCACTATACTGTATGCCTAATAAATACAGGAGCTTGAGAGCAGCTTGGGGAGACTTCCCTTAGCCTCTCTCTCAACTCTCTTGACTTGTGGAGTCTTGAGTAATCCTTTCTGCCCCACCTTGGCTTTGCTGGACAAAGCTGAAAGCCAAACCCGCAGGTATGGAGTTGTTATAGTATTCCTCTATAATTGTTTTTATTTCTGGATGGTCTATAGTGATATTGTTATACCCAGAATT
Organism: Panthera leo; assembly: GCF_018350215.1. Lineage (NCBI taxonomy): Eukaryota > Metazoa > Chordata > Mammalia > Carnivora > Felidae > Panthera > Panthera leo. The sequence goes on along the minus strand of NC_056687.1, from coordinate 45,962,272 downwards.
CGTGATCCCCAGAGACCACCAGGGAGCTGAGTCCAATGCAAAAGCAAAGAGCCTTTATTTGAGCTAGCTCGAGCTCAATCCCCTACCTGCACTGATGCAGTGGTGAGATACTGGAGAGAGAGAGCATGGGTTTCAAAGGTTTATAGGGATCATGGCCTTAGCCGATTGGCTGGGGAAGGGTCATGGACTCAGCTGATTGGCTTGCTAGCCGATTGGCTGGGGAAAGGTCAGAGTCCTGTCAAGCAGGTTGCTGGGCGTGGTTTGATTGGTTTGATCGGGTACTCAAGGGGAGGAGGTGTGGTCTAAGGTTTGAGTGGGAACTTCTTTCTTCGGCCATGTCGGGGACATAGTCACTCAAGATGGAGGATACAGAACCAGATGGAGTCTGCCGGCCTAGGTCTGCTCTTTCAATATCCCCTTCTTGATAACTGATCTTAGTTTTGTTGTTGTTGCTGCTGTTGTAGTTATTTTGCTAGAAGAAAGATTTTATTATCTTTCTATTCTTTCTATAAAAAATGACATTACAAAATCATTGTTATATGAGGAGAATGACTCGTTTTCTGTTGTTCCTGTAGTATTATCACAAACTTGGTGGCTTATACAATACAAAATGTATTGTCTTATGGTTCTGGATGTCAGAAGTACAAAGTCAGTATCACTGGGATAAAATCAAGGTGTCATCTCTGGTGCCTTCTGGAAGTGCTAGGGGAGAATCTGTTTCCTTGCCTTTTCCAGCTTCTGAAGTCTACCTGCATTCCTTGGCTCATGGTCCCTTCCCTCCATCTTCAAAGCCAGCAGTATAGCAAATGACCAACTACTTTTCAATTTTCACATCTCTTTCACTGACCAGATCCAAGAAAGTCTCTCTGATTTTAGGAATTTATGTAAGTAGATTGGGCTCCCTGGGTAATTCTGGATAATCTCTCCATTTCAGAGTCTGTCTCCTTAATCACATCTGCAAAGACCATTAGCCTTATAAGGAAACATATTCATATATTACTGAGATTGGGTTGTGAATATCTTTGGTGGCCATTATTCTGTCTCCCACAAAGATATAATATCAATATTTGTAATTTATCTTGATTTCTTATTCTTTCTCTCAAATACATATTCTTTTTTGTATATAACTATGTATTTGCAATGTGTATTTTCTTTTTTTTAACGAGTATAGTTGACACACAATATTAAATTAGTTTCAAGTGTACAACTTAGTGATTTGTCAAGTTTATACATTATGCTACTTGTTGAAGGGTTTTTTACCACAATACCTGGGATTTGTTGTCTCACTTCAAAGAATGAAGAGGTGGACACAAAATGAGCATCGGGCAAAAGTTTATTAGAGTGTAAGATCAGAAAGGAAGAGTAGCAAACCTCTCTTTACAGAGAGGGGACATTTGAAAGTGAATGCCCGAGGACTATAGGCAAGGGTCCTTGTTTTATAAGGTTCTGGTCACCTCTCCCCACCTTGTTCTATCTCAGGTTTTACCCTTATGGGCTTGATAGCTCTAGGTGCTGGTTTGTCCATTCCTGATTGGCTCATTTCCATTATATGAGGGGTAGTCTATGCCCATACTTAGGTCTTTCCTCAAATTCCTGAGGGGAAACCTGAGGGGGAGTAGTTGGGGTCTCTTACATTCTTAAGAGGAACCCTGTGCCTGAGGGGCTTGCTGTGGTCAGACACTCCCAGCATTGTTCCAAAATAGGTGTTTTTCCCCACCCAGGGACCTCAGGCCCTAATCTTTCCCTCTCTGCCTACTGAATCCTGTCTTCTCATGTCATACAATGTTTACCACAAATGTAGCTACCATCTGTCTTGTTACATCTATCTTACAATATCATTGACTATATTCTGATCTTAGTTTTTTAAAACTTCTCTTTTATTCTTGGTCAGTCCAACTAATGAAATGTCCTTTTTCTTTTTTATCTTTTCAAAGAATCACTCCTGGTTTTGCTAGTTTTCTCTATTGCTTTTCTGTTCTCTCTTTCATTAATGCCTAGTCTTCTTTCTGTTATTTCTCTTCTTATACTTGTTTTGGATTTATCTTGTTTTCCTTTTCTAGTTTCTTGAGGTGGAAGTTTAGGCTGCTTATTTTAAAACTTTTTTCCACTTTTATGGGTATAAATTCCACTTTACTACTTATGGCTACATCCTGTAGTTTGATGTGTTCTTGTTTCCATTCATCTCAAAATATATTCTAATTTACCTTTTGTGTTGAAGTCTCTTTTATCTGATAATGGTATAGCCACTCAGGCTTTCTTATTGTTGCTATTTGCATGGTATTACTTTCTCTATTTAGAAGAATGGAAGCCATTTTTATCTTTGAATCTAAAGTACATCTCTTGTAGACAGCATGTGGTTGTATCTTGTTTTTATGATGATGATAATGATGATGATGTTCAACAATTTTTGCCTTTTGTAGATTGTTTAATCTATTCACATTTAATGTTATATTGATATAGTTGGATTTACTTCTGCCATTTGCTTTTGTTTTTGATGTGTGTGTTTTTTCTCTCTCTATTCTTTCTTTGTTGGTATTAATTGGATATTTTCTAATGTATCATTTTAATACCTTTAATGATTTTTCAGTATATTTTGAGTTATTTTCTTAGTGGTTGATTTAGGGCTTATAATATTCATCTTCTTTTATCATAATCTACTTCAGACTTATACTAATTTAAGGCCAGTAAGATAAGTAAGACTTATACTGTTATATCTATATGTTACATACCATTGTTACAATGATTGCTTAATATAATGTTTTCACTCTTAAATTAGCTGGGATGTAAATAGGAAATAAAATATATATTTATAGAATTTGTCATATTAACCTTCTTAACTACCATTTTTGGTTATATTAATTTACTGTATGGTGTAATTTCCTTATTCTGGTACTCCTTTGTTCCCACGATTCCTTCGTGTTCTGATTGTCAAATATAATACATTTACATGTTATGTCCCAGTAATTCAATTTTACTCATATCATTTTATGAAGTTGCTTTTTAAATCAGCTCACAGAAGAAAGGAAAAGAAAAATGTAATTATAATGTTTTTTTTTTTTAATTGCCTACATAGTTACCTGAAGTGTCACTCTTTGTTATTTTGTGTGGATTTAAGTTACTGTCTGGTGTTACTTATTTTCATCCTAGAGAATTTCCTTAATTAAGGCAGGTCTACTAGGCAAGAGTTCTCCCATTTTTATAAGATAGTTTCACTGGGTAGAAGATACTTGGTTGAGAGTTATTTATGTTTTTTGTCTTGGCACTTTAAATATGTCATCCTACCGCATTCTAGTCTTTATTGTTTCTGATGACAGTCAGCTGCTAATCTTTGTGGTTCTCTTATACATGATGAGGTATCTCTCTCTTTCTACTTTCTAATGAGTTTCTCTTAAATTATGGCTTTCAACATTTTAACTATGATGGATAAATCTCCTCTCCTTCTGTAGGCTGACTTTAGTTTTGTTTATTGCTTCCTTCACTGTGAAGAGGCTTTTTGTCTTGATGAGGTCCCAATAGTTCATTTTTACTTTTGTGTCCCTTGCCTCTGGGGACATGTCTAGTAAGAAGTTAGGTCAAACCAAGTTTGACCTAGTTACAACCAAGGTCAAAGAGGTTGGTACCTGTTTTTTCCCTTTACGATTCAGATTGTTTCCTATTTTACATTTAGGTTTGTCATCCATTTTGAATTTATATTTGTGTATGGTGTAAAGAAGTAGACCAATTTAATTTTTCTGCATGTCGCTGTCCAGTTTTCCCAACACCATTTGCTGAAGAGACTGTCTTTTTTTCATAGGATATTCTTTCTTGCTTTGTTCAAGATTAGTTGGCCATGTTTTATGGGTCCATTTCTGGGTTTTCTATTCTTTTCCATTGATCTAGGTGCCTGTTTTTGACCCAGTACCATACTGTCTTGATGATTATAGCTCTGTAATAGAGCTTGAAATCTGGAATTGTGATTCCCCCAGCTTTGGTTTTCTTTTTCAAGATTACTTTGGCTACTCAACATCTCTTCTGGTTCAATACAAATTTTAGAATTGTTCTATCTCCGTGAAGAATGCTGGCATTATTTTGATATGGATTGCTTTGAATCTGCATGTTGCTTTGGGTAGTACAGGCATTTTAACATTATTTGTTCTTCCTATCCATGAGCATGAATGTTTTTCCATTTCCTTGGGTCTTCTTCTATTTCTTTCATAAGCATTCTAAAGTTTTCAGCGTACAGATCTTTTATGTCTTTGATTAGGTTTATTCCTAGGTATCTTATCGTTTTTTGTGCACTTGTAAATGGAATTAATTCCTTGACTTCTCTTTCCACTGCCTCATTATTGGTGTATAGAAATGAAACAGATTTGGGGCGCCTGGGTGGCTCAGTCGGTTAAGCATCTGACTTCAGCTCAGGTCATGATCTCACAGTTCATGAATTCGAGCCCCACATCAGGCTCTGTGCTGACGGCTCAGAGCCTGGAGCCTGCTTCAGATTCTGTGTCTCCCACTCCCTCTCTGCTCCTCCTCTGCTATCCTTCTGTCTCTGTGTTTCTCAAAAAATAAAATGTTAAAAAAATTTAAAAAAATAAATGAAACAGTATATTATGTATATTGATTGTATATCCAGTGACTTTGGGGAATTCAGGTATCAGCTCTAGCAGTTTTTTGGTGGAGTCTTTCAGGTTTCCCACAGAGAGTATCATGTTGTCTGCAAAGACTGAAAGTTTGACTTCTTCCTTGCCAATTTGTATGCATTTTATTTCTTTTTGTTGTCTGATTGCTGAAAATAGGATTTCAAGTACTATGTTAAACAACAGTGGTGAGAGTGGAAATCCCTGTTGTGTTCCTGATCTTAGGATGAAAGCCCTCAGTTTTTCCTCATTGAGGATGATATTAGCTGTGGGTCTTTCATATATGGCCTTTATGATGTTGAGGTATGCTCCTTCTAGCCCTACTTTCTTGAAGGCTTTTATCAAGAAAGGATGCTTTATTTTGGCAAATGCTTTTTCTGCATCTATTCAGAGGATCATGTGGTTTTTGTCCTTTAATTTATTGATGTGGTGTATCATGTTGATTGATTTGTAGATATTGAACCACTCCTGCAGCCCAGGAATAAATCCCACTTGATCGTGGTGAATAATCCTTTTAATGTACTGTTGAATTTGATTTGCTAGTATCTTGTTGAGAATTTTTGCATCCATGTTCATCAGGGATATTGGCCTGTAATTCTCCTTTTTAGTGTGGCCTTTGTCTGGCTTTGGAATCAAGGTAATGCTAGCTTCAAAAAATGAGTTTGGAAGTTCTTCCATATCTATTTTTTGGAGCAGTTTCAAAAGAATAGGTATTAATCTTCTCTAAATGTTTGGTAGAATTCCCCTGGGAAGCCATATGGCCCTGGACTCTTTGTTGAGAATTTTTTATTACTGATTCAATTTCCTTACTTGTTATGGGTCTATTCAAATTATCTATTTCTTCATTTCAGTTTTGGTACTTTATATGTTTCTAAGAGTTTATCCATTTCTTCGAGATTGCCAATTTGTTGGCATATAATTGCTCATAGTATTATCTTACTATTGCTTGTATTTCTACAGTGTTGGTTGTGATCTCTCCTCTTTCATTCGTTATTTTATATACATTTGAGTGCTTTCCCTTTTCTTTTTGTTAAGTCTGGTGAGGGGTTTATCAATATTTTTAAGTGTTTCAAAGAACCAGCTCCTAATTTTCTTGATCTTTTCTACTGTGTGTGTGTGTGTGTGTGTGTTTGTGTGTGTGTGTATTATTTTTTTTTAGTATCATTGTTTTCTGCTCTAATCTTTATTATTTCCTTTCTTTTGCTGGTTTTGAGCTTAATTTGCTGTTCTTTTTCCACCTCCTTTACGTGTAAGGTTAGGTTGTATATTTGAGACATTTCATATTTCTTTAGGAAGGCCTGGATTGGTACATATTTCCTTCTTATACTGCTTTTGCTGCAGTCCAAAGGTTTTGGACTGTTGTGCTTTCATTTTTATTGGCTTCTGTATATATTTTTTGATTCCTTGGTTAACTCATTCATTCTTTAGTAGGATGTTCTTTAATTTCCAAATATTTGTGGTCTTTCCAAAATTTTCTTGTGGTTGATTTCAAGTTTCATAGCGTTGTGGTCTAAAAATATGCATGGTATGATCTTGATCTTTTTGTACTTGTTGAGGTCTGATTTGTGACCCAGTATATGATCTATTCTCAAAAATGTTCCATGTGCACTCAAAAAGAATGTGCATTCTGCTGCTATAGGATGAAATGTTCTGAATATATCTGTTAAGTCAATCTGGTCCAATGTGTCTTTCAAAGTCATTGTTTTCTTGTTGATTTTCTGCTTAGAAGATCTGTCCATTGTTGTAAATGGGGTATTAAAGTCCCTATTATTATTGTATTATTATTAATGAGTTTCTTTGTATTTGTTATTAATTGATTTATATATTTGGGTGCTTTCACATTTAGGTATAAATATTTACAATTGTTTGATCTTGATGGATAGACCCCTTAGTTATCATAAAATGTCCTTCTTCATCTCTAGTTATGGTCTTTGTCTTAAAATCTAGTTTGTCTGGTGTAAGTATGGCTACCCCAGTTTTCTTTTGACGTCCATTAGCATGATAGATGGTTCTCCATTACCTCACTTTGTTTGCAGGTGTCTCTAGGTCTAAAATGAGTCTCTTGGAAGCATAAAGAAGGATCTTGTTGTTGTTGTTGTTGTTGTTGCCGTGGTCGTCTTATCCATTCTGATACCCTATGTCTTTAGATTGGAGCATTTAGTCCAATTACATTCAGAGTGATTACTGAAAGATATGAAGCTAGTGCCATTGTGTTACCTATAGAGTTGATGTTTCTGATGTTGTTCTCTTGTCTTTTCTACTCTTTGTTTCTTTTGGTATGTATTTTGTTGTTGTTTTTCTCCACTCAGAGTCACCTTAAAATTTCTTGCTGGGCTGGTTTAGTGGTCACGAATTCGTTTAGTTTTTGTTTGTCTGGGAAACTATCTCTCCTATTCTGAATGACAACCTTGCTGGATAAACAATTCTTGACTGCCTATTTTTCCCATTCAGCATGTTGAACACATCCCATAATTCCTTTCTGGCCTGCCAGGTTTCTGTGGACAGATCTGCTATGAACCTGATATGTCTTCTCTTGTAGGTTAATGACTTTTTCTCCCTTGCTGCCTTCAGGGATTATTCCTTGTCTGTGTATATTATGAATTTGACTATGATATACCTTTGTAATGGCTTTTGTTGAATTTAATGGGAGTTCTCTGTGCTTGTTGGATTTTGATATTTGTGTCCTTCCCCAGATTAGAGAAATGTTCAGTTCTAATTTGCTCATATAAACTTACTGCCCCTTTTTCTCTCTCTTCATCTTCTGGGACTGCTATGAAAGAAAGGTTTATTCCTCTTCAATAACTCACTGAGTTCTTTAAGTCTCATATCATGGTCTTTTGCCCTTGTTTCCCTATTTTTTTTCATCTTTATTATTTTCCATAATTTTATCTCCTGTATAACGATTTGCTGTTCTGCTTCATCCATCCTCACTGTCATGCATCCATTGAAGATTGCATCTCAATTATAGCATTTTTAATTTCAGCCTCACCAGATTTTACTTCTATTTTATTTCTGCAGAAAGGGATTCTCTGATGTCTCCTATGCTTTTTTCAACCCCAGCTAGTATTCTTATAATTGTGGTGTTAAATTATAGTTCAGACATCTTACCTATATCAGTGTTGATTAAGTCCCAGGCCATCATTTCTTCTTGTTCTTTCCTTTGGGGTGAATTGCTCACTCTGGTCATTTTGGAGGAAGAAAAAAAGGTTAATAAGATAAAATAAAAAATAAAAAAAACTAAAAGCAAAACAAAATCAAATAAAGGAAGCTAGATCCTAGATGTGTTTCAGTCTGCTTAAGAAAAGCTTTATAGAAAAGAGAAAAGAACAAAATATAAAAAATAAAAGAAATTAAAAGTAAAAAATTTTTAATAATAAAATAAAGAAAAAAATAGAATTAAAAAATTCCTTCCTTCTGTATCCAAGAAAAAAATGAAAAAAAAAAAAACACATAAACAAATACAGAAGCAAAGAAAACAAAAAAAAAGCAACAAAAAGAAACCTGGATAAAGCTAAATCCATTTTCCCCTAGAACTGAAACTGTGCAGCACACTGTGATCCATAGACTAAGTGGGTGGAAGGGATTTGTGCTGGTCTTCTGGGGGATGTGCCTGGAGGGCGCAGGTGGGTGGGGTTTGGTGTAATGGCTCTGTTCTCCACTTGGCAGTGCTGCTTAGCTCACTGGAGTTGATCAGTGCAGGTGGGCTAAGGTGAAAATTACTCCCCCCACCCCTGCTCTCTAGTCTTAGGAGTAAGACTTTCACACCTTCAGAAATATGTGATCAATCACCCCTCCATTTTCATAGGTTTTTGTCGCTCCCTGCCTTTACCCTGTCTGTATCCAAGCTGTCTGCCACCAGCCAGCTCCTCCTTCCAGAGTTTTATCCCAGATGGGGTTGTGTTTCAAAACCCCACACTTAAAAGAACCTGTGGCTCCAACCCACCCTGATCCTCCAGATGAGGGTCCTGCTGATCAATGGCTGGGTAGCAACTTGTCTCAGAAAACATTTGCACAATGTGCAGCAGCAGAGCCTCAGAGTTTATGGTAAATGACAACACACAGCCAGTGCCAGGTTTTGCTGCCCTCAGCTGGCATCTTTGTTCATATATCAATAAATGTGGCAGCTCTCTATGGCTTGCTGGAGTTTTGCCTGCTGAGAAGCCATATTGTCTCTACCAAATGCACTCCAAACAGGGGACCACTTCTCTCCGTGCTGCACATAGTCCCTTCAGACCATGCTGCCCTTTCCCAGGGATTCACTCTGCTTCCTCACTGAAGCACTGCCAGGCACTGAGCTCCAAAACTTCAGACTCTGCACTCCATTGTTTATACAAAACTGGCAGTGTTGAAACTCTCCTATTTCAGTGTTTGGGGCACAGATTTCTTATCCAGTCCCCTGTGAGTGTTTTCACTCATTCTTTCCAGCTACTTTCAGGGGGAGTGCTTTCCTTGCATGATTCCAACAAGCTGCACTATTTCCTCCTTTCTCTCTCTTTCTGTCCTGTCTCCACGAAAACAGCTCCGTACCCTCCATAGCACCATGACTTTTCTCTCCCCCAATTCACTTCTCTGCACCATGTACTTGTCAAGCTCTGTCATTCAACTTATGAAGATTGTTGTGTTAATCCTCAGGTCAATTTCCTAGGTGTTCAAAATGGTTTGATGTTGATCTGTCTGCACTTCAGGGATGAGAGAAGCTCAAGGTGACCATACTACTCTGCCATGTTAACTCATCCAATTTCAACTATACTGGAATTTTTTTAAAGTACAGAGACATATATTATGAGAGAAGTAGACCATGTGAAGAATCTGTATTTGTGCATATATCATATGATGAAGATACATTTTGAGATCAGAGAGAAAAGTGGAATGTGTAAAAAAAAAATCTCATTGGCCAATTGGCTATTAATTTAAAGAAAAAACATACATCCCAAACTCAGAACATTCTTAAAATCATAATTTTTTTGAAAAAAAAAAAACGTATTTTAATGTGGGAAAATGAGTTTGAAAATATGGATTGTCAGAGGATAGACAAAATTCTAAGCACTTAATGGAAACTGAGGTGCTGGTATGAGATCTCAGTTTTTAAACACCATTTTTCACATGAAGGAATCTGGCTCCATGGAAAAATTACCACTTTTACATTTGAGGAAGCAAAAATACCAAGTGATTATGGAAAATTTTTTAATAAAGAAAATAAAGATAGTTCCCCACAAATCATTAGACTTTTCAAAAAAACACAGAAACCGGCATGAAAGGAAAACAACTGTGCAAATTTAAACACTTTGAGCAGCCAAAAATTTTATCGTGTTGTATTATAACACATAGAATGAAAAATACTCTTGAATCCTTCATGATAATTTAAAAAAGTGCAGGGAGGAGGTTAACTTCTACCTTATAGAGGGATATTAATTACTACAAACAAAATATAATGAATTATAAAATACTGTTTGGCAGCTGCAGTGTGAGAAACGATTCAATATTTTTTTTAACTTTGAAGCTGACAATGCCAGTATTTATAGTTTACTTGTTTCTATAAAAGTTGAAATTTTTGCCTTATAATATTTGACACCTTCAACTTGTAGCAATAAAGTCTGAAAGTAAATAAATAAATAAATAAAGTAAAAATGGAATAAACACAAGCTGCCCTCCCTTATTCTGAAGACTGATTAATTGATCAATTTAGAGGTCATTTAATATTATTTAAATGTGATTTAAGGAAGAAAATTTTATAATTAAAGTTATCCTCAGGGTTACTTAAATAATTTACAGTAGAATATGTCTCAAAGCATAGTCCAAAGCCCATGAGAATCATAATCACTTAGATGTTTATTACAATGCAGAACCTCTGACCCCATCAAAGATCTGGTGAATCAAATGAGTCTGACATGTACATACTAAAATATGATAACATTCTCAGGTGAATAAACTAACATTTGTAATTTTTCCCTTAAGTTGATGGTTGCCAGTATTATATAATATAATTTCAGGGTGCCTCAGTGGCTCAGTCAGTTGAGTGTGGGACTTTGGCTCAGGTCATGATCTTGCATTTTGTGAGTTCGAGCCCCACGTTGGACTCTGTGCTGATAGCTCAAAGCCTGGAGCCAGCTTCAGATTCTGTGTCTCCCTCCCTCTGTCCCTCCTACACAGACTGTCTCTCTCAAAATAAAATAAACATTAAAAAATAATTGCAAATGTTTCTTAGGTGTAAATAACCAGAGCACAGAATAGACACATTTTAAGAGCTTAATTGATACTCAATGAATTAATTTACTGCACTGTAATATAAACAAAAATGGAGAAGTATCTAACATAAATGAAACACCTGCTACAATGTGAAACTCTGAGAAGGCCTAAGAAACAATCAATCCATAAAGAAGTATATATGCTTTATATATTCTGTGACTATCTGATGGTTGTTGAACAGAAATTAGTGCCAGCCATTTTTATAGATGTATTTCTTTCCAGAACACCAAATTTTGTGTAGATTTTCACTATTAACAGCCACTTGGAGATTTTCTTCTCCCCTCAGATGAAACAATATTCTCTGTTTTTAAGAGAAAAAAATATTCTATGTCTCATTAGTCATCAAAATCCAGAACAATGAAGAAAGGTACCATGGGACCTTAGATAAATCTTCCATGAAATTTCCGTTTTGGAGTAAGTGTCATAATAGTCATCAAACAGGAAAAATTCTGACTTAATTATAATCACCTAATCTTCAGCATCAGATTCTGTGTCTCCCCCTCTCTCTGCCCCTCCCCTGCTCATGCTCCGTCTCTCTCTGTCTCAAAAATAAATAAAAACATTAAAAAAAAAAAAAAGAAGTAATTGTTGTCAGGAGCTGAGGTTAGTCGGCTACATTGTTATGGATGCTGCCAGAAGATAGGAGGCAACAGGTCAGAGACAAAGGGCTTTGTTACTCACAGCAGTAGTAGTATCAAGATTGTCAGTCTTGGTGCCAGTTCCTCAAAACACAGTTCTCATGGCCTATGTTAAGTGGAACAGTTACACCATTACCTGTGCATTTAGGAAACCTGAATCTTTTATGATAGGCAGTAAATCAGCCTGCACTTTGCCCTGGATGAAGACACAGTCTCCACATACAATCACAGTCTTCCAAAATTGTTTGCTCTGCAAACATCCTGAAACATCTCTGCAAACATCTCTGAAAAGGTAGTCCAGAACGGAGATGGTCAGTGCCTCTGCTTGTAAGGCACTCAGAAAAATGAAAGGCCCATGGAGAATTATGTTTGAACAATCATTATGGATAATTCTTAATCCTGGATGGACACTAGAACCATCTTGAGAACTTTGAAAAAATACTGGGCCTAACCCTTAGCAATTCTGATTTTATTTGACCTGTGTGGGTCCTGATGTTACTATTTCTTATAGTTGCACTAGGTGATTCTTTTTGCAATCAAGAATGAGAACCACTGATCTGTATCTTTTAGAGGAAAATGTGGTAAAATAAAGCAAACAAGACAAAATCTAGATAATGAATGACTTTTCATTAATTGTGTTACTGCTTATCTACAGGGTCTGATTAGTGAGAGGATTATCTAGCTCTAAAATATCCTGTAAACTAGCAGCTCTTGAAATGCCCCTACTCACATGGGTGATATAGAAACAAGGTGGCATCCAAACCATCTTCCACCACAAAATATAAAATTGGAAAGAATAAAAATGTATGCAAAGAGCTTATAGAATTTTATGGAAAATCCAGCAAATGCTCCCCAACATTCTGGGGAAAAAAAGAAGAGGAATCCAGAAAGTATAGCCAGGGGCTGACCTTTACCCCCTCAATTCTAACCCTATTGAAGCAGAGAAGCAGGGGGATAGAAGGAAGTGGCTGACCCTATCTCCATTTATAAGCTTCTTTTTACTTTATTATTCCCTCCCACTTTCCCCTCTTGAACACTCTTAGACTTTTATTCACACTCTACTTCTTTTTCCTTGCCCTTTTTCTTCTTTCCCATACCATGAACTTCTTAGGCACTTATTAACATACAGTATGGTGGTTAAGGGCAAAAATCCTGGAGCCAGATTTCCTGGGTTTAACCATCTTCAGCCACTCCTTAAGATGAATTACTTGTTCATTTTGTACTCCAGTTTCCTAATATGTAAAATGAGGACAAGATCATTCCTATGTTACAAGATTCTATGAAGATTAAATTAGTAACACTATATTTGGAACACTGCCTTAAATGGTGTCATATAAATGTTTGCTAAATAAATAAATCTTTATATAGTATATCCCATATGGTAAAAAATGTTTTTAAAATATGTAAATTTATATTTACATTTTAAAATCAAATACGAACATAGGTATTCTTTACCAAATATATATGTATGAGTCTTCTGTATTCTGGGACTTATGCTAAACTGTGCCACTTGAGAATATTCAACTCAATCTCATTAGCGACTACTGAAAGAAGAAATAGCTCAGTAAATTCTTACAAAGTAATTCCCTAGAAACTCATTTTGGGATCACATTCCTTCCAATGAAACATTTTATTCAGTCTATGGAAGGAGAGAAATAAATAGAGAAAGAACTTATAAATCATTTTCCAGACATCACTGAATAGTTTTATGTCCTTTTACTCATTCTGCTAATAATCTAGCCAATATAATACTAATAAATATAATTAGAGTAACAACATGCATAAATGATTGGGAAGATATAAGTAATTTAGAATGAATCTTTAAGTATACTTTTCAGTGTCCTGGGAAATACACCCTCTGGGAGAGGGAGAGAGCTTAAAATGCTGAATATCAATAGAACCTAAAAAAGTATTTACTGAGGATTCTGCACTGATGAATGGTACAGGAAGCCATTGCCATCATGTAATGTTTTTTAAGAAATTTAACATTAATGTGAAGTACAATGAAAAGTAACTTGAGTAGAATGATGCTCACTTGAGTGGGAAAAATTTTTAAATGTTCAATATTAAAAATTTCCACAAAGGAAAAAGAAAGAACATTATGGAAAGTAAGAAATATAGATTGGATAATTAAAGGATGAAAATAGCAAAATTTACATGGAATGTTAGAAAGCTACTAGGAAGATAATAAGGAGAATTTCATGGCAGAATAAATTAGGCAAACAGCTTTAGAGGTAGGAGAGTGGATGCAGGATGCTTTATTTAACTACTTGCCTAAGCAGAAATTGAGAAAGTTTGGAACAAGAGTTTGCTTTTTTCTTAGGTATACCTGGGAGAAGATATGTGAACTAAAAATGTTACAGAGCAAGCAATGTATAGAAAAAAAGCAAGATAAAATAAAGCAACATCACAGGGATTTCTGTTCATGTACAGAAGTCTAGAATAAGTGTGATGTGATAAATTTCATTAATTTTTCTTCTCTCTGTTCTCTGTTGAAAGTTGTAGAAATAAAGAAAAACATAGTTCCTCCCTGAGCTTGACAGACCAAGTCACTTGATTGTACTGATTGTTTTTAATGTTTATTTACTTATTTTGGGAGAGACAGAGAAAGCTGGGCAGGGGCAGAGAGAGAAAGAGAGAGAGAATCCCAAGCAGGCTCCATGCTCTCAGCACAGAGTCTGACACGAGGCTTAGTCCCACGAACTGGAGATCATGACCTGAACTGAAATCAAGTGTTGGAGCCACCAACTGAATCACCCAGGTGCTCCTAACTATATCCATTTTAAACACTGTTTTGCTTTTTTGCTTACCAGAAGTATCTTGTGAAGAGGTTCATTTTTTAAAATTTAGAGGAAATCACACTGGTGTGTCAAAAGGATTGAGAAAGTTTCTGAAATCAATAAGAATATGATAATGTGTGCATATTAAAACTTGAGAATTGGTCATTTCTAAATATATTGTAGGAGCCAGTTGACTGCCGTTATCAATTTATTCCATAATTGAGTTGTAAAGGGCCAGGGATCCTGACATTGATGGGGCTCAGGAAGGAAGAAACAGTTGAGAATCTGTAGCTGACAAGGACATGATTTGAATCAGGATTAATAAGGGTTGAAATTAATAAGGATTGAATTAATCAGTACCCTATGTAATTTGAATTTCAACTTTAAGTCTCTCATTATCAGCCCAGCACTCATTTAGAGGAGATATTTAGGGACTAATGGAAATGTCTGCTAATCATGCCATTGCTCACGTAAGAATTGGAAACTGTGATCTAACTTCCTGTCACCAAACTTTTACAAATTTCCCTTGGGTTGTTTCTCATTATTTGCAATAATTACCATTCTCATGGCACCCTGTTAAGTGTTTTTTCCCTATAGAAGCAAAGATAATTATTCTCAAGCCTGGTATAACAGAAGGTTTGAACATAGGCTGTGTTTCAATCATTATAGTTGGCTTCATCCTTACTCTCTAAAGTCGTAAGTAAATTTACATTGAAAGGAAGCTCCCTTGTGCCAGTATCTCCTCAGGTCCAGACCAAGTGACTTTTCCCTGAGCTAGTCTCTTCTCTCTTAATTACCCACCTTGGATATTGACCTAAGGTTACCTCTTCAAAGCATGGTTAGTTATCCCAAAAGACTTGCTCCAACATTTTCTGAGCCATTTATAAACAGGCTTAACAATTCAGCTTTATATTTTACCAAACTAGGAGACATAAGGTGTTTTACGTTTTATCCCCAATTTACCTTGCTTCCCCTTCTTAGATACGTGGCAATTTATAGTCTTCGATGCTCCAAGAATTCATTTCTAAAAATGACACACACATTGACAACTAAATAGGTAACTGGGAATTCATTTTCAAAAATGACATACACACTGATAACTAAATAGGTAACTGGGAAATCTGAAATTTGTCCTAAAGTATTTACATTTGCAAATTTTCAAGTGTCCCATGTATCCTCCCTTTCTTTGTTTACACCTTTTCAGGTTACCCTAAATAGGAGCAGAGATTGCCTGTGTCTTTTATGGTGACCAGTCCTCTGTGGTTACAAAGTGATAACCAACACAAATTGTCTGCCTGGTGATATGCCTATATGTTTGTTTAGTGTGAATAAATAGTTATGGAACTTATTGATGACATGGAACAATCTTGCTGCAGAATCCAAGTATTATATTATTTGAAGGTTCAACTTTTATGATCTTAGAGATTACATGTTTGACTTCTTTGTCCTTCATTTGGACTTTAATATCATACAGACACCAGGTTCTATTTATTTACCATTACCCACTTCGATAAGAGCAGGATCACCATAGTGAGTTAGTTCTCTGTTGTTGTTGTTGTTAACAGTGCCTGATGTATTTAATATTATACTATCTAAATTTAATTTCTGTTGAATTTAAAGCTAGATTCACAAATACTAGTTAAGAAATGTACAGAATTCTCTCAAGATAGCAACAGTATTTCAGCATCTTCTTAATCCAGTTTCCACTGATGAAGAGAAAAGTCCTAGAAAAGATAAGGTACTGTAGCCTGGCCATGCCCTTATGAATGGAACATCATGGTTGGTACAAGGGTGAGAAATTATAAACCCAGGACTTAACACCATTTCTGTTCAGACAGTAAAAAATTCATGGAATTCAGCAAAGTTGCAGGATACAAAACCAATGTACAGAAATCAGTTCCATTTCTATACACCAATAATGAAGCAACAGAAAGAGAAATCAAGAAATCGATCACATTTACAATTGCACCAAGAACCATAAAACACCTAGGAATGAATCTAACCAAAGATGTGAAAGATCTGTATGCTGAAAAGTATAGAAAACTTATGAAGGAAATTGAAGACAACAAAAATAAATGGAAAAACATTCCATGCTCATGGATTGGAAGAATAAGTATTGTTATAATGTCAATACTACCCAATGCAGTCTACACATTCAATGCAATCCCAATCAAAACTGCACCAGCATGCTTCTCAAAGATAGAACAAACAATCCTGAAATTTGTATGGAACCATAAGAGACCCTGAACAGCCAAAGTAATGTTGGAAAAGAAAACCAAATTGGGAGACATCACAATCCCAGACTTTATAGCCTCTACTACAAAGCTGTAATCATCAAGACAGCATGGTATTGGCACAAAAACAGACACATAGACCAATGGAATAGAATAGAGAACCCAGAATTGGACCCACAAATGTATGGCCAACTAATATTTGACAAAGCAGGAAAGAGTATCCAATGGAAGAAGACAGTCTCTTTAGCAAATCGTGCTGGGAGAAATTGACAGCAACATGAAGAAGAATGAAACTAGACCATTTTCTTACCCTATATACAAAAATAAACTCAAAATGGATGAAAGACCTGAATGTGAGACAGGAAACCATCAAAACCCTAGAGGAGAAAACCGGCAACAACCTCTTTGACCTCAGCCGCAGCAATTTCTTACTTGACACATCTCCAAAGGCAAGGGAATTAAAAGCAAACATGAAGTATTGGGACCTCATCAAGATAAGAAGCTTTCTGCACTGCAAAGGAAATAATCAAGAAAACTAAAAGGGAACCGACATAATGGGAAAAGATATTTGCAAATGGCATATCAGATAAAGGGTTAGTATCCAAAATCTATAAAGAACTTACCAAACTCCACATCTGAAAAACAAATAATCCAGTGAAGAAATGGCCATAAGACATGAATCGGCACTTTTCCAAAGAAGACATCCAGGTGGCCAACTGACACATGAAAAGATGCTTAACATCACTCATCATCAGGGAAATACAAATCAAAACCACACTGAGATACCACCTCACACTGGTCGGAGTGGCTAAAATTAACAACTCAGGAAATAACAGATGCTGACGAGGATATGGAGAAATGGGAACCCTCCTGCACTGTTGGTGGGAATGCAAAGTGGTGCAGCCACTCTGGAAAACAGTGTGGAGTTTTCTCAAAAAAATAAAAATAGAACTACTCTACGACCCAGCAATAACACTACTAGGAATTTATCAAAAGGATACAGGAGTGCTGATTCATAGAGGCACATGTACCCCAATTTATAGCAGCGCTTTTAACAATAGCCAGATTATGGAAAGAGTCTAAATGTCCATCAACTAATGAATGGATAAAGAAGATATGGTTTATATATACAATGGAATACTACTTAGGCAATGAGAAAGAATGAAATCATGCATTCTGCAGCAACATGGATGGAACTGGAAGGTATTATGCTAAGTGAAATGTCAGAGATAGATATCATATGTTTTCACTTATATGTGGAACTTGAGAAACTTAACAGAAGACCATGGGGGAAAGGAGGGGGAAAAATAGTTACAAACAGAGAGAGAGGTAAACCATGAGACTCTTAAATACAGAGAACAAACTGAGGGTAAATTTGCAGGGGCGGGGGGGGCGGGGGAGAAATGGATGATGTGCATTGAGAAGGGCACTTGTTGGGATGAGCACTAGGTGTATGTAAGCAATGAATTACAGGAATCTTCCCCACAAACCAAGAGCATACTGCATACACTGTGTGTTAGCCAATTTGACAATAAATTATGTTTTAAGAAAAAAGTTTTATTTATCATGACTTAGCATATATTAGATGCTCAATAAATGCTTCTTGATTTTTGGGGGGGGAAAAGAATTCATGGAGATTTTATTTTGCTACAAATGACATATATTAAGACACAGAGATCTGTGAAGGTCAAAATGTTCTAAATATCAGTATCTTTCAGAAAAATATAGTGGTTTTTATCCTGAGCCCTGAAAGTGGATCTGACTTACCTTCATACAGTACCCCCTCATCCAGACAATTTTTTGGAAAAGGCATGCAATAGATTTAGTTGACTTATTTGTACCCTGTGTCATCTAAAGTTAATTAATGTTTACTCCTAAAAAATAATTTAATCCTTATTATCCATATGGTTTCAATAAAATAATGGAAACTAAAAGAATCCAAATCTCTCCACACATCCTCAAGTTAAAAAAAAATACTGATGAACAAAGAAAACAAAAATATCCATAAAACACTTCTTTAGTATACCTAGGAAAGAGAAAAAAAACTATGAACTTTAATTTATAGTAGGCAGTAAATTATACCGAAACCCACTCTGGAGCCTGGACCTGACTGCAGAAAAGATGGAGATTCTACAGGGGAACAAAAAAGCAAAATTAAGGCCTGAAAGTTCCATCCTGAATGATGAAAATACAAAGAACCAGCCTGAATCCTGGAAAGTAAGAGCAAAGGCTATGAGGTATCAAAAAGAAAGTATCTGGAAGTATACAAGAGCAAAATAAGCAGTCTCGGTGAAAGCATTGCCTCTGTGGAAGGCAGGATATGGAAGATGGAGGAAGCCCTGTCAGTCTTGTAGTAAAGAGACAGGAATAAAAAGGGTCCCAAAGAAACAAAAGAGAATCACAAAATCAGAATATACTTCAAACTCTCCTCCAAGGAAGGTCCTAGAAATTTGAAACTTTCATTTTAGTGTAGACCAATAGAAGAATGGCATGATGAACTACAAAAATCTAGTGAACTATCCAAATCCCTTCTACATGTCTATCTATACCTATATTTGATGGTCTTAGAAAATAACGTTTCAAAAGGCCAGAAAGCATTTGAGAATATCCATAGCAAGCTATTATAAGATGAAAACTAATGCATTCCTATATTTACCCCTAAAAATACTGGTGGAGTAAGACATGATTGTAACATAGAATCACAGGACACCAACTCAAATTAAACATCCTTCAATATGCAGATACATAAGAAAACATTCAAATAAAAATTCTAAAACTAAGAACAGATATAGATCAAAATTAAAATGTGAAGCAAGTTGATTGGATTAAAGAAAGAATTAAAGAAGAAAAAAATATCTTATAGACTGACTTATTAAGGTGCCAAGGAAAAATAGATTTTTATTGTATATTTTTACATTTATTTATTTATTTTCAGAGAGAGGGAGAGAGAGAGAGAGAAAGAGAGAGAGAGAGAAAGGGCTTGCATGCATGTGTGAACAAGTGAAGGAGAGAGAGAGAGGAAAAGAGAAAACCCCAAGCATGGTCCATGCTCAATGCAAGCCTGACATGGGGCTCAGTCTCACAACCATGAGATCATGACCTGAGCCTAAATTAGGAGTCGGATGCTTAACCAGCTTAGCCACCCAGGCACCCCAGAAAAATATATTTTTTTGAAAACATACTATAGAACATTGAATGTGGAAACCAGTTTTGAAAGATGGCCTCTAATAGTCTACGTGTCCTGGTCTTCATGCTCTCGTGTAGTCCCACCTACACTGAATCTGGGCTGACCCAATGACGCTCCTTAAACAGTAAAGTATGGCAAAAGTAATGATGTACCAATTCAAGCTTAAGAAGTTGCTTTCACTTTTGGATCCTGAGAGATCACATGGAGAGACAGAGGCTAATACATTAGCTGAGCCCAGAGTTCAGCCATCTTCACCAATGGACCAGATTTATGAATGAGCCATGTTGGAAAATCCAGAACAATTATGCCTACAGATTACTGCAGAGCAGCTGAGATTACATGGAGCAAAATAACTACCCATTTGAGCCTGGCCAACCCACAGAAATAGTAAGTAGATTGTTGGTAGGTCACTAAATTTTGGTCATTTTTTACACATAGAGAAACATTCAGAAAACGTGTGAAAAAACCAAGAGGGAAAAGTAAAAGTAAAAAGAAATAAAAATTATCAGAGAAAAAATTATTTATATAGCTGATATTCAAATAAAATCCAACATATATATAATGAGTTCTTGAAGAATAAAAAAAATCAATTAAATAAAATTATGAAAATTATAATCTAAGAAAACTTCACAGAAATAAAAAGCTATTAATATGTTATTAATAAGTTTATTATATGCCTTGGAAAATTAAATAATCTTTTTGAGACATAGCATATTATTATTGAAATTTAAACTATTAAATTTTAAAGTAAAGGGAATACCTCTGGGCTTCCAGATAAAAGAAGGAAAATCAGGTTGGCATCAATAACAACATATAGATATAGATACATGTAGATGAACAATATTTCTAGAATTTCAGGAAAATAAATTTTTAATGATTTATAATTATAACCTTATTTTTCTCTTTGTGTTTAATCTTGCCATGTTTTCAATCTGTTTTTCATGCTGTCACCAGAATTGAACTTGCAAAATATATTTTTTTTATTTTTCTCATAACCTTTCATTAGTACCCCTTTTACCTATAATAAGGTCCAACTCATTAGCATGACAAGTGGTTTTCTATTGTCTAATGCCTGCTTACATCTCCAGTCCTATCTATGGTACCACCATCCCCCATCACCTTATTTTCCATCTAGATTTAAACATAAGATTCAAACTCGGAGCATTGTTTTTATATATTATGCTCCCTCATTCTGGCATGAGTGCCTTGTGGATTCCCCTGCTAACTCTTATGCTTCTAGTCCCGTATCAATGCCATCTCCTCTAGGAAGTTCTCTCCGATTTTCCTCCATTATTACCATAAAGTAGACTTGAGCAGTATCTCCTTTACGCCAGCTCTATTCCTTGTACTTCTTTTATGGCACTTTCATTCTCTAGTACAGTCAACATTTTTACAAATGTATTTCTTCTCTAGACTCAGTTCTTTGAAAACAATAGCTGTGGTTAAGTTTATCTATTAGACATTTATTAAGTTTTCTTGAACAAATACATGAATGATTGAATGAACTAATAAATTGGCATAAGTAATAAAGATTATAGCTGCAAGAAGCAACTGATTGGGATGGTCAAGCTTCTTAGAACTCTAAAGGCCATACTTGAGAAATGAAAGATGAAAAAGGCTTTCCATTTGAGAAAGAAGGGAGTTATAGGAGCAAAGTCATAGAAACAAGTAAATTATCTATTCAATGCAAGAATGCAGAATATTTGCTTGGTTACTGTATGTATGTCCACACTCTGCTAAGGACTGTAGACTCTATTATGTAGGCAGAAAGGAAGTACTAGGAGATTTTAGTCAGAGATAAGACATGATAGAAAACAGTGTCTTGTATTTCAGTTTTTCCTCACTGAAAAGGTGATTGCTGTGGGACTTTTACACTACACACAGATAGAAACCTGGGCACATATATGAAGCAACTGTTTAAGACAGCAGACAACAGGCAGCACACAACCACTGTGGCGCAGAACATATGCAGTATGCATATGCAGCCCTGTAATGTTCAGGTAAATGCTAGTCTAGATGTTGCTATGAAAGTATTTTGCAGATGTAATTCACTTTTGCTCAGCTGACTTTTAGTAAAGAAGATTACTCTCAATAATGTGAATGAGACTCATCCAGTCAGTTGAAGCCCTTAAGAGCAAAAACAGGCTTCCTGGAGATAAAGAAATTCTTCTTCAAGACTATAATATAGAAATACTGCCTGAGTGTCCAGCATGCCAGCCTGCCCTGTGAATTTCAGACTTGACAATCCCCACAATTATGTAAGCCAGTTCCTTAAAATAAATTACTTGGTTGGGTCTGCTTCTCTGGGGAACTCTGACTGATGTATGTGATTAGTTGATTTTTTTCAAGAGTACCAGTGTAATTCAATGGGAGAAAAGAGAATCTTTCTAAAAAATAGGACTTTTAAACATGGAGATTAGATAGATGATAGATAGATAGATAGATAGATAGATATAAACCTCAACATTAACTCACTCCCTAAACAAAAAGTAAATTGGAATAACTCTTACAGCTAAACGTTAAAACTAAAACTTCTAGGAAAAAAACACAGAACAAAATCTCCCTGGCCTTAGAGTAAGGCAAAGGTTCTCCAATAAAACAATATGCAGTGGCCACTTAAAAAATTGATATATAGGGGGAACCTGGGTGGCTCAGTCAGTTGAGCATCTGACTCTTGATATTGGCTTAGGTTATGATCCCAGGGTTGTGGGATCGAGCCCCGTGTCAAGCTCCCTCCTGAGTGTGGAGCCTGCTTAAAAGTCTTTCTTTCTCCCTCTGCCCCTCTCCCCCGCTTGAACTCTCTCTCTCCAAAAAAATAAATAAATAAAGTAAATAAAATAAAAAAATAAAAAACTATATATGGGATTTTAACAGTGGAAACTTTTATAGCATTAAGAATGTTAGCTGGAATTAAATATTAACTATGGCATCGTAATATTAACTGATATAATATTAACTGTTTGTTAAACATTATTTTACCCTCATTTCCACACTGATGCTGAAATTCAGAATTTGTTGGTTCACGTATAAACCTAAATTAAAATGTAAATTATCTGGACCTTAATACTCTGGATGAAGAGATACTTGGGAAATTGTCTTTAAACTCTCTAATTTGTATAATACATCTGGAAATGGCCTGATGAGAAGAAAAGGTAATTTTAGCTTAGTAAAAATTACACATACAGTTGATTGCTTCTATTCACCTTCTACAAAAATTTTAAGTAATAATGAATAGTGGGGAAAAAGGATGATATAGGACCTGGTGTTTGTTGCACTTTTAGTATGTCTATTATTGTCCATCAATATTGTAGAAGTTGGTGTATTAAAAAGTATAAGAACCATTAATTTACAGTCAATTAATTTATAACAAGGGAGCCAAGAATATTCAATAGGAGGAGGATAGTCTCCTCATGTTGGGAAAACTGGACATCCATGTGCAAAAGAATGAAACAAGACCACTGTCTTATGCCATACACAAAAATTAGCTCAAAACAGAATAAAGACTTGAATGTAAGACCTGAGACCATAAAACTCCTAGAAGAAAACATAGAGGGTCAGCACCTTGATGTCAGTCTTAGCAATGATTTTTTGGAGTTGACTACAATAGCAAAGGTGATAAGCAAAAGCAAAGATATTTGCAAATCATATACCTGGTAAGGGATTAATATCCAAAATATATTTTAAAAGCTCATGTAACTCAATAGCAAAAAAAAAAAAAAAAAAAAAATCCAAATAATCCAATTTAAAAATGGGCAGAGAACATAAACACTTATCCAAAGAAGACATACAAATGGCCAATACCTACATGAAAAGATGCTCAGCATCACTGATCATCAGAAATGCAAATCAAGGCCACAGGCAATATCATGTCAGACCTATTGGAATCGCTATTATCCAAAAAACAAGTGTTGGTGAAGATGTGGAGGAAAAAGAATGCTTTGTGCACTTTTGGTGGAAATGTAAATTAGTGCAGCCACTACAGAAAACATAAGTATGGAGGTTCCTTAAAAAAAAAAAAAAAAAAATCGCAAGTAGAACTACCATATGATCCAGGAATTTCACTCATGGGTATGTGTCTGAAGGGAGTGAAATCTCTGTTTCAAAGAGATAGCTTCACCCTCACGTCCATTGCAGCGCTATTTACAATAGCCAAGACATGAAAAAAACATATGTTCATCTACACACACACACACACATATATATATATATATTTGCCAGAGACTCCAATTATATATATATATATATATATATATATATATATATATATATATAATAAAACAATGTTCAGCCATAAAAAAAAAATCAGGAAATCTTGACATCTGTGACAACATGGATGGACCTTGAGGGCATTATGCTAAGTGAAATAAATGAGAGTAAAAGAGATATATGATCTCACATATATATGGCATCTAAAAGACAAACCAAAAAGAAATGGAGGACAGATTGGTGATACCAAAGGCTGGGGCTGAGGGATGGACAGAACGAGTGAAGTGAGGCAAAAGGTATAAACTTCTACTTATAAAATAAAGAAGTCCTGGGCTGTGGTGTACAGCCTGGTGACTGTAGCTAACAATATTCTATTATATAGTTGAAAGTTGCTAAGAAAGTATAGCTTAAAAATTGCCACCACAAGAAAAAGTTTGTAACTATATGTGGTAGTGGATGTTAAAGAAGCTTATAGTGGTAATTATTTCTCATATATATATATACATACATATATATATGTATATAATCATGCTGTACATATAAAACTAACACAATGTTATAAGTCAATTATACCTCAATAAAAAAATGATATATCTCAAATGATTTTTTTTAAGTATAGAAAACCTTCATCCCTCTTTCCTATCTTTATATCTCAGCAACCTGACAAAGGTGTCCCCCACTTTACTAAGCCACCACCTGTGGATATTCCTATACATACTCTTTTCATTTAATGAGTAAGCTCTGTAGAACTGTCTCATTCTGGGAGACATTTCTTTGGCATTCTTCCTATACAGTGGTTATCTCAAGTTTTATAATTATCTGCTGTCTTTCCACGGAGGGAACTATTTCCACCAGAGCCTAATAATAGATCTGCACTTAGATTTCAAAAGGGCTGTTCCTTAGTGTGCATCAAGTACTTTACAATATCCTGAATGGATGCTATTTGTGTGATACTGTTGATATTTGCAAGACTCCAATTACATAACAGACACCTCTGAAACCACTTGTGACTTGGGATGATATGATTTCACAGAGATTGTTTGAGCTCAGTTTATAACTCTCTAAAAGCTTGTTTTTTCTCCCCACTCCATTAAAATTCAGATTTGTTTCGGGGCGCCTGGGTGGCTTGGTCGGTTAAGCGTCCGACTTCGGCTCAGGTCACGATCTCACGGTCCGTGAGTTTGAGCCCCGCGTCGGGCTCTGTGCTGACAGCTCAGAGCCTGGAGCCTGTTTCTGATTCTGTGTCTCCCTCTCTCTCTGCCCCTCCCCTGTTCATGCTCTGTCTCTCTCTGTCTCAAAGATAAATAAACGTTAAAAAAAAAAAATTTTTTTTTAAAAATTCAGATTTCTTTCAGTAACTCAATATAGGGATTAATAAAATGCTCAAGTACAGAATACACATTCACCAACATGTAAATTGCCCTCTTCTTATCTAGAGGTTCTGAAAAGACTGTAATTTATTCCATACTATCTGTAAAATGTCTATTGTGGTCCTAGTTCAAATTATTCTCCCAAATTTTATGGATCAGTCAAGGCCTTATATTTGAGCTGGATAGATTAACCATTTCAGATTAGTCATATGTGTAACCGCAATTCTTAATTCCTAGGTGTCTTCCTTTTCTCAGAGATAAATTATGATAGAATGTATTTTCAAAGTAATGAACTAGTATCCTCTTTATAGGGATTAAATCTATATCTTATCTAATCAAGGTACATGGCTACACTGGAGTGATTAATTATCTCAAACATATATTGGAGCCTTTGTCAAATGAAAGAAAATTTTGATTTTCAAAGTTCTTCTGAAATTAGAATAAAAACATAAATCTGGGATGCCTAGGTGGCTCACTCGGTTGGGTGTCTGACTCTTGATTTTGGCTCAGGTCATGATCTCGCAGTTTGTGGGATCGAGCTCCATGTTGGACTCTATACTGACCATGCAGAGCCTGCTTGGTATTCTTTCCCTTTCTCTCTCTTCCCACCCCCTCTTCTCTCTCTCAGAATAAATAAACGTTAAAAAACTCATAAATCCTTGGCCAACTCTATAGTAGCATACCAATCACCTTTAGCTCACTGGACCTCTTATCAGTAGAAGTATTATTATCAGTAGAACTAAATTATTTAGACCTCAGTAGTCATAGTAAGTCATAGTAAGTCTTCATTAACTCTTTTTTCTCAGATGCCAGATAGGACCTTTATATAATTGGTCAATCAGGGATTAAAGTCCCTATTTCTACCATCTCTTAAAGCAGAAATGCATTATTGTCCTCCAAGGATTTGGTATTGTTTAATATTCACTACAGAGGAGAGTTTTCACAATTCTAAAGATTCTGTTTGTGTGGCAAATTAGAAATGGATGGAGGCAGACTTGACCTGATTAGATATTAGCAAGCAATGGTGAAGTTCTCTGGTCTCACAACATATCAAATTGAATAAAACATTCAGATAGAGGTGACATTTCTACAGGCTCTTCTTACAGTCACATACTTCAATATGTAATTTAATATAACTCTGGTACCTATTACCACAGCATCATGTTATCCTCAAAGTTTTATCTTTGACCCTCCAATGTTGCCCTCTCTGTCTCTTGCTGATATCATCATGTATTGCGTTCCAGTTTCTGGTGATACCAGAAAACTCTGTTCACCATCTCAAAGCCATTCAACTTAGACCAATCATTAATCTTTAGATTTCCCTGACGATATTTTGCAAGTAGAATTCAATTCTCTTATTCTACTGCCTTAACAAATAGAGTATTCCTGCACCTTACTCACTCACTTTATTTTACCAGTACCCTTTGACATATTCCAAACAGGACTAAATACAACAACTCTATATGGTTCTTTAGCAAGGTAAGTGTGGTTGCCCAAAGTGCCAGGTGTTTTCCATCTCCC
Organism: Panthera leo; assembly: GCF_018350215.1. Classification (NCBI taxonomy): domain Eukaryota; kingdom Metazoa; phylum Chordata; class Mammalia; order Carnivora; family Felidae; genus Panthera; species Panthera leo. The sequence continues at coordinate 45,935,474 of NC_056687.1, read as the reverse complement.
AACCAGAAATTACTGTCAAATTTTATATAGCGCCTTTGCCAATTTCTTTCTTTTTCATCCAACTTTCATGAGGCACCAGAATACTTCCATGTGGCTATACCATCATTGATTATTCCTTTTCTTTTGAAAAGCACAACACTTTCTTCTGTCACTGAGATCCAGGAAAAGGAGCTTGCTAACAAGTTTGCCATAACTGTCTGTATAGCGTTTTGTTCTCCTACAAGATTATGTAAGGGTACCAAGCATAATGAACTGTCCTTATCATTGAATTTCTCTAAAGTTTGCATTAGAGGCATTTTTCATGATTTTATTGTTTATCTATATAGAATCTAAGTTACCTGAATTTGGAACATATTTACTACCATTTATTTATAATTAGGTAAAAAAATTGAGTGGGTAGCCTTTTCAATGTAAGATTATTAGATTTCTACCTTAACCGTGGTAGTATCATTATTTGGAATGAAAAATGTATACTAAAGTCCATAGTAGTCAGGCCATTTAATTCTCTCCATTCAAACTCAATGGATTCTCTACCATTGAAATCCCAACCCCCTTGATCAAGTGGTCTGAGTATCTATACCAACAAAAACTCGTCAGGTTTCTAGTGTTTATTTGTTTGAAAGATGTCCCAATTACTTAACAATACCCTGTCATTTCCATGGTTACCTGGTCTTGTTCTTCTCTCTCGTGGACAGTGAGTATGTTGACTTCTAGCTAAATATAATATCTGCCAAGTAAAAAACTTCATGACTCATCTTCTATTCCATTTTATGAATACTATTGATAACCAACAAGCAATGTTTCTAGCCATTTTCCCTACTTGCCTTTGTTTATTAACCCATTCTGCTAAATCCTAGATATTTGAAACTTTATAACCTAAATTCCATTGATAAGATTTATACCCCATAATTTGCCTCAAAAAACTTCCACTATCTCAAACCAGGGATTAGTTTGTGGATATCCTAGCACCAAATCTCAAAAGAACTTCTCTACCCATCCTTCTTCACAAGGGCCATTGAATAAGACCACTGTAGTAAATTTCAAATGTAGAATGACAGTCAAATTCACAAGATGCAATAGGCTTACAGTATTTATTTACCCAAGTTTATTGCCCAAGTTCATTTAGCTTTAAGCAAGAATATGGAACAAGTAAAGCAGCAGCATGCATAGCAGCAACATGACAGAAGCTTTGGCTACCCCGAGAGTTTCCAAAGCTTCATTTACTGAATGCAAACTGATCTAAGTATAGATCACTCAGCACAGGGAACGTGCAAGGTTGACAGTCTCTCAGCTTAAGTAACTTGCTTGTAACCTAGCACCTAGACGGATGTTTGCCTCAAGTCCATTTTTTAGTGCAGTTGCATTCCATAAAATACAGTCTATACAGTAAACAATCTTGATATACTTGACATGCCTCATGTACAACATACTTAGAAACATTTTGGATCAGCAATCAGTTCATACCAACCTCAGCAAGAACCTAATTTATCCCAAGTCAATGCATCTATTGAGTTTGCATTGCAAGAGTGTATAAATGTCAGTTCCTTAGAAGGTCCTCCAACTGGAGTAAAAGATTACAGTTCAGTTCTTAACCCTTTATTTCCAAGATAATACAACATAATACCTGGGATATTATTGAAAATAATCTTGATAAAATCATCTGTTACTTGTGCACTTATAAAGATAGTAAGAGTGTAAATATCATAGCACATAGTTGCCTTTGCAGATACTTCAAGCAAAACATGTATCATCTACGTTCATTAAGAAATAAGTATATTTCATTTACATAAATAATAAATAGTACTTAGGGATTACTTTAAAAAGACCAATAGTAAATTCTAGAAAAGAGGTTTTACTTTAAAAGAAAATAAAAATGTTAAACAGACTTAGTTTACAGTGTTTGCAAAATGAGTCACAAAAACTGTGGAATTGCTGAAAACTGCCTTATAAGTACAGGTGGCTTTTAATGAGAATAAACTTAATCATCTGGAATATTTTTAAAAGAAATTTTTGTCACTGGGGACCAACCAGAATTAGTCTTAAGACCATACAAACACATTGACTTTTTCCAATAATGTATGAGAAATAAATTTAAGTGATAGGAGATATTTATCATATGCCTACATTTTTAGATAATACTTTTAGTCTATTTGTTGGAACTATTGACAAGATCTAATGTGTTTTAAAAACACTAGAACAACAGGCATATTTTCATTCTTCAACTTAATTCTTATTTTCAATAATGGCTTTTCCTAAGTGAATGTGCTCAAAAAAGAAAAAAAAAACAGATTGTTCAAGGAATATAATTGTTTTGCCAAAAGAAGAGTTGAATCACTTATGTCTATAAAAGTCTAAAATAAATTTAAAAATATATATGCTTTAAGTGATCATGTCCCTGAATTGGACGTAAATCAGTAGGAGAGAATTCACTGACACAGTTTTCACCCATATCTACATCCTAAGTGAGGTTCTTGTCTCTGATCCAGGCTCCTTGCCTCTGCCCAGTCAGCTTCTACTAAAACTGATAGGAAAGTAATGCAACCACAAGGCTAATCTCTGAAATTGCTTTTTATTGCACTCAAATATTCCTAAGCTTATAAATTGTTGAATATCATGCTATATGTAGTATCCCTGATACTGTATGTGGAGTTATAGCTATGGAGTTATAACTATGAGCTGTAAGTAACTTTGTTACTTCATTCTTTAACTCATGCCAGCTTCCATTTTCTTCCTGATATCTGCAAATTTCTGTAGAACTTTTCATTTTGCCAAGAAGCAGAATTTTACTTTATCAGTCGACCAGAGTTACTGGGTATGGCAGAAAACAACAAAGCCTTATTAATTTGCAGGTCCAGAATAATGGGCTGGGCTCACTCATGAACTAAATGACGAATTCTATATGCCAATTTTCTGTAACTATCTGGAATTTTGGAAGGCCCTAGAAAACAACTAATTTGCAAAAGCTAAATGTTCAGATAAAAATAAAGCGCAATGTGTCTAAGTAAGATAATTATATAGGTAATGTCCCCAACTGGACCCATATCCAAGAAAGCATAATCGGAAGCTGGGATGCTTCACACAGAGCTTATGGAGTCCCCTGACCATTAGCCTTCTGGTGAAATGGCAGAGTCGTGACTTATCTATAGGACTTGGGGCTTTTATCAGCAGAAGGTAAAACAGAAACATTTTGAAAATTGTCTGGCCACTATTTATTTCTTCATTATTCTTCTCAAGGCACCTATAACCTCTTTGTTCCTCAAGCTGTAAATAAAAGGATTTAGCAGAGGAATTATTATTGTGTAAAATAAAGAATAAATTTTATCATGATCTTCAGTGTAGCCAGACCCAGGACGCACATACATGAAGAAGAGAGTGCCATAGAACAAGGAAACAGAGAGCAGGTGGGCGCTGCACGTGGAGAAGGCTCTGCTCCTGCCCTTTTCAGACTTCTTTTTCAGGATGGCAAAGAGGACACGGGTATAAGACACCATGACGGTCGTAAAAGTGAAGACTTGTACGAAGGCCGAAAAGACTAAAACCAGAAGTGTATTAACTGTAGGATCAGTGCAAGAAATTTTGAAAAGTTGTATAATTTCACAGTAGAAACAATGTATTTCATTGGACCTGCAGAAAGTTAATCTAAATAACAAACCCACATGAATTGCTGAATGTAGAAAACCAATAAAATATGAAACGCCAATGAACTGAGTACAGAGGTTATTGGACATCATGACTGGATAAAGCAAAGGGTTGCAAATGGCTACATAGCGGTCATAGGCCATCACTACCAGGAGGAAGCACTCTGTGGTGGCACTGGAACCATTTTTGGTAAAACTGAGCCAGACAGTCAGAAAGAGATATCGCATGATTCTTGGATAAAAAATTTACAAGCATCCTGGGAGTTACAGAGGATGAAGTACAGGCATCTGCAAAGGCCAAACTGCCGAGGAATAAGTACATGGGGTTGTGAAGGTGGGTGTCCTTCCAGATGAGAGCAACCAGACCAAGGTTGCCCACCATGGTGGTGAGATAGATGACCAAGAACACCAGGAACAGGGGGACCTGCAGCCCTGGAAGATCTGTAAGTCCCATGAGAACAAACTCCGTCACCTGTGTCTTATTTTCTTCTGCCATAGAAGAAAATGACCTGGCCAGTCAGTAAAATAAAAGAATTAAGTGTGGAAACAGTCACAAAAGAATCATAAAAAGCAGTGTAGTTTTTGTGTAACTAATATATTTGTAAGAGATCCTCTCATTTAATTAGTAATTTTGTTTATTTTTACCTTTGTCTACTTTTATATACATGCAGAAATTTCCATAATAAAAATGATAATTGATTATTCGCCTAAAGTAACAAGTAAACTTAATGAAAATCCTTTTCAATCTAACAGAGGTTTTAAGAACTATATATGGATAATAGAAATGAAGTTTATAGCACTGGGTTTTCTGGAATAAGAGTAGAGGTAGAAATGAGGGAAGCACAAGAGAGAGAAAGAGAGAAATCAAAGTAAAAGTTCTGGGGTGGCTGGGTAGCTCACTCAGGTGGTGCAACTCGTAATTTCAGCTCAGATTATGATCTCATGGTTGGTGGGTTTGAGCCCCACCTCAGGCTCTGAGCTGACAGTGCGGAGCCTGCTTGGGACTTTCTCTCTCTGCACCACTCTCTCTCTCTCTCTCTCTTTGTCAAAATAAATAAACAAACAAACAAAAAGAGTTCTGTGAGAACAGCAACATACATATTATGATCTCTTTCACATGAAGTTATGTAATTGATTTATTTTTGCATATATCTATATACACCAATGTACATACATAAAAAGATGAGTGAAAGAATAGTCTCCAGCATGTTAATGGAGAAAGGAAACTGGAATGATGATATCCTATTGTTTTCTTCTTCAAGGAGATGTTTTGGCACTGAAAATTACATTGTAAAATTAAGATCTAATCATCTCTAAATTTTTGTACAGAAATAGACTTCATGGAAATTAGCATTTTCTTTTGGAAATTGTCAGTGGGAGCCAACCACTGGCCATTGAGAGTAGATATGATTTTTTTTATATATTCCAAAGTTATCTGTAATTGTATAAGATAGGGATTCAAATAGAACAACAGAGTTTTTTAGACTTTTTTTTTGCAATTTTAGTAATTTTTTTATTAAATTTATTTCTGCATACTTATTGTTTAGTCACTGTTGTGAATATAACATTTGCTGTCTGCATGAAGTAATGACATTGATTTTTTTCATGATTGGTAGTCTCTGAAAGAACTCTAAAAAAGAGTTTTCCAGTGAATATAGATCCCTTTAGATTACCATAAAAAGAAAAATAAATACATTCAGGTATACAGATTATATTATTTTCCTGTATGAAAAAAACATTTTAATAATTCTATAGTCATATTTCTCAATACTGATGGAACATAAAATTTTTTTACCATGAGAATATATTAGAAAAACTGAGTTTGTCTAATGTAGAACTAGGACTAAAGAGCCGTTAGATTGTGAGATATTATTCTATCTTCACTAAAAACATGAGTTTAAGAATTTTTACTTTTGAATATATACTCACAAGGAACCCTAATATGTACAACACAGGCAAAAATATTAATTGAAAATTAAGAACTTAAGAGATTTTTGCCCTGCATAACCTGGCCCAACTTTCTTTATAACCTCAAATAACCAAATGTTTTAGTTATTCCTAGTTTTAGTTCCTACAGTGTGTAATTTGGCCAAGAATTAGTAATCTCTGTGAATTTTGTCTCAAGAGGTATGTGATAAGTAATACAAGGAGAATTTTGAGGTTATTACCAGTGATTTCATGAGACTTTTGAGGTTACTACTCATGATTTCATGAAATTAAAGAATTTTTATTATACTCAGACACAAAACTTAAGCCAGAATTTCTCATTCTGAAAAAATTACAAATAAGTTAGATTTGAGCTTATAGCTTATGTCTCAATTAAGAAAACTTCACAAGATGAAATGAACCCTGAATTTTTGTCACTATTATTGAGTTTCTCTATTTTTTATTTTTCTATTAATCAAAGTTTATTATTTAAAAACTTCTCCCCAAATGTGTTATCTACAGAGTAAAAATTCTAACTGAAAAATACATGTTCAGACAGACATTTGCTTCTGTCTAGATTGTCATTGCTTATTTAAAAAGGCAAAAAGCCTGTCTAGGATTTTTATTTCTTACTTAGGTGTTTGTTATTATACAGACATATTACAACATTATATTAAGGAAGTTTATGAAAATCTCTGCACTCTCACCTACTTCCTGTAAGTCATGGGAAATTGGAAATGTCCTGGTTTTCTTGAAGTAACACAAAAGGTACAGAAATGAAGCAGTATTATTTATGCATTGATTTTCCTTGGAAACTCCAAACTGGAGGGAGATAGCATTTCTTCCTTCTATCTGCAAATCTGTTCTTTAAAAAAATCTGAAATTCCCTTAATACTTCCAAAGGATTCCCAGTAGAATGAAGTCAAAGTTGTTCTAGTGGGCCTTGTGAACTAATCATCAAATTATCTATACACAACTAGTTACAACAATTAAAGCACACATTGTGTCTTAAGGGTTCACTGTAGGGGTATATTTATAAAACGTCACTGAATGGAGTTTGAATAAGCTTGTTTTCCTTCCTCTTATGTCTTTTAATTATCCTGCTATCCAACTCCCTACTTGTCCACTTGGAAATCCCAAAGGTATATTAGAATTAACATGTCCAGATCTAAAATTAAGATCTTTCTCTATTCCACTCCCAAACCTGGTATTCTTCCAATGTTCCCTGTCTCAGGGAATAGGGTCACCAAATAAGTATTTGTGCACACCGTAAACATATTCCTGAAACTAGCCTCTCCCTCAATTCCATGTTTTTGATGATGGCCTCTAGATTTTATGTACTAGAGATGTCTTAAAACCAACAATTTCTATTTGTACAGTTAATCCTAAAATCCATGATGCATTCATCTCTTGCCTGGGCTTATTAAGTGACCTCATAACTACACTATCTGCATCTGCTAACACTGGCTTCCAGTCCATTTTCCACACTGACACCAGACTGATTTTTATAATGTGTACACCATTTCACTATCATCCATTACACACACACTCTCCCCACTTGACATGTATAAATAACTCATTCTACGTTGACTAACAACTAAAATTGTTAACCCTAAATATCCATGTCCCTACACTGAGGGAGTAGACCCAATAACTAACTGTATACAATTGAAGAGGTGTTTGTTTGTTTTTTGCATTGTGTGTGTGCGTATATATATATATATATATATATATATATATATATAATTTATAGTAACACTAATTACACTTACAAATAATAGCCAATATTTTAGTGGATCGACATAATAGAAGTTTAGTTCTCCTTTATGATAAGTATGAAGCACATGGTCTTAATTGAATAACTATTCCATTCCATTTGATGATTCAGAGTCCCATACTCTTTCCAACTTGTCACTCAAGCGTCTTCCACACATGACTTCTTTCAGGGTTTGTGTTTTCATTTGGATAAAGCTAGAAGGGGAAAGCACAGGAGATTCCAAATGTGAGGTGCTTATGAGCCAGAAATGTAAGTGATACACATCACTTGCAAACCTAAACTCAATCACATTACTACAGTCAACTGAAGACAGAGGCTGTGTGTCTAGGATGAAAAGAAAATGGATTTGGTGATCACCTAACAGTTTCTTCCACTGATTCTACTACAGTTTCTGATTATCATTTACCTGTTTTACCCTTCTTCCCACATAGACAATACTTTCAGCATTTTCCCAAGGGAGTCAAACCCAATTCCCGTATAACCTATATTCTAAGAAAAAGCTAGGATCTCCAGTTGATAATCTGGTCTCTCTATCAAATCTAGCTATAGCTGTTCTTTGTCTAGGAACCAAGAATTTTTAAAATATATTATTTTGCCATGTGTTATAATTATACACTGCCAATATACAATTTTTGTAGGATTTACCTGCCATTTTATGGAGTACATGAACTTTGGAAATGTATCCAGAGTATTTATCAACATGATAGTGTCAATATAAATGAACCAGCTTGCTGTTCTACAAAATGTCCTCCAAATAAATTTTCCTTCTGTCTTCCCAACCCATTACATTCTCTTCTTAGTAAACTTTACTCCACTCAAAAGACTCTTTTTGAGGGATCTACCCACTTGCAAGAAGACCTCTGTCCTTAATCTGATTTTCTGTGTTACAGACTGTGTTACAGACTGTCAAAGTTTGGCTAAGTAAACCTAGATATTGGATGAAAGTCTTTCCTCCTGTTAGGAAGCTGTCCCCGCCCCTGTATTTAACCTGTCTCTATTCCAGGGATCTCAGCTACATGGTCAGCAAGGCTACCCTTGTGTATGTCTAAATATAGGGTGGGTCAGAAATATCTGGAGATTAAGCAGTTGTCTCTGATGAGGTGTCAGAAAGTGTAGAATTTCACCCCAACCCCTATTTCTCTTGAGTGTTCTTCTCTCCCACATGTTCACTCCCACTCCCAAGTTGTAGCCCCATCTATGCCTCACCTGTCTGGCTTGAGTGGAAACAGTTGCTGGATGAGCTGATTGTTGGACGATTAGTATGCCTTCACTTGCTAATTTCGTCAGATTTCTCACATTGGCCTTGGCTTCTGCCTGACAAGCTTCAGGCTCTCTTTTAGACTTGGCTAGAGACTCTGGTCATGTCCTCCCACATCTGGTCTTCACAAATATGTCCCAGGCTACCTCTGTGAACTGAGTTATCACTGTTGGAATTGGGCTGTTCTCATGAAAAAGTGACACTCAAACATTCAGAGTCCAAGAAGGGGACTTAATTGCTTGGCTGTTAACTTGCTATCTCCCATTCTTTTTATCATGAGGTCATGTCCTCAGCCTGGAGATGACTGAGGTCTGTAATTCTAGTCAATGATTTGTTGAACAATCCATGGAACAGGTATAGAATATCCACCACTACATGGCAGAAAAGAAATTAATTTACATCTTTTTCATGTTTGTCTCTGAGATGGCCTATAAAAATATGGGGGGGGGGGAGGTAGCATGTGACATGTTGGGAGTGGAAGGAAAGTCCCTAGGACCTTCTGTCCTACTAATATCCTCACACTCTTATAGACTGTTCATTTGTTCAGCTTTTGCAGCCGAAGTCAAGGCCTGTGGGAACTTGTGATCTGGTCTCTCTTGAATGGAACAGGTCTTGACTATCCTGAAAGGCTTTCTGCCTCTCCTAACTCTCTTAGGATGTCTATTATACCCTCTGTCTACATGCCCTAGTCCATTCTTTAACATTACTTTTCAGGAGTGCATCTCCCAGCCAGTTTCAGATATGCAGGAATTTCCAGGTGCTAGCCATGCAATGCAGTGAGGGGAAGCAGCCTCTAAGCTAAACATCAAGGCTCTCCTGCCTTCACACACTTCAGGATGAAGTTCATTTTGATGTAGCCAAATAAGGAAGGAGAAGAGCAAGAAAATTTTTTTCCAGTGCCCTAACTGGCAATCTAGGAAGAAGTTCCTCTCTTCTAAGGCTGTCTGTGTGGTAGGCAAAATAATGGCCATCAAAGATATGAACGTGTAAATATGTTAGGTTGCATGAAAGGAGTTATTAATCTTGCAAGTAGAGTTACATTTGCCCATAAGCTGACCTTAAAATAGGGAGATTATTCTGCATTATCTGGAGAGGTCCAATGCAATCACAAAGGTCATTAAAGTGGAAGAGGGAGGCAGAAGAGCCAGAGTCTAAAGACTAAACTGTGACTACAGAAGACAGGCACCGAGAGATGCAACACTGCTGGCTTTGAAGGTGCAGGAAGGGGCCCATGAGTTAAAGGATGTAGGCAGCTTCTAGAACTGGAAAAGGGGAGGAAGTAAAGTCTCGCCCAAAGCTTCCAAAAAGGAATTCACCCTGCCAACACCTTGATTTTCATTCAATGAGATTCATGTCAGACTTCTGCGTTACAGAGCTAATGTAATAAATCTGTATTGTTTTAAGCCACTGTTCATGGTTATTTGTTGAAACAGCAATAGAAAACACACTACTTCATACTATCAATTTGCCCCCTGCCTTCCAAATCCCAGTCCTCTCCAGAGGGAGACATTAAAACCTGCAAGACTGATTCTTCTTTCACTATTGCCATCTTCTGTCTTTCCCCTAACCTCCCAGGTCCACAAGAGGTGAGCTTGTCCCCTTTAATGACATGTCTTCTTTGTAACAAAGTAGCAAGTTTAAGACCCTCTAGTCATAGAAAAAAACAAAAAAATAAGAAAAACAAGAAGAGGTGAGTTCACCAAACCTGGAATATCTCTGGTGAAAAGGAAGTAAATAAATTTAGAAAGTCTCCTCTTAAAGAATCTCTAAAAAGTCAAGTACTAGCTTTTTCCAACTTTAAACACCATGAAAACAAACACAATAAAATGAGATATTTAAATTGCATAGCTTAACATTTGCAAAAAAAATTATCCCCATGGACCATGGAACTCGCTATGGCTGTTTCACCAGGGGGCCTGTGAAGATAGCAGTCCTGCTATGTATCAACCCGTGCTGACAAAACTACAGAAGAATGTACCAATCTGCTGCTGGGTTACACCCCACCTTAGTGACAACTCTGTTAGAAAAAATAAAGATGAGAGAGAACATCTATACATTGACAGATAACCATGATACACAGCCAATACTTAAAAAGAAAAAAAGTTTCGCCACTGGCCTTGACTGTGGAGAGGTGGAGACAGAAACTTAACAGATGCTTGGCACCCATAGAGAGAAATGTGGTTCCAATGAGCCCATAGAGCAGAAGACAGAGCTTAGGTGCAGTGAGAGGAGTAGGTCTGAGGAAACGGAGCCCCAAACCCCAAACACACGGTAGTGAAGCCAGTGGGCCCCACCTCGGATTTTGTTGTTCAATGACTCAACAAATTGTTTCTATCCTCAAATCGAAATAATAGACCAGGTGTTAGAGGGATGTGTCATGTATATGGGGCTATCTTTTCTTGCTTTTCACTAGGGTATTCGCAAGGCCATACGTAATAAAGTCAGGAGACCAAAGAGGCTGCAGGGCCAGATGGAAAACACAGGTAACATTTGTAAGGAAAAGATCAAGCACACTTGCTACCTCAGGTAGTTGTCAATTACAGGAGAAAAAAGTATTCAACTGGTATATCTGTTCTGGAAACAAGGTTCTCAGTGAGCTTACTCAATAAATTAAAAAGAAATTTTTAAAGAACTCAGAGTTATTCACTATATTGCAGGAAAAGAGATTATTTTAAGTAATTAATTGCTTGATTTTCATATCTTTCATTGAATTCCATGCAAATGCAAGTTAATATTCAACATTGTAAACGTCCCAGATATATTACATTAAATGCCTCAAGAAGAATTAGTGTCATATTTAGTCTAACAGTATTACGTGGGTGCACATAGCATTTGCATAGTTATAAACATCTATCAAAGATATTTATATCTATAAAATCTTGAAAATTACTTAGTCAAGAATTATCTAGGAGGGCTTGAGCAGTATTTAAAGAGGATTTACATATGCTAAATCTTCCTGTAAAAGAATATAAGTTCAAAAAGTTTTAAAATGTGTGTATCTGGAAGCACAAAAGCTCATTCAAATTACAAAGACATAGTAATTTGGAGATTTCTGTTTTATTTTTATCTTTGAGGATGGATTAAAAACAACAACAACACAAAGTAAACAGAGCCTGTCTTTACCATGCTCATTAATTATTTTGATGATCACAACAACTTATGATGAAGAAAAGTCTACTCTAAATTTTTTATTCATTCATTTAATGATTATAGATTAAGTCCCCACTACATGCAAAACCCAGGGACACATTTTGCTTTATTTAAACAGAATGAGATTTAAGGAATAATGAAAGCTTTCCCCAAATATTTCTTTATCACTTTTCTCAGTGCACCTAAAACTTCCTTGTTTCTTAGGCTATAAATAAAGGGGTTTAGCAGGGGGATTATAACCGTGTAGAACAATGAATACATTTTGTCCTGATATTGATCTGGCCCAGACCCAGGACGCACATACATGAAGAAGAGAGTGCCATAGAACAAAGAGACAGAGAGCAGGTGGGCGCTGCACGTGGAGAAGGCTTTGCTCCTGCCCTTCTCAGACTTCTTTTTCAGGATGGCAAAGAGGACACGGGTATAAGACACCATGATGGTCGTAAAAGTAAAAGCTTGTATACAAGCAGCAAAAATAAAAATCACCAACGCATTAAGAGATGGGTCAGTGCAAGAAATTGTATATAGTGACAAAATTTCACAGTAGAAATGAGGTATTATATTGGACCTGCAGAAGGTTAATCTAAACAATAATCCCACATGAATGACGGGATGCAGAAAACCAATCACATATGACACACTTATCAACCAGGTACAGAGTCGGTTGGACATCACCACTGGATAACGCAAGGGGTTGCATATGGCTGCGTAGCGGTCATAGGCCATCACTACCAAGAGGAAACACTCTGTGGTGGCACTGGAACCAAAAAAATAATACTGGGCCATGCACTCAAAGAGGGATATCATTTGACTTTTGTCTAAGATGCTGACAAACATCCTGGGAGTCACAGAGGATGAGGAACAAGCATCTGCAAAGGCCAAACTGCCAAGGAATAAGTACATGGGAGTGTGAAGATGAGGGTCCTTCCAGATGAGGAAAATCAGTCCGAGGTTGCCCACCATGGTGGTGAGATAGATGACCAAGAACGCCAGGAACAGGGGAACCTGCATCCCTGGACGATCTGTCAGTCCTGTGAGAACAAACTGCGTCACCTGCGTCTTGTTTGCCTCCATCATATCCACTCAGGCTGTTTCCTGCAATAACAGAATAGATAAAGGAAAAAATGAACAAAGATCGTGAAAACTGGTATTATATGACAAAGTCATATTCCTCTATTTCAGATGGCCCTTACTCAACAAATAGTAAAGCTTAGAGCTTCTCTTGTTTAAAACATACTAATGATGATAAATATAATTTCAAGAAGTAAAGGCTTGGTAAAAAGGCTTTTAAAATATGTATAGTATTACTTGAAGGATGATAGAGACACTCGTTCAGGTTCAGATGTAGTTTCACCTTTTCTCAGGAACTCCTTCATGTCTTTTTTATTGAATGAAAACTGGACTCTATCTTTGGTATTGGTGATATATATCATTTTTTCCAAGATATTACTGTATAGACTAATAAGACAGTAAGTTACAATCCCATTTCAGCTGTTCTATGTCCATTACTATTATGTTATTTGATTGTATATTCATCAAAATCTCCTCAAATTCCTAACAGATCCTTTTGATTATACATTCTTCCAACCCACTCCAAATTTCTAATGGAATCTTTAATTTTCCCAATAAATTGTCCGATGTGAACATATGCATTCAGTCAATAAATATGTATTTAGTGCCTTCTACATTACAGCACTATCATTCTTAGCTCAGTCACACATAGATCTTCTAATTCTGGTGCTGCACTCAAGATGCTAAAATAATCACTCTTTCAAGACTAGAGAAGAAACAAAAACACTAGCCAGCTTATTTGCACATTTGGAACAGATCCAAGAGCTCCCATTCAACATGCCAATGTAGACAATTATGTGGTTAACCAAGAATGTTTTTAATATTTCAGAGGCTCATAATTATAAAATGATTGGAAGGCTTTTTCTTTTCCTGTACTTTTGGGGATTACAAACGGGACTATCAGTCAGGGTGGAATGAAACATTACAAATGGTCCCAAAGTAGGAAAAATAACCAGTGTTTTTGAAAAGGTGGATTCAATTTAAATAGTAAAAATTATAAATTTTGTTTAAAAGGCAAATCAAATGAGAAAAGATGAACCACAGTAATAGGTAATGACTAACATAAAGACAGCAGTCAAGGCAGATAAGAGCTCCAAAATAAAATGTATCCACGAGTTCCATAAGCCTGGAAAGAAAGTGAGAAGGCTGAATCCTGTGGAGACCCCAAAGAAAAAGCTTCAGTCCTCACCATCACAGTGCATTTCATGAATGATAAATTATGCACAAGTCTGAACATAAAATATGTTTTATGTATTCAACACCCTCTCTTAGCATCTAAAAGATCGACCCTTTAATAAACAGCTAATGAAGTATACAACCATTCAAGACAATATTTACCAATCTTGGATTTGCAGTCCCCAGGGTTTTATGACAAGACCACCCAAGTGGTTGTCATTCCAACACATATGTATACTTCTGTAATGTAGACATCAATTCTGTATAGACGTAGCTGAAGATTCCCTCCCTAAGTGTGTGCTAGGCTGAAACATCTCAAAGCTTTCACTCTGTAATTCAAAAGGAAGAATAACAATATTTGCGAAAAATTCAGCTCTAATGAAAATAATCTTTGAACCGTAAAAATATATAGAAGAATTGGGGTGTTTTCTATAAAAAGACACCTGGAGTTTTTCCACTTTAAAAGAGAGGCTATTTTGAGGAAAGCAGTTCTTCATTTTCACTGGAAATAGGAAAAGAGAAAATTTGGGATTTATTTTAGACATGGAGAAACACCAACAGAGAGGCTGGTCACATTGACAGTAATTGTCGAGTAAGCGCACTGCTGTCAAACCACTGCAAGTACAAGATTATCCTTATTTTATACCCCTCCAAGAACACAACAGTGAGGTGTTGTTCTCAGCAGATGTGGTGAACTCTTTTCTGCATATTTCTAGAAAACTAATATGTCAACAAGAACCACACTGAAGGGGAAGGCATAACCTCCCTTTAAAGGTCTTTAAAAGACTTGAAAAGCCCCTTCACTATAATTTCTAACTTTTAACTGATTCTGTGAAGTTCCCATAATAAAATAAAGGTCAGAATGAATTTTACTTTCAAAGACACAAGTTATTAAACAGATTGATTCTATAATTCATTATCCTGGCAAAATAAATGTTAACAGAAATGTAACAAAATTTTAAAAGCTTGAGTCTCAATTCTACTTCTAAATTACTAAGTGATAAGCCTAAGCCACTGTATAACCTTCGTTTTAAGATTCTCTTTTGTACAGCATTGGAATTTCTGAGGTGTATTTCTGCCCACAGCCTATGAGACTATAATTCATCTTAGCTACTTAGTAGGTGGCATAGCATAGTGGTGAAGCACACAGACTATATTATAGCATGGGTTCAAATCTTCATTCTATAGATATATAGCCTTGTATCCACAAGGGGTTGAAGGAAATGAACAACATTTTTATTTAGCTATTCAGTTAGGATTCTTTTCTGTTCCATTTGATAGATAAATCATCTCAAAAAAATTTGAAGATATTTTGACAGCTCATGAGAAACGCTTGTTACTAAAATGATATGTTCTATCACTTTTCATGGAAAGAATAATGACAATAAAATAAAGCACTGTATTCTCACCCACTTCTTATAAGAAGATGCAGAGATGTCATAAAATATAAATTTTCATGAAGAACTCTTAAGATACAAGAACAAAAATGTCAAACACAACTGTTTGTCTCATGTTATTTTTCTTTGAAAAATGCAGTTTGGAAGAAAAGATATTTATTTCTTCCCATCTTCAAACCTGTTTGTGAAGAGAATGTGGAAACTCCCTCAATGCCACCAAAAGATTCCCTGTGGAATGAACTCAATCTATTGGGAATTATAGACTAATCAACAAATCACTTTTAACATGCTTATTTGTATTATTTTTATAAGCTTGTTTCTTCTGAAAATGAAAGCAAGTTAATTGCAGAAAAAAAAATGAAAACATAGAAAAGCACAAAGAAACAAAATTGTTGTAATCTCAGTAACAACTGATAAATACAGTTAACTTTTTGGTGAATATTTCTCCTATTATTTACCCATGCATGTAGTTAATGTTTATGTATACTTATAAATACATAATTTATAGATGCATAATTTTTATGAACATTTTAAAACAAAATAATGGCTCTGCTATACATAAGTTTTCATAAGCTATTTTTAACTTAATGTATACCATATATAGTCTTCTATATCATTACAGTTGACTCTTGAACAACATGAGAGCTAGGGGCACCAATCAGCTGTGTGGGTGAAAATCTGTGTATAACTTGACTCCTCAAAAATGTAACTGCTGTAATAGCCTGCTGTTGACTATAAGCCTTACCAATAAAATAAATTCTTAATCAACACATATTTTGTATATTAAATGTATTATGTACTATATTCTTACAACAAAGTAAGCTAGAGAAAAGAAAATATTATTGATAAAATTATAAGAGAAAATACATTTACAGTACTGTACTGTATTAGTATCGTAAGTTTACATCCTCTGAAAGATGAATTGTCAGTACCTACATCAATATTGTCTTAGGATACAAAACACTGTAGACATTATATGTGTTACTAACACTAGATATCAAAAATGAAAAGCTGTGAGAAAGAAATTCATATTTATTTACAGGAATACAGTTCATGCACTGTTACAAAGAAGCAGCAATATGATTGCTTTATGATAGTCTACTATAATTAATATGATTGCCTGATGGTGGCCCAGACCATACATTAAATGAATTAATTGTTATAAGTTCTTTATGGCATACCATATTACAGCTATACTCATAATACAGTATTGGAAACATTGTTACATTTAAAAAAGCACCTGTGATAATAGGAACTTCTTATCAACAGTTTTTACCAATAACGAAAGAGAGAGAGGCATACTGTATGATGATGTAATTCTTTGAAAGCAAAGTTATAAAACTAATGCCTTATTAATTTTGTATTACATATCACTCACTTTACACCTGTGTAAGGTTAGGCTATTTGCTCCCATACAAGACTTGCACTTGTATTCATCTACAGGATGAATACATAGGCGGTGTTGCTGATGATGAAGTTGATACAAAAATATCTCATACAGTTCGTGCTGTGTGGTTACTAAATTTCTCACATGAAGACACACACATAAAATAGGTTTTGTTTTAACTGTATGGCATGATGATTATTTGCTTCATGAAGTAGACATAAATCATCATATAGGTATTCATCCTTGTCTTCACACTGAGGAGACTCAGGAGGAGAAAGAAAAGGAGGAGTTGGTCTTGTCCCAAAGGTAGCAGAGGCAGAAGAGGTGAAGGAGGTGGAAAAGGTTGTGGGAGAAGCAGGCCCACTCAGTGTAACTTTACCAAAATACATTGTCATTTCTCTCTGACTTTTTTGCTTTTTCATTCCTCTCAAAATGTTTCTAACCCAGTACCAATCCTTCTTCCTCCATTTGCTTTATTTTCAGTTCTCATATCATAGAAGAGTCCATGTCATCAAACTCAAAAACAGTCTTGAATAATCAATCAGCACCTTCTGCCAGATTGTCTAGTGTTGATTTGTTTCTGGCATTGCTTCTGCCGTCTTCTTCCTTATCGTCTAGCACTGGCTCAGAAGCATTCATTTCCATCATGTCATCGTCTGTTAATTCTTCTGGTGTGGTGTGTATTAGTTCATGAATTTCTTCAAGATCCGTATCTTGAGAACCTTCACGCCCCACCTTTTTTGCCACATCCGCAACCTCTTTAATGATTTCCTTGATTGACTCTGTCATAAATCGTATTGTGTACAACATCTGAACACAGTTTTCCCAGCAAGAATTTATTGTTTTGGGCTTGGTGGCTTTCATGATTTTTCTGTAACAATGATGGCATCTTCAGTGGTATAATCCTTCCACACTTTTATGATATTCTCTCTATTGCGGTTCTCTTCCAAACTATTGACAGTCCCTTCCATATATTACTGTGTATAATGAGCATTAAAGGTTCTTATGAACCGCTGATCTAGAGGCTAAACTAGAAACATTGTGTTTGGGGACAAGTAGACCACTATAATGTCTTTGGTGTTGAACTCGGGGTTCTGGTTGGCTGGAGGCAATGTCCAACATCAAAAGAACTTCAAAAGGCAATCCCTTACTGGCAAGGTACTTCCTGCATTCAGGAACAAAGCGAGGATGGAACCAATTCAGAAAAACTGTTCTTATTGTCTGGGCTTTCTTGTACAACCAAAAGGCTGAAAGCTGGGATTGCTCTTTTCCCTTCAAGGCTTAGGGGTCATCAGCTTCATAGATAAGGACTGTCCTGATCATAAACCCAACGGCATTTGCACAAAACAGTAGATTTGGCCCATCTCTCCCTGCCTTAAATCCTGGTGCTCGCTTTTCTTCCTTACTAATAAATGTCCTTTATAGCATTTTTTTTTTCCAGAATAGGACCCTTTCATCTGCATTCAAAACCTATTCAGGTAGTCATCTTTTCTCCTCAATGATTTTTTGAATGGCATCCCGGAACTCTTCTGCTGCCTTTTAGTTGACAGAGCTGCTTCTCCTGTTATCTTGATGTTTTTTTAAGCCAAACGTCCTTCTAAAATAATCAAACCATCTTTTGCTGGCATTAAATTCTCCAACTTTAGATCTTTCACCTTCCTTTTGCTTTAAGTTATCATATGACTTCACTTTCTCTTGAATCATGTTAGAGCCTATAGCTATGCCTTTCTTACAGCAATTCTGCACCCACATAAAACCTACATTTTTAATATGAGATTAAAAGGTATTTTGCAAAAAATGCAAGGTTTTTGTACCTGTGAGTCTGCTAGGGTAGTTGCAGTGATTGCTTCAAGAATTTCCTTTCTTTTTTTTTTTTTTTCATAGTGGTCCTTTATACTGTATCCATTTATCTTTACATGGCAGGCAACCACAGCTGCAGACCTCAATCTACCACACATATTAAACAATTCAACTTTTTCTTGTAATGTCATGATTCTTCTCTGACTTTTGGGAACACTAACAGAACCACTAATGGCACTTCATATGTGTCCCATAGTTTTATTCAAGGTTTATGGTATTGCACTAAATATGATGAGAAAAACGTGAGAACTACAGGATCACTTTATACTGCAATATGCAATTTGCTAGAAAAACCAATTGCTTACGTAGAGGTGATTAGCCTCAAAAGTTGTGTAAGCAGGTACTCAACATGAGCTCATTGCAACAGCAGCCGAAGGCGACTATGAAATTATTACAGTGGTACAGTATTACCACAGTTAATTTTATGTAGTTGTGACTTAATGCTGCTTTCTCTCAACTGCCAGTATAGCCATGTGCAGACTCTACGTGTGTGTGTGTGTGTGTGTGTGTGTGTTGGTTTCGATAAACTTTAACTTTTTATATAGATTTTTGTATGTTTTATGGTAGTATGATAAAATAGACTAGTATCACATATGTTATGCATTCATGACATACCTTTTTCTTAATTTTTCAATATTTCCAGACTATGAAGTTCATCTGAGAGTTTTTTCAAATTGTCAAAAATCTAAAAAAATTCCCAATATATTTCTTGAAAAAAATCTATGTATCTATATATAGATATACAGATGCGCATATATGTGTGTGTGTGTGTGTGTGTGTATACATACATATGTGATTAAACTTGGCAAGAAATATGCCTGATCTATATGTATTTGGTATAAATGCAAAACTACTGAAGGGCATAAAAATCTGTTTAATGTGTGAAAAGTCATAATTTTATCTAAGCAGAAAGATTTGATCTAGTAAAGGCATTAATTTTTCCAAATTAATTTATAAATTGGATGAAATATTAAACAAAGTAATAAGGAAATAGTTTAACTAGAAATGTTTAATTCATCTAGAATAACAAATAGATTATTGTAAAAATTTTTTTCAAAAATGATAAAGAAGAGAGATGTCCCATACCGAGTTTGCAATATATCATAAAGTTAGCTGTAATAACTGAAATTATTCTTGATGTCATCAAGGTTCACTATGGATACAAATTCACTTAAATTTAAATATCCACTTCTAGACATGGGGAGGAAGAGTAGCAAAGTTGCTTGAAAGCATAGACTTTGGTTTCAGATCTGGCGTTGTCTCTATGTCTTTCATCAATAACTTAAACTCTCTAAGCTTTGAGATCTCATTTGCAAAATGAAGTCAAAATGTGCACTTACCAGGTTGTTGCAAGAGTCAGATGAGAGAGTTAATGTCAAGCCATTAACACTGTATTTGACAGATAGGAAGGGCTCGTTAAATAGTAGGTAACTGTGTATGTTAGTTATTTTAGTTATGCATAAGTAAAGCAGCTAAGCTCTTTTGTTAGAGAATGGTTTGGGGGTGAGCAAATTGTGGTATATGTTGTCATGTTGCCAGTTTGTAACAATGGTAGTTTAACTTTGTACATAAAATATATATAAATTTTTTTATTTTTTAACGTTTATTTATTTTTGAGACAGAGAGAGGCAGAGCATGAACGGGGGAGGGTCAGAGAGAGAGGGCGACACAGAATCGGAAGTAGGCTCCAGGCTCTGGGCCATCATCAGCCCAGAGCCCGACGCGGGGCTCGAACTCACGGACCGTGAGATCGTGACCTGAGCTGAAGTCTGACGCTTAACCGACTGAGCCACCCAGGCGCCCCCATAAAATACTTTTATAATTAGCTCATCTGCAGGTTGGCACAGAGACCAGTAAGTAGTGATTTATGTTGAGCAAATGAGATACATCTTCTAGAAGAAAAAAACCTATAGGTTCAACACATTTTAAAGGGAAACATTTATTTTAATGAAAATTACAGATATCATGACATTTCATAACTAAACATTCCACACTGCATCATTAACAAAGGACATTTTTCCCTAACCACAATTCCATTTTGATATTAGATAAAATGAAACTATACTTCCACTACCATCAAATAAGCAGTCTATGCTCAAATTTCTCCAGTTGTTACCAAATTATTTTTGTAACATTGCGTTTGTTGTATTCATCAAGACTCTTTTAATCCAAAAGTATCATTTCTTTCCCCCTTTATTTACTTCTTTGTTGTTGTTGTTGTTGTTAATCATCATGGTTTTCTTATTTGTTTTTTCCCCTTTATGAAATGACGTGGAGAGAGTGGGCCAATTGTTCAATAGTCTTGTGGAATTTCTTCATTCTGGATTTGTCTAGCTGCCTTGTTTGACTTATTATCCTACTCTTTATATTTTTCTATTCCCAGTGGAATTTATATCTAAAGGCTTGATTAAACATTTTGACAAAAATTCTTCATAAATACGAATTTCATATTGCGTAACATCAGGAAGTACAGTAAGCCTGTTTGTGTCACTGTTGGTGGATTTCAGGGTAATCCCTGGGTTAAGGGGTTAACAGGCAGATCTCCTTACTGTAAAGTTATGTATTTTCCCTTACATCTGGCAAATAACTAAAGATATGATACTTTTGCACCTTGTAAAACTATCCAGGTCCCCATTCATTTTTTTAGCTAAGGTCTTAGCATCCTTTGATGATTCTTGCCAGAACCAATTATATTATTAGGGATTTTTAAATAATAATTTTTAGTTCTGTCATTTGTTCTACATTTTTGGCTGGAATACTTTGACACAACTACAAAAAAAAAAGAGGAAATTAAGATGAAATGTTCTGAAATTTATTATAAAAAAATTTAGGGGCCCCTGGCTGGCTCAGTCGGTGGAGCATGTGACTCGTAATCTTGGGGTTGTGAGATTGAGCCCCACATTGGGTGTAAAGATTACTTAAAAATAAAATCTTAAAGAAACATTTAAGCAAATATCTAAATGTTGTTTAGACTTATTTGACCTTGCCAGAAGTTCACGGCTCTACCTTCCTTCTTGAAGGCAAATTGTTGGTGATTTTAAAAGGCTTACTTTGAATAGCTTAGTCATTCATTCCAAAAATATATTTAAGTGTCTGTTATGGTAGACCCTGGTCAGAGGTTTTCCTTGAAAGGAAAAAGATGCCTCAACATAAATGTAAATTACTCCAAATTCTGGCTTGTCCAATGGTTCCTGTTTCTCACACTTTGTAGGTCTCCTAGGGTCTCCTAAGACTAATTTTTTGGATTTGTGTGTTTAATAAATATATAATAATCATTATCATAAGAATATATTTTTTTGTATCTTACTTTCAACAAAGACATATTCATATAAACTATCTCAACCATATTGGAGCACCTGCCATTTCTTACATTACCTTCTTATATAATGAAAAGAATTCTGGAGTGGCCACACCAGCAACCTGTGACAGTTTGTGACAGTGGTTCTTGTCTTAGCATAGCCCTTTATTGATTATATCACTTTAGAAAAGTTGGATCTTAACTTCCTCATAAAGACAAAACCTGTATTTGTATAGTGATTTATGCTGTGTAATGTACCATCCCATATATTGTCTCACCCAATCAGCTGAATAGGGACATAAATGCATATTATAATCTCTATTATACAAATGAAGAAATTAAGGCACTGCCCATTTAAATATCCTCAGACACTCATTGTTTTCTTCTGTCTATGACCTACAAGATTTCATGGAGGCTATTGTGGTCACTTTTAGCTTCATCTAAGACTCAGGAATAAAATACCAGATCTGATTTGACACACTGTGCTTTTCCACTACTCCAGGCTGCCTCACATGTAAATGGAAGAAATACAACCTCCCTTCTATTTTTCCAGAGTGACTGAAAGGATCAATTAGGATAATTCAGATGAATATACCCTAAAAGTCTTGAAGTAATATTTAAATAGGAGGTAGTACCTTAGTCCATTCAGGCTGCCGTAAAAACATACCACAGACTGGGTAGCTTATAAACACAGAAATGTATTTCTCACAGTTCTGGAGTCTGGAAGTCCAAAATCAAGGTACTGGCAAGGTATTGCCAGTATTGTTGCATCCTGATGAAAGTCCTCGTCCTGATTCATAGCCAGGGTCTTTTCAATATGTCCTGACATGGAGGAAAAGGTTGGGGATCTCTCTGAAACCTTTTCTTATAAGACACTAATCCCATTCATGAAGGCTCCACCGCCTGACTTAAGCAACTTCCAAAGGCCTTAGCTTTTAACACCATCATCTTTGGGGAATGAGATTTTAAAGTATGAATTTGGGGAGGACACAAACATTCAGACAATAGCAGGTAGACTTTCCTATTAAGAAGAAATCAAAATCACAACCTAATATGATCATGATGAGTGTTAGAGCTTTGTGTTTCAGAATGTAGTCCAGGCCCACCTGCCTCAGAATTGCCTGGGATACCTGTGAATAGTACAGAACCTCAAACCAGCCAATGATCTGCTGAATACAATACCTGTGGGTTCATGCACACGAAAGCTTAAAAATGAAAACCTCAAGTGAAAAATCCCCATGACATTGGCCCCTCTTCTGCTTAACTAAACCAGTTTTAGGTGTTATATAGAGGCTATAGACTCCAATTCTATAAAGTATTTACCTTGTAGACACTTTGTAAGAGCCTAGCTGACATTCAGTGGATTGATCATACCATATTACCATATGGACAAGAATGGAGAACTGTCCAACATATGTAAAATATCTACTGAAATATGGGTCTCTATTAATGCAAAAGAAATATTTGTTAGGAAATAATTGCAGCTAACTTTTGGTGAACTGTCTGGATATGCATAGTCTGTCTCTCCAAACTCATTATCTGGTAGGAATTTGAAAGAAATTAGTGTTATCTATTACTTGTTTATTTATGAACTTGTTTTCAGACAGCAAACTGCAGGTCCATATTCACTAGAATATGGATAATTGTGTCAGACTTCCAAATCCAACTAAAGAATCAAGACCATATGAAGATTTTACTTTTCCTTTAAGCCAGTAGTTTTCAACCTGGGCTGTACATTGGCATCCCCTGGAGTGATAAAGATATACTAGTAGCTGGGTCACATCTCCAGAGAAGCTGACTTCACTGGCTTGAGACTGGGTCAGAGAATCTTAATTTTTAAGGACCTTAGGTGACTCCAACAAGGACTGAGAACCACTCCCTTAAATAAAAAAGCATAGTATGCAATATACGTGACATCTATCATTATTCCCTTGGTGCCATAAGAAATGGGGAGAAATAAAGATAAAAACTTGATAAAAAATTGGATAAACTCTCATAAAGTGGCCACTTTGGCAAACAGTCTTTGTAATAGTCATACAGAGAAGTTTCTATATTCAATTATCATCTAATCTTCATCGGAAGCTTGCCAAGTTTCACGTGATAATTATCTCTAGTGACTGTCAACACTGACTGCATATTAGAATCACTTAGACAGGTTTATAAAACTATGAGAAGCCTGGAACCCCATCTTAAAAATTCTAGTCTGTTTGGTTTGAGGTGATAACCAAGTGAGGACCACTGGCCTATACCATCTGGGTGAGGAGGCAGATGGGCAAGACTTTATTGGTGACATTAAGTCTTTAATTCTGTTAGTTGTTATCGACAGAGTGTGATGTAACAAAGAACTACTCAGTTTTACAATATGCTATAAGCTGAACTATGAAGCACCTGAGATGTGGTCATTCTTATGGATTATGTAGTATTAGTTGGATTCCAAACCGTCTTTCACATAAAATATAAAACCATAAAACATAAAAGTTTCTACAAAAGAACTCACAATCTCCTGGGGAAAACCTAGCATGGTGACCTGAGCTTTACAGTAAAAGAAGAATCCAGGAAGCACATCAGAAGGCTTACTTCCTTCTCTTATCCACAGGGCACACTGTGGAGCGGAAGAAGCAGTCAGTGATTTGGCTAGTACCATCTCCTTCTGTGTGCCTCTTCAGCCACTAGTGTTAGGTCTCATGTAAGACGTTGTAGTCGTATAGAAGCAGCATAGGGTAGTGGTTAAAAGCGTGGACTCAGGCACCACGCTGCCTTGAAATAATAGAGGTATAAAGGAGGCAGAGACCATCTATATATTGCCAGATAGCAATTGTACACAGCCAATACTTAAAATAGTCTGTGTGGCACATAGAAAAAAAGAGAGAGTTTTGCCGCTGGCCTTGAGTGTGGAGAAGTGGAGGCAAGAACTCCTACAGAGATTCTGCAGCCACAGGGAGCAACCTGCTTCGAATGAGCCCACACAGCAGAAGGCAGAGCTCAGATGCAATGAGAGGAGCAGAGTCTGGGAAAACTGAGCCCCAAACACACTGTGCTGGAGCCACTTGGCCACACCACGTGCTTTTTTGTTCGATGACTCAACAAATTGTTTATATCCTCAAATCAAAATAATAGGCTAGGATCTGAGAAATGTGCCATGTATATAGCAATACTTTACTCTTTTTCTTTACCCCCCAGAATGCACTAGGGTCACTATTCATGGTTTATATGCTCCTTTGCCCTTGTATGCCCTGTAAGAGACATCTAAGGGTTATGAAAATCGGCTCTATCAATAACGTAATGTAGGTCAAACTACCTACCTTTTCCTTTATTTTTGACTAAAATATTCACAGAGCCATATGTAATTACCTCAGGAACTCAAAAATGGTAACAGGGTCAGACAGAACACATACATAGTTTTTATAAAGAAAAAGTCACTTAAGTTGCATAATTATGATTTGATCAAGCACATCTGCTATTCCAGGTAGTTGTCAATTACAGGAGAAAAAAAATTCAATTGGCATATGTGTGTCAGATGCAAGATGCTTATTGAGAGTGCTTGATAAATTAAAAGGTGGACATTTTAAAGAATTTAGGACTTTTCATTACATTGCAGGAAAATTACTTTCACTTAAATATATGATTGTTAAATTTTTTAACTTTTCAATGGTTGCAATACAATTATAATTTGCAAAATTACTTTTAAACCTTGTAGAGATGTTCATTTTAAATGCCTCAATACGTTATATATTGTCATATTCAGTCTAACAATATTACTTTGGTTTTCATATTGTTTGGGTAATTATAAATAACTACTAAAGACAAGGTTTTGAAAAAGTACCCATTCAAGAATTATTTAAAAAGGCATGAGTCTTTTTTAAAAAGAGGGCTTATACAGGATGAGTCTTCCTGTAAAAACTATAAACTCAAAGGAGTTTTGAAGTGTGAATATCTGGAAACACAAAGCTCTTCACGTTACAAAGATACAGTAATTTGGAGATTTCTGTTTCACTTTTGTCTTTGAAGATGGATTAAAAACAACAATAACACAAAGTAAATGGAGCCTGTCTTTACCATGCTCATTAATTATTTTGATGATCACAACAACTTATGATGAAGACAAGTCTATCTACTGTAAATTTTTTATTCATTCATTTAATGATTATAGATTAAATCCCCACTATGTGCAAACCCCACATTATGCTTTATTTAAACAGAGGAAAACATAAGGAATAATGAAAGCTTTCCCCCAAAAAAATATTTATTTCTTTATCACTTTTCTCAGTGCACCTAAAACTTCCTTGTTTCTTAGGCTATAAATAAAGGGGTTTAGCAGAGGGATTATAACCGCGTAGAACAATGAATACATTTTATCCTGATATTGATCTGGCCCAGACCCAGGACGCACATACATGAAGAAGAGAGTGCCATAGAACAAAGAGACAGAGAGCAGGTGGGCGCTGCACATGGAGAAGGCTTTGCTCCTGCCCTTCTCAGACTTCTTTTTCAGGATGGCAAAGAGGACACGGGTATAAGACACCATGATGGTCGTAAAAGTAAAAGCTTGTATACAAGCAGCAAAAATAAAAATCACCAACGCATTAAGAGATGGGTCAGTGCAAGAAATTGTATATAGTGACAAAATTTCACAGTAGAAATGAGGTATTATATTGGACCTGCAGAAGGTTAATCTAAATAATAATCCCACATGAATGACGGGATGCAGAAAACCAATCGCATATGACACACTTATCAACCAGGTACAGAGTCGGTTGGACATCACCACTGGATAACGCAAGGGGTTGCATATGGCTGCGTAGCGGTCATAGGCCATCACTACCAAGAGGAAACACTCTGTGGTGGCACTGGAAGCAAAAATATAAAATTGGGTGATGCATTTGACCAGGGATATCATGTGATTGTTAGATAAAAAATTCATTAACATCTTTGGAGTCACAGAGGATGAGGAACAGGCATCTGCAAGGGCCAAACTAGCAAGGAATAAGTACATGGGGGTGTGAAGATGGGGGTCCTTCCAGGTGAGGAAAATCAGTCCGAGGTTGCCCACCATGGTGGTGAGATAGATGACCAAGAACGCCAGGAACAGGGGGGCCTGCATCCCTGGACGATCTGTCAGTCCTGTGAGAACAAACTGCGTCACCTGTGTCTTGTTTGTCTCCATCATATCCACTCAGGCTGATTACTACCATGAGAGAATAGGTAAAGGAAAAAAAAAACAATCAAAGGTCATGAAAACTGGTATCGAATGGTAATGTCTGTTCCCTATTTCAGATGGCACTTTCTCAACAAATATGAAGGGACAGTGTTTCTCTTTTTTACAAACACACTTAAGGGCATTAAGTATATAGTAAATAATTTTGAGAAAGATTTTTTAAAAAGGCTTTTAAGTACATACATATTTAGAATTGAATATATTAACAGTGAATTGTTTCTC
Source organism: Panthera leo (assembly GCF_018350215.1). NCBI lineage: Eukaryota > Metazoa > Chordata > Mammalia > Carnivora > Felidae > Panthera > Panthera leo. Next base: position 45,908,099 of record NC_056687.1, on the reverse strand, counting down.
AGAACTGAGAATAAAAACATACATTTTATATGAAAGTCTCTAAAAACAGCAGCAGTTCAGCTTCAAAAGTGTTATTATTACTCTTTTTCAGAAAATCTTGTGTATCTTTTCTATTGAATGAAAAATGGACTCTGTCTTTGATATTAATGATATACATCATTCAGTTCCTTTAAGGCATTAATAGGTTAAATAAGAAGACAGTAAATTAATATTGCATTACTGTTTTTACTGTCCATTATCATTGTTATTTGATTATATATTCATATAAATCACCCCAGATACCTAATCAAGTCTTTTGATTTTATATTACTCAAAACCACTCTTAATTTCTAATTAACACTTTTTAATTATCCCCAATAAACTCTCATATGTGAATATAATCATTCATTCAGTCACCAAATATCTGTGTAGTACCTCCTCAGTTAGAACGCTGTCATTCTTAGCTCAGTCACACGTAGAAACTCTACCTGGTGTCGCACCCAAGATAAAAAAATAAAAGCCCCCCCCTTTGAAGAGGAGTGAAGAAACAAAGACACCACCAGCTTATTTACAGGTTTGGGAAGGATCCAAAGGCCGTCATTTTATAGGCCAAATAAAACAATTACCATCCAATTAACTGAGAATATGTTTTAATATTTCAGAGGCACAAATTCTAAAATGATTGGAAGGATTTTTCTTTTCCTGTTCTTTTTGGGATTACAAGTAGGACTATCAAAGTCAAGGTGGAATGAAACATTACAAATGACACCACAGTAGAAAAAATAACCAGTGTTTTGAAAAGGTGGATTCAATTTAAATAGTAGAAATTATAAATTTTGTTTAAAAGGCAAAGCAAATGAGAAAAGATGAATCACAGTAATAGGTAATGACTAACATAAATCCAGTCGAGACAGTTAAGAGTCCCAGACTAAAAATGTATCCACGGGTTTTACAAGCCTAAGGAAGCAAGTGAGAAGGCTAGATCTTGTGGAGACCCAGGAGAAGAAAACCTCAGTCCTCACCATCACAATGCATTTCACAAATAATGCACAAGTCTGAACATAAAATATGTTTTGTGTATTCAGATCCCTGCCTTGGTATCTAAAACAGGATCTACCCATTTACAAACAGCTGATCTAAATATTAACCATTCAAAGGAATATTTCCCATTTTTAGATTCACAGCTCCCAGGCTTTCATACCAAGACCACCCAAGTGGGTATCATTCTATCCCATATGTTTAGTTCTTTTTTTTTTTAATTTTTTATGTTTATTTATTTCTGAGACAGAGAGAGACAGAGCATGAGTGGGAGAGGGGCAGAAAGAGAGGGAGACACAGAATCAGAAGCAGGCTCCAGGCTCTGAGCCATCAGCCCAGAGCCCGACGCAGGACTCGGGCTCACAGACCGCAAGATCATGACCTGAGCCGAAGTGGGTCGCTCAGCCGACTGAGCCACCCAGGCGCCCCATGTTTACTTCTATAACCCAGTCACCAGTTCTGTACAGAAGCTGAAGACTTCATTCCCCAAGTCTGTACTGGCCTGAAACATTTCCCTAAAGTGCCAGCTTGGTGATTCAAAGACAGAGAACAATACAGAAAATTGAGGGAAGACAGAGTTTGTGAAATATTCAGTTCTAATGAGAATAATGTTTGAACAATAAAAATACATATGAGACTTGAGGTATTTTCTATAAAAAGTCACCTGGAATTTTTTTCCCCTGTGAAAAGGAAACCATTTGGAGAAAAACTTCTTCTCAATCTTCGTGGAAATAGAAAAAGAGAAAATGTGTTTGAGATTTACATTAGACATTAAGAAACAGAGACGCTGTTAGTATCAGCAATAATCATCAAATAAACACGCTGCTGTCAAATCGCTACAAACACCCGATTATCCTTATTTTCCGCTCTTCACAGAATATAACAAGTTGTGGCTCTTAATAGTTGTGGCGAACTCTTTTGTATGTGCGTGCATGTTTCCAGCAAAGTATCATCTTAAAAAAGATCCAAGTAGAAGGGGAAATCATACACTCCTTTAAAAAACCCCATAACTCTATGATTCTTAACAGTCAGAAATCTTCTTCGTTCTGTTTGTGTTTCCATGTAAATGAAATGCCAGAATGAATTTTAATTTTCAAAGACACAAAAAATATTAAATGTGTTTTATAATTAATTATACTGCCCCCCCCCAAATTAACAATAATGTAACAATATTTCAGAGGCTTTGAATCTCTATTCCACGTCTGAATTGGCAAGTAATTATGAGCTTTATGACCCTTGTTTTGAGGTTCTCATCTAAAGCACCAGATTTTCTAAGGTACATTTCCACCCACAGTCTGTGTGACTATGACCCCCCCGCCTCTGCTCTTTAGTAGGTAGCATAAGCATAGTAGTAAAGCACACAATGCCATAACTGAATTGCCTGAGTTCAATTCTTCATTCTACAAAGACATAGCTTGATGTCTAAAAGTTTTCAGAGGAAATACACAATGTTTATTTAGCTATTCAATTCAGGATGTTCCATTTGGAAACTAAATCATCTGAAAAATATTTTTCACAAATTTTGATAGCTCATGAGAAACTCTTGGTACTAAAATGGTATTTTCTAATAGTTTTCTTGGAAAGAATAATTTACAATAAAATAAAGTACTGTATTCTCACCTAATGCTTATAAGAAGATGCAGAGATACCATAAAATATAAATTTTCATGAAGAGCTCTTAAGATACAAGAAAAAAAATGTCAAAGACAACTATTTGTTTCATGTTATTTTTCTTTGAAAAATACTGTTTGGAAGGGAAGATATTTATTTCTTCCCATCTTCAAACCTGTTTGTGAACATAGTATTGAAATTCCCTCAATGGCACCAAAAGATTCCCTGTAGAATGAAGTCAACCTACTGGGCATTATAGGCATAATCAACAAATCACTTCTAACATAGACTTTTGTGACTGTTCTTTTTATAGCTTCTTTCTTTCTTCTGCAAACAAAAACATTACAGGTTAATGGCAGAAAAAACATTGAAAATGTAAAACAGCAAAAAGAAAACAAACTGCTATAATTCGCTAATCACTGATAAGAACAGTTAACTTTTTAGTATATATTTCTGCCATCATTTATCTATACATGTAGCTATTTTTATGTATACTTTATTATATGTAATTAATACATATATTTATATTTACATAATAATATAAACATTTTATATATACATATAAAAATAAAATTATGGCACTGCTATACATAATTTTTCATAAACCAGTTTTTATTTAAGTGTGGTTGGCATACAATATTATATTAGTTTCAGGTGTACAACAAAGTGATTTGACTTTTTTTTAATGCTTATTTATTATTGAAGGAGAGAGACAGAGCGTGAGCGGGGAGGGGCAGAGAGAGAGAGGGAGTCACAGAATCTGAAGTGGGCTCCAGGCTCTGAGCTGTCAGCACAGAGCCTGACGCAAGGCTCGAACTCACGAGCAATGAAATCATGACCTGAGCTGAAGATGGACGCTTAATCGACTGAGCCAACCCAGGTGCCCCAATTTGACATTTATGTAAGTTATGAAATGATCACCATGTAGGTCTAGCTAACATCTGTAATCATGTATAGTTACTACAATATTATTGACTATATTCCCTATGCTGTACCTTACATCTCCATAACTCACTTATTTTATAGCTGGAAATTTATATCTCTTAATCTCCACCTATTTCACCTATCCCCCTAACCCTTTTCCTCCGGCAAACAACAGTTTGCTCTCTGCACTTATGAGTGTGTTATTGTTTTATTTCTTTTGTTTTTTAGATTTCACATATAAAGTAAAATCATACAGCATTTGTCTTTCTCTTTTTTACTTATTTCACTTAGCATAATACCCTCTAGGTTCATGCATGTTGTAGCAAATAGCAAGATTTCATTCATTTTATGGTTGAATAATATTCCATTGATGTGTGTGTGTGTGTGTGTGTACACAATACACACATACACACATCACATCTTTATCCACTCATCTATTAATGGACACTTAAGTTGCTTTCATATCTTGGCAGTTGTAAATAATGCTAAACATAAGGGTGTATATATCTTTTTGAAATTATTTCATTTTCTTTGAGCAAATATTCAGAATTGGAATTACTGGATTGTATGGTACTCCTATTTTTAATTTTTTGAGGAAACTCTATACTGTTTTCCACAGTGCCTGCACCAGTATTCCCACCACCAGAGCACGAGGGTTCCCTTTTCTCCACATCTTCACCAACACTTGTTATTTCATGTCTTGTTGATATTAGCCAGGTGTGAGGTAATATCTCATTTTGGTTTTGATTTGCATTTCCTTAAGGCTTAGCATTGTTAAGTATTTTTTCATATATCTGTTGGTCATCTCTATATCTTCTTGGGAAAATGTCTGTTCAGGTCCTCTGTCCATTTTTTAAACAGATTGATTTCTTTTTTTTTTTTTGGTGCTGAGTTGTATGAGTTCTTTATATATTTTGGATATTTAACTCCTATCAGCTATATCATTTGAAAATACCTTCCCCCACTAAGAAGCTTGCCTTTTTGTTTTGTTGATGGTTTCCTTTGCTGTGCAAAAGATTTTTAGGTTGACACAGATCCAAATGTTTTGCTTTTGTTGCATTTGCCTGAGGAAACAGGTCCAAAAATTATTGCTAAGACCAATGTCCAACACTTTACTGCTTGTTTTGTTTAAGGAGATTTATGGTTTCAGGTCGTACATTTAGGTTCTTAATCCATTTTGAGTTTATTTTTGTATATAGTATAAGAAAATGGTTCAGGTCCATTCTTTTGCTGGTAGCTGTCACGTTTTCCCAGTACCATTTATTGAAAAGATTGTCTTTTCCCCACTTTATATTCTTGGTCCTTTTTGTAGATTAGTTGACTGTATAAGTATGGGTTTATTTCTGGGAGATAAAAACCTTGTGTTCCATGGATCTATATGTGTAGCTTGTGCCAGTCCCATACTGTTTGAATGTAGGTAATATATTTTGAAATCTGAGGATTTCAAATCTTGATGATTTGTTCTAGTTCTGTGGGAAATGCCATTCATATTTTGATAGGGATTGCATTGAATCTATAGATTGCTTTGACTAGTAAGGACATTTTAGCAACATGAATTCTTTCAATCCACAAGCACGGTTTATCTTTTTATTTATTTTTGTCATCTTCAATTTCTTTCATCAATGTCTTCTAGTTTTCAGAGTACAGGTTTTTCAACTCCTCGGTTAATTTATTCCTAGGTACTTATTCTCTTTGACATAAATGTAAATGGAAGTATTCTCTTGATTTCTTTTTCTGATAGTTTTTTATTAGTACATAGAAATACAACAGATTTCTGTATATTAATTTTCTATCCTGAAACCTTAATTAATTCATTTATTAGTTCTAAATATTTTTCGTAAAATCTTTAGCATTTTCTATATGTAGTATCATTTCATTTGCAAATAGTGATAGTTTTACTTCTTTTTCCCAGTTGGATGCTTTTTATTTCTTTTTCTTGTTTGATTTATAAGGTAGGCTTTCCTATTAAGAAAAAAGAAAAATTCAAAATTCAAAATCTAAAGTGATGGTCATGAATGTTTGATCAATTTTAGTGCTTTGTCTCTCAAAATGTGACCCAAACCACATCTGCATCAGAATCAGCTGGGATGGCTCTGAATAATGCAGAACCTCAAGCCCACCGATGATCTACTGAATCTAATACCTGTGGTCTTGTGCACAACAAAGTTTAAGAATGAAAATGTTGACTCAGAGGGGAAGATGGCAGTGTAGGAGGACGCTGGGCTCACCTCGTCCTGCTGATTGCTTAGGTTCCACCCACATCTGCCTAAATAACCCAGAAAACCACCAGAAGTCTAGCAGAACAGATTCTCCAGAGCCAAGATAGACAAGAGGCCCACAGAAGAGGGTAGGAAGGGCGGAGAGGCAGTGCGCACTACACGGACTGGCGGGAGGGAGTTGGGGTGGTGGAGGGGCAGCCCACTGGGCAAGGCAGAGCCCCTGAGTCTGGCTTGTAAAAGCAGAGGGGCTGGACTTCGTGAATTCTGATAGCCATCAGGATTTAACATCTGGAATGTTAAAAGTCAACAGCTCTGCTCTCGGAGAGCAGGGAGGGCGAGAGGATGCCGGGAGGGAGAGTCGTTGAGCCCCGAAAGACAGAGCTCAGCTCAGCGTAGAAACAAAGGCCCTGGCAAGCGCCATTCCCCTCTCCCACCCCCAGATGAAATTCCAAAGGGAACCAGTTCCCATCACTGAACTTGCTTGCACGGCACAAAGGCCCAGTGCTGTGCTTCTGTGGATCCATCCCTCCATGGGCCTGCCTCCCTCCTGGTGCTGCAGGGCCCCTCCCCCAGGGGACTACCAACTGCAAAGCAAGCTAAGCCTTCCCCTCCTGCCCCTGTGCAACTTGCAGATCCACCCCAGCTAATACGCCCTTGACCAGATCCCATCAAAGCAGCACCACAAGCCTGGCAGTGTGCAAGTAGCCCAGACAGGGGCCACGCCACTCCACAGTGAGTCCTGCCCCTGGAAGAGGGGAAGGTAAGGTACACACCAGTCTGACTATGGCCCCAGCAGTGGGCTGGAGGCAGACATCAAGTCTGACTACAGCCCCGCCCACCAACGCAAGTTACTCCCGACACCACAAGGGAAGAGCCCTGCAGTTCCGCACCACTCCAGGGACTGGTGATGAAATGGAAGAATTCTCCTCAAAAGAAACTCCAGGAAGTAGTGATGAGAGGCCTGAGAAAATTAAAACTTAAAAGCTTAAGTTATGGGAAACTGAAACCTAACCAAGCTTAACCAGCTTGTTCTGCTTCTGTACAATTGCTTGGCGCGCCCATGTATTCCTGATCAATCATTGTTGCCTGGCACATCCGTATATTCCTGGTCAACCATTGTTACTTGGCACATCCGTGTACTCCTGATCAATCATTGTTGCCTGGCACATCCGTGTATTCCTGATCAATCATTGTGATACCCATACCCCCGGTTGTGGTCTGACCTAAAGGCAGGAACCAATCGAATACTGTTAAGTGTCCAACTTTAAACACCAACCAATCGCAGCTCTGTAACTGTGGAAAATTCCTGATTTCCCCATGACTTGTTTGTACCTGTCTATAAAAGGGGTGTAAAAACCTCTCTCAGGACCTCTCGGCGTCACCGGCAACAAGGGCGCAGAGGTCCAGGTTCGAACCTGCAATAAATGACCCTTGCTGCTTAGCTTTGACTCTGGACTCTGGTGGTTCGTTTTTGGGGGTCTCTTAGACTCTGGGCATTTCATTTGGTGCGTTGGCCGGGAAGGCCCCCCCCCAAACCCACCAGACCCCAAGTCAACGGGTCATTTCTGAGACCGATCGGTGAGTGAGCCGGCTCTGTCTGTGTCTGTGTCTGTGTCTATGTCTGTGTCTGTGTCTATGTCTGTGTCTGTGTCTGTGTCAGTTGTCTGTCTGTTTCTGGCTCTCCCGCGCGGGATCTGTATCAGTGACTGACCTAGCCCTGGCGGACGCGCTATAGGGAAGTCAGTCGGGACCAGTAGGAGACGTCCTCTGGCTCCCGTCTGGGGCACTATTTTGGCCCATCAGAACTCTGTTCGGGTTACGGACACCCGTTCTGTATCTGGTCTCCTCCCCAAGGCACTTTCTGTTTGCCGCCGTGCTTGCGATTTAACTTGTCTTCTCTCCCCTGCAGGTATATCCACCTCGCTTCCGGAACATAAACTAACATTTATTTTTTCCTATACAGGCTATGGGACAGAAACAGAGTACACCTCTCTCCCTTCTTCTAGCTAATTTCAAGGATGTCCAGGCTGGAAGAAGGGAGAGAGGCCATAACCTAAGCCTGGACATCCGCCGGTCGAGACTCATCACTTTCTGCCAGTCTGAGTGGCCCACTTTTGGGGTGGGCTGGCCTACTGAGGGCACTTTTTGTTTGCCTATAGTTGCCAAGGTCAGGGCCACCCAGACCAGGTTCCCTACATCCTCGTCTGGCAAGATCTTGTTAAAAACCCTTCACCCTATCTTCCCCCTCCCCTTGCACCCCAGGCCCTGCCCCACCTGTTGCCCCGCTGGTTGCCCCTCAAGGGGAACGGGGGCAGGGGGTGGGAAGCAGCAGCTGTGCCAGAACCAGGGAGGCTACAGGCAGCAGCCGTGCCAAGCCCTATTGAAAATGTAACCAACCTTAAAGGGCCAGCCGGCCAAACTCGCCGGCGCACCCAGTGTGAGCCAAGCTCTCGCCTCCCCGACTCCACTGTAGCCCTACCCCTGCGGGAAATAGGACCCCCCCCCCCCCCGATGAAACGGGCAATCCCCGACTCCAGTATTGGCCCTTCTCCACCAGTGACCTATATAATTGAAAAACCCAAAATGCTCGGTTTTCTGATAACCCTAGAGATCTTATAGCCCTCCTAGAGAGCATAATGTTCACCCACCAGCCTACCTGGGATGACTGCCAACAGCTTTTGCGAATCCTGTTCACCACGGAAGAAAGGGAGAGAATTCAACTTGAGGCGCGGAAGCTGGTCCCCGGGGAAGATGGTCGACCCACTGTTAACCCTGACCTCACTAATGCTGCATTTTCCCTGATTCGGCCTAATTGGGACTACAACACGGCAGAAGGTAGGGGACAACTGCTCATTTATCGCCAGACTCTAATGGCGGGTCTCCGGGCTGCAGCACGCAAGCCCACCAATTTGGCCAAGGTGTACTCGGTAATACAAGGTAAGACAGAGAGCCCTGCCAACTTTTTATTAATGGAAGCCTTTAGACAGTACACTCCCATGGACCCTGAGGCCCCTGAAAATCTGTCTTTTGTAAACCAGGCTGCCCCTGACATCAAAAAGAAACTCTAAAAAGTAGAGAATTTAGAAGAAAAACAGATCCAGGATTTACTCCGCATTGTTCAGTGGGTATATAATAATCGGGACGCTCCAGAGGATAAGCAGAAAACTCGCCCCCCTAGGCGCCCCCTAGACAAAGACCAATGCGCCTACTGTAAAAAAAAAAAGGGACATTGGATTCGTGACTGTCCCAAAAAGAAGCAACTGCGCTCGGGGTCAGAGCCATGGCAAACCAAAGCGGCCCCCATCCTATTTACCCAGAACTCAGGAATTCCTGGGGTCTGCGGGATTCTGCCGGTTGTGGATCCCAGGTTTTGCTGAAATGGCCAAACCCCTTTACGCAGTCTCTAAAAACCAACCATCATTTGAATGGTCTGCAGAAGCTGAGCAGGCATTCCAACAGATAAAGAAAACTCTCCTATCGGCCCCAGCTCTAGGACCGCCCGATATCTCTAAGCCCTTCCACTTATATGTGGATGAGCATAAAGGCATAGCCAAGGCAGTTCTAACCCAGCATCTAGGTCCATGGCCCAGACCAGTGGCCTATCTCTCAAAGAAACTGGACCCTGTAGCCGCAGGATGGCCCCCTTGTCTCCGGATAATAGCGGCTACAGCCCTAATGGTTAAAGACGCTGATAAGCTGTCCCTGGGTCAAGAGTTACATGTCACCACACCCCACGCCATCGAAGGAGTACTCAAGCAGCCCCCCGATAGGTGGATGAGCAATGCTCGGATGGTCCATTATCAGGGACTCCTGTTAAATCCCTTGCGGACCACATACACCCCTCCCCGAACTCTAAACCCGGCCTCGCTGCTACCCGACCCTGACCTGGACTCCCCGCTCCATGACGGTGCCGACATCCTAGCGCAGATCCATGGAACAAGGAAAGACCTACAGGACCGCCCGTTACCTGATGCTGAGGTCACCTGGTTTACTGATGGAAGCAGCTTCGTCCATCAAGGACAGAGGTATGCGGGGGCAGCAGTGACATCTGAGACTGAAGTGATATGGGCAAAGGCTCTGCCCCCAGGGACTTCTGCCCAAAGGGCAGAACTAATTGCATTGACCCAAGCATTAAGAATGGGGCGGGACCGCAAAGTGACTGTATATACAGACAGCCGGTATGCCTTTGCCACGGCCCATATACATGGGGCAATATACTGTGAGAGGGGACTACTCACTGCTAAAGGCAAAGACATCAAAAATAAAGATAAAATTTTGGCCCTATTGGCCGCTATTTGGGCCCCTAAAAAATTGGCCATAGTACATTGCCCGGGTCACCAAAAAATAACTGATCCAGTCTCTCGAGGGAATAACCTCGCTGACCAGACTGCACGCCAGGTAGCACAAAACCCCATTCAAGTACTCCCTGCGCAGCTACCAGACCCAGGGCCCCGAGATTTACCCCCAGAGCCTGAATACGCAGAAGATGATCTTATTTGGATGCGCAAGCTCCCCATGACCCAAGTTACAGATGGATGGTGGAGGGACTCTAGAGACCGCCTTATCCTTCCCGAAAAATTGGGCCACGCAATCCTGACAAAAATACACCACTCTACCCATTTGGGGCCCCGAAGACTTCAGGATCTCCTCAGACGATCTCAACTGGTATTAAGAAACATCTCTGACCAGACAGAAAGGGTTGTGACAGCCTGTTCCACATGTCAACTCCAAAACGCGCACCCACACACCACAGCCCAAGGCCACCGAAAAAAAGGAACCATACCAGGAGCCCACTGGGAAGTGGACTTCACCGAGGTAAAGCCCGGCAAATACGGTTATAAATACTTACTAGTGTTCATAGACACTTTTTCAGGATGGACTGAAGCCTTTCCAACCAAGAAGGAAACGGCACAGATAGTAGCCAAAAAGATCCTAGAGGAAATCCTGCCCAGGTATGGTTTTCCAGTCATGATAGGGTCAGACAATGGACCTGCATTCGTCTCTAAGGTAAGTCAGGGATTGGCTTCTGTACTTGGGGCAGATTGGAAATTACATTGTGCCTACCGGCCCCAAAGCTCAGGACAAGTAGAAAAAAAATAAATAGAACATTAAAAGAGACCCTTACTAAATTGACTATGGAGACTGGCGCTAATTGGGTAAAGTTACTCCCCTACGCTCTGTACAGGGTTCACAACTCCCCATACAAGTTGGGCTTTACACCCTATAAAATCCTGTTTGGCCGACCCATGCCTATCATACCTACCTCATCATACCTACCTCATTCAATTAGACCAAGATAACAGCCTCTTGTCTTCTCTCAGGGCTCTACAGTGGGTTCATGAGGCCATGTGGCCTAAACTAAAAGAACTGTATGAGACAGGGCCTCCACCCACTCCTCATCAGTATCGTCCAGGAGACTGGGTCCTCATCAAGCGACACCGGCAGGAGAACCTTGAACCCAGGTGAAAAGGACCTTACCAAATCATCCTGACGACTCCCACTGCCATCAAGGTAGATAACCTCCCCACCTGGATTCACCACACCCACGTGAAGCCTGTCGACCCGCTGTCTGACCTCGTGGGACACACTGATAAAAATACTACTTGGACTGTAGACCAGAGTAAAAAAAAAAAAAAAAAAAACCCTCAAACTAACCTTGCGCCGTGCCTCCCCTAGACATGTTCAAGATAGTAACCCTTGTCCTACTAGCCTTCAACCTCAACCTCCTGGAGGGAGGACTAAATGCCCCCGTTGACAAACAGAAATTGTACGGAGCTCTGTATAGAAGGCCCTGTGATTGCAGAGGTGGCGTAGTTAGAACCCTCACCCTGCCACATGGTAACAGACTAGTAGCCGGCTCTGTAGGAAGGGGTGGTCACTATCAGCGAAGATACACTCAAACCCAAGACTGTGGGACCACAATTGCTCACTTAACCCAGACCTATGACATCACAGGACCCCCAAAACAGCAGTGATTATGTGTTGACAAACCTAAGCCCCTGCCCCCCATAGCAGAATGCCCTTGCTCTACTTTCCAGGAGTCGATGCATAGCTCTTGTTATGACTCCTATCAGCAATGTATAGGGCCAGACAACTCCACTACCTACTTTACAGCTATCCTACAGAGTAACAGGGCAGCAAAAGCTAGTGATAATAATATACAACTTCAAGCTGGCTGCCGTGGCTCAGTTGGAAAAGCCGTCCGCTGGAACCCCCATGCCCATCCCTAGTTTAAATTTTGCAACTGGCAGATCCAAACGAGCTGTGGTTTTTATCCCCCTCCTGACAAGCCTAGAAATTACAGGTGCATTAACTACCAGGACAGTGGGATTAGGAGTCTCCATACACTCCTATCTGGGACTCTCTCGGCAACTAATTAACGATGTCTAGGCCTTGTCAGGGACAATCCAGGATCTGCAAGATCAACTAGATTCCCTAGCAGAAGTGGTGTTACAAAATAGAAGAGGGTTAGATCTGCTAACCGCAGAACAAGGCGGCATCTGCTTAGCCCTACAAAAAAATGTTGCTTTTATGCCAATAAATCAGGAATAGTTCGGACCAAAATTAAACAGCTCCAAGAGGACCTCGCACGCCGATGAAAAGAACTAGCCGAGAACCCACTGTGGTCAGCACTCCATGGGTTTCTCCCTTACCTTCTCCCCCTTTTGGGCCTCCTACTAGGCCTCCTCCTCCTTTTTACCATCGGCCCTATTATATTCAACAGAATAATGAACTTTATCAGAGATAGATTAAACACCATTCAGGTTATGGTCCTTAGACCACAGTATCAGCTCCTCGACATGGAAAGCGAGTTTGATTAGGTAGCACTGTAGGACCCAAGATTGGGTCCTCAGGTACTTGAGAAAGGGGGGAATGAGAGGCCTGAGAAAATTAAAACTTAAAAGCTTAAGTTATGGGAAACTGAAACCTAACCAAGCTTAACCAGCTTGTTCTGCTTCTGTACAATTGCTTGGTGCGCCCATGTATTCCTGATCAATCATTGTTGCCTGGCACATCCATATATTCCTGGTCAACCATTGTTACTTGGCACATCCGTGTACTCCTGATCAATCATTGTTGCCTGGCACATCCGTGTATTCCTGATCAATCATTGTGATACCCATACCCCCGGTTGTGGTCTGACCTAAAGGCAGGAACCAATCGAATACTGTTAAGTGTCCAACTTTAAACACCAACCAATCGCAGCTCTGTAACTGTGGAAAATTCCTGATTTCCCCATGACTTGTTTGTACCTGTCTATAAAAGGGGTGTAAAAACCTCTCTCAGGACCTCTCGGCGTCACCGGCAACAAGGGCGCAGAGGTCCAGGTTCGAACCTGCAATAAATGACCCTTGCTGCTTAGCTTTGACTCTGGACTCTGGTGGTTCGTTTTTGGGGGTCTCTTAGACTCTGGGCATTTCAGTGACAGCTAACAAACTGATCAAAAACGATTTAAGCAATATAACAGAACAAGAATTTAGAATAATAGTCATAAAATTAATCGCTTGGCTTGAAAAAAGCATAGAGGACAGCAGAGAATCTATTGCTACAGAGATCAAGGGACTAGGAAATAGTCATGAGGAGCTAAAAAATGCTATAAATGAGGTGCAAAATAAAATGGAGGTGGCCATAGCACAGATTGAAGAGGCAGAAGAGAGAAGAGGTGAAGTAGAAGATAAAATTATGGAAAAAGAAGAAGCTGAGAAAAAGAGAGATAAAAAAACCAGGAGTATGAGGGGAAAATTAGAGAACTAAGTGATGCAATCAAATGGAACAATATCCATATCATAGAAATTCCAGAAGAAGAAGAGAGAAAGGGGCTGAAGGTGTACTTAAATCATAGCTGAGAACTTCCCTGATCTGGGGAAGGAAAAAGGCATTGAAATCCAAGAGGCACAGAGAACTCCCTTCAGACATAACTTGAATCGATCTTCTGCACAACATATCATAGTGAAATGAGCAAAATACAAGGATAAAGAGAAAATTCTGAAAGCAGCTAGGGATAAACAGGCTCTAACTTACAAAGGGAGACCCATAAGACAGGTGGCAGACCTATCTACTGAAATTTGGCAGGCCAGAAAGGAATGGCAGGAAATCTTCAATGTGCTGAACAGAAAAAAATATGCAGCGAAGAATCCTTTATCCAGCAAGTCTGTCATTCAGAATAGAAGGAGAGATAAAGGTTTTCCCAAACAAACAAAACTGAAGGAATTTATCACCACTAAACCAGCCCTACAAGAGATCCTAAGGGGGATTCTGTGAGTGAAATGTTGCAAGGACCACAAAGTACCAGAGACATCACTACAAGCATGAAACCTACAGATATCACAATGACTCTAAACCCTTATCTTTCTATAATAACACTGAATATAAATGCACTAAATGCTCCAACCAAAAGACATACGGTATCAGAATGGATAAAAAAACAAGATCCATCTATTTGCTCTCTACAAGAGACTCATTTTAGACCTGAGGACACGTTCAGACTGAAAGTCAGGGGATGGAGAACTATCCATCATGCTACTGGAAGTCAAAAGAAAGCTGGAGTAGCCATACTTGTATCAGACAAGCTAGACTTTAAATTAAATGTTGAAGATGAAGAAGGGCATTATATAATAATTATAGGGTCTATCCATCAGGAAGAGCTAACAATTATAAATGTCTATGCACCAAATACGGAAGCCCCCAAATACATAAAGCAATTAATAACAAACATAAACAACCTTATTGAGAAGAATGTGGTCATTGCAGGGGACTTTAATACCCCACTTACAACAATGGATAGATCATCTAGACACAGAATCAATAACAAAACAAGGGCCCTGAATGATACATTGGATCAGATGGACTTGACAGATATATTTAGAACTCCGCATCCCAAAGCAACGGAATATACTTTCTTCTCAAGTGCACATGGGACATTCTCCAAGATAGATCACATACTGGGTCACAAAACAGCCCTTCATAAGTATACAAGAATTGAGATCATACCATGCACACTTTCAGACCACAAAGCTATGAAACTTAAAATCAACCACAGAGAAAAGTCTGGAAAACCTCCAAAAGCATGGAGGTTAAAGAACACCCTACTGGGGCGACTGGGTGGCTCAGTCGGTTAAGTGGCCGACTTCGGCTCAGGTCATGATTTCGCGGTCCGTGAGTTCGAGCCCTGTGTCGGGCTCTGTGCTGACAGCTCAGAGCCTGGAGCCTGTTTCAGATTCTGTGTCTCCCTCTCTCTGACCCTCCCCCGTTCATGCTCTGTCTCTCTCTGTCTCAAAAATAAACATTAAAAAAAAATTTAAAAAAAAGAACACCCTACTAAAGAATGAATGGGTCAACCAGGCAATTAGAGAAGAAATTAAAAAATATATGGAAACAAATGAAAATGAAAATATAACCATCCAAATGCTTTGGGATGCAGTAAAGGCAGTCCTGAGAGGAAAATTCATTGCAATCCAGGCCTATCTCAAGAAACAAGAAAAATCCCAAATACAAAATCTAACAGCACACCTAAAGGAACTAGAAGCAGAACAGCAAACACACTCCAAACCCAGCAGAAGAAAAATAATAAAGATCAGAGCAGAAATAAACAATATAGAATCTAAAACAACTTTAGACAATATCAATGAAACCAAGAGTTGGTTTTTTGGAAAAATAAATAAAATTGATAAACCTCTAGCCAGGCTTCTCAAAAAGAAAAGGGAGAGGACCCCAATAGATATCATCATGAGTGAAAATGGAATTATTACAACCAATCCCTCAGAGATACAAACAATTATCAGGAAATACTATAAAAAATTGTATACCAACAAACTGGACAACCTGGAAGAAACGGACAAATTCCTAAGCACCCACACACACTTCCAAAACTGAAATATAAAGAAATAGAAAACTTGCACAGACCCATAACCAGCGAGGAAATTGAATCAGTTATCAAAAATCTCCCAACAAATAAGAGTCCAGGACAAGATGGCTTCCCTGGGGAATACTACCAGACATTTAAAGCAGAGATAATACCTAGCCTTCTCAAGCTTTTCCAAAAAATAGAAAGGGAAGGAAAACTTTCAGACTCATTCTATGAAGCCAGCATTACTTTGATTCCTAAACCAGACAGAGACCCAACAAAAAAAGAGAACTACAGGCCAATATCCCTGATGAATATGGATGCAAAAATGCTCAATAAGAGACTAGCAAATCAAATTCAACAGCATATAAAAAGAATTATTCACCATGATCAAGTGGGATTCATTCCTGGGCTGCAGGACTGGTTCAACATTTGCAAATCAATCAATGTGATACATCACATTAATAAAAGAGAAGAAAAGAACTATATGATCCTGTCAATCAATGCAGAAAAAGCATTTGACAAAATTCAGCATCCTCTCTTAATAAAAACCCTCAAGAAAGTAGGGATAGAAGGAACATACTTAAACTTCATAAAGCCATTTATGAAAAGCCCACAGCTAATATCATCCTCAATGGGGAAAAACCGAGAGCTTTCCCCCTGAGATCAGGAACACGACAGGGATGCCCACTCTCACCACTATTGTTTAACATAGTGTTGGAAGTTCTAGCATCAGCAATCAGACAAGAAAGGGAAATCAAAGGCATCAAAATTGGCAAAGATGAAGTCAAGCTTTCACTTTTTGCAGATGACATGATACTATACATGGAAAACCCAACAGACTCCCCCAAAAGTCTTCTAGAACTGATACATGAATTCAGTAAAATCCAGGATACAAAATTAATGTACAGAAATCAGTTGCATTCTATACATTAATAATGAAGTAACAAAAAGACAAGAAACTGATCCCATTCACAATTGCACCAAGAATCATAAAATACCTAGGAGTAAAACTGGTGCAGCTGCTCTGGAAAACAGTGTGGAGGTTCCTCAAAAAATTAAAAATAGATCTACCCTATGACCCAGCAGTAGCACTGCTAGGAATTTACCCAAGGGATACAGGAGTGCTGATGCATAGGGGCACTTGTACCCCAATGTTTATAGCAGCACTTTCAATAATAGCCAAATTATGGAAAGAGACTAAATGTCCATCAACTGATGAATGGATAAAGAAATTGTGGTTTATATACACAATGGAATACTACTTGGCAATGTTTTCACTCTTATGTGGATCCTGAGAAACGTAACAGAAGACCATGGGGGAGGGGAAGGGGGAAAAAAAAGTTAGGGAGGGAGGGAGCCAAACCATAAGAGACTCTTAAAAACTGAGAACAAACAGAGGGTTGATGGGGAGTGGGAGGGTGGGGAGGGTGGGCGATGGGCATTGAGGAGGGCACCTGTTGGGATGAGCACTGGGTGTTGTATGGAAACCAATTTGACAATAAATTTCATATTAAAAAAAAAGAATGAAAATGTC
Organism: Panthera leo; assembly: GCF_018350215.1. Lineage (NCBI taxonomy): Eukaryota > Metazoa > Chordata > Mammalia > Carnivora > Felidae > Panthera > Panthera leo. The sequence goes on along the minus strand of NC_056687.1, from coordinate 45,890,947 downwards.
AAATGAAAGTCTTTGTATAATTGGTTTCTCTTATTTTAACTGGCCAGTTGTAAATATTAAATAGAGGCTATCCACTCCAACTGTATAAATTAAGCACAAAGCCTACTTGGGATTCTCTCCCTCTCTCTCTACCCCTCACCCCTCAAAATAAATAAATAAACTGAAAAAATCAATTACTGTAATCCATAACATCAATAGATAAAAAAAAAAAAAAAAAAAAAACACATGATCATATCAATAAATGCAGAGAACACATTTGACAAATCCAACACCTATTCATGATATAAATTTGGTAAACTAGGGGTAAAGGGGAACTCCCCCAACTTGATAAAGAAGAGCAACAAAATACCTACAGATAACATCATATTTAATGGTGAGAAACTTGAAGCTTTCCCACTAAGACCAGGTACAAGTCAAATATGTTCCCTTTTACCACAATTTTTGTTTTTAATTTTAGAGAGACAGTGTGAGCAGGGGAGGGTTGGGTGGGGAGGGTGGGTGGGAGAGAATCTTAAGTAGGCTTCACATTCAGTACAGAGCTTGACATAGGGCTTGATCCCACAACTCCGGGATCATGACCTGAGCCGAAATCAAGAGTCAGATGCTCAACCTAATGAGCCACTGATATTTTTTAACATCATAGTGGAAGTCCTAGATAATGCAATAATATAAGAAAATGAAATTTAAAAAAAATATACTGATTGGGGAAAAAAGAAATAAAACTTCTTCGTTCACAGAAGACATCTATGTAAAAAAATTTAAAGAAGTGGCCAAAAAACTCTCAGAACTACTAAGGGATTATAGTGAGGTTTTAGGATATGAGGTTAATATAAAAGAGTTAGTCTTTCCCTATATATCAGGAATGAACAAGTAGAATTTAAAAATAAAAACAAAGTACCACTTAACATTATCACACAAAAATGAAATACTCAGCTATAAATCTAACAGAATATGTACAAGGTATATATGAGAAAATCTACAAAACTCTGATGAATGAAATCAAAAAAGCACCAAATAAATGGAAAGATATTCCATGTTAACGAAAGAAAAATTTTAAATTATTAAGATGTCAGTTTTTCCCATTATGACCTTTAGGTTTAATGCAATGCCAATCAATATATCAGAAAGTTATTTTGCGGATATCTACAAACTGATTCTAAAGTTTATATGGAGAGACAAGGGCCCACTATAGTCAATACAATATTAAAGGAGAGTAAAGTTGGAGAACTGATGTACCTAATAAGCCACTTATTGTACTTATTGCTTAATATTTAAATGACAGTAACCAAGATAGTATAGTATTGGTGAAAGAATAGAAAAACAGGTTAGTGAGCAGGACAAAGAACCAGAAATAGACCCACATAAATAAAGTCAACTAATCTTTGATAAAGGAGCAAAGGCAATACAATGGAGCGCAGATAGTCTCTTCACCAAATGGTGTTGGAACAATTGTACATCCACTCGCAAAAAAATGAACCTAGATACACACCTTACCCTTTACAAAATTAACTCAAAATGGACTACAGATGCAAACATTAAAGGCAAAACTATAAATCTCCTAGAAGATAACATAAGAGAAAAGCTAGGTGACCTTAGGTATGGTGATGCCTTTTTAGATACAACACCAAAGACATGATCCATGAAAAAAAAAAAAGGATGAGCTGGACTTTATTAAAATTAAAAACTTCTGCTCTGCAAAAGGTAATGTCAAGAGAACAAGAAAACAAGCCACAGACTGGGAAAAATTATTTACAAAAGACACATCTGATAAAAGATAGTTATCTAAGATGAACAAAGAGTTCTTAAACCTCAGCAATAAGAAAAATAAACAAGCCAATTAAAAATGGGCCAAACACCTTAACAGACATGGCACTAAAGAAGATATACAAATGGCAAATAAGAATATAAAAAGATGCTACACATCATATGTTACCAGGGAAATATAAATTTAAAAAACCATGAGCTACCACCACACATGTATTAGAATGGTCAAAACCTGGAACAGAGACAACACCATATGCTGGCAAGGATGTGGACCAAAAAGAAGTTTGGTTCATTGCTGTTGGGTGTACAAAATGGTCCAGCCATTCTTAAAGACAGTGTGGTGGTCTCTTACAAACTGAATGTACTCTTACCGTATAATCCAGCAGTTCCACTTGCTGGCATTTACCCAAAGAAGTTGAAAACGTATGCCCGCACAAAAACCTGTACGCGGATGTTTACAGAAGCTTTATTCATAATTGCAAAGGCTAGAAAACAACCCATATTGTTGGTGAATGGATAAATCAACTGTGGTACATACAGACAATAAACTATTATTCAGTGCTAAACAGAAACGATCAAGCCATGGAAAGACATGGAGGAAACTTAAATGCATATTACTAAGTGAAGGACGTCAACTGAAAATGCTACATACTGTATGGTTCTGATATATAATATTGAGGAAAAAGCAAAACTACTGAGACAGTAAAAAGACCAGTGGTTGCCAGGGGTTGAAGGGAAAGAGATAAATAGGTGAGGCACAGAGGCTTTTTTAGGTCAGTGAAAATACTACATATGATACTATAATGATGGATACATGTCATTATTCATGTGTCCAAATCCATAGAAAGCACAACATTAAGAGTGAAGTATAATATAAGCTATGGACGTTGGGTGACTATCATGTATCTATGTAGGTCTATCAATTGTAACAAATGTACATCTTCTGTTTGAAGATGTTGATAATAGGGGAGGATACACATGAGTAGAGAAAGTGGCTATGTAGAAAGTCTCCATACCCCCCTCTCAATTTTGCTGTGAACCTTAAGCTTCTGTAAAAAAAATTGTCTTAATTAAAAAAAAAAAAAAAAGATCTGGAAATGAACAGTGATGATGGTTGCACAATAATTTGAATATACTTAATAATTCTGTGCTGTACACCAAAGCATGGTTAAAATGATAAATTTCATGCTATGTGTTTTTCACAATTTTAAAAATTGAATAAAAAATCAATCATATTTCTATATACTAACAATGTACAATTGAAAGCCAACACTTTTTAAATCAATGACATTTATAAGAATTCCAAAAACATAAACCACTTAGGTATAAATCTAACAAAATACATATTAGATCTGTATGCTGAAAACTATAAACACTGATAAAAGAAATCACAAAAGACCCAGGTAGAGGCATACCATGCTCATTGATTGGATAGCTCAACACAATAAGATGTTAATTATCACCACTTTGACCTACAGATTTAATGCAGTGTCAATCAAAATCGTAGCAGAATTGTTTTGTAGATGTAGAAAAGCTGACTTGAAAACTTGTACACAAGGACAAAAGAACTAGACTAATTAAAACAGCTTTGAATAAGAAGAATAAAGTTGAAGGATTTTAAAATTTATTTACTATGAAGTTACAATGATCAAGGCAGTGTGGTATTAGCAAAGGAATAATAACATAAGACCATCATAACAGAATAGAATTTGTCCTACAGGCAATGGGAAAACACTTTTGCCAGAGAAAAGATATTAGAAAAAGAAGTATGATTAGTGTATATTAGCAAAACTACATATAGAAGAGAGTAAACTAGGAAGACTTGAGGCAAGGAGGCTGATTTAGATATATATTTATAGTAAGGCAAAAGGTGGCAATGGGAATACAAAGGAACTGCAAAAGAAGTTTTGAAGGAAAACACAATTTTTTTAAGTGGGCTCCATGCCCAATTTGAACTCACCACCTGAGATCAGGACCTGAGCTGAAATCAAGAGTCCAGCGCCTAATTGAGCCACCTAGATGCCCCTCAACACATAAATTGGAAGGAAAAAAAAAAGAGAGAAAGAAAGAAAGGAAGGAAGGAAGGAAGGAAGGAAGGAAGAAAGAAAGAAAAGGAAAGAAAGAAAGAAAATGAAAGAAAGAAAGAAAGAGAAAGAAAAAGGAAGAAAAAATCAAATCTTGAAAATGGAAGGATCAAAGATGACTTAAAATTTTCGAGACTGGGAGACTGGAAGAATGGTGGGAATCATGATCAAAATCATGATGTTGGAAATACAAAGACTATATTAATAGAGAGGAGTAAGGTTGGCAGCTAACATTAATTGAGGTGATTGTTGTATTTTCATTGTGCAAAATGCACTATAGAAAGTTTCTGTTTCTATAGTGTTCACTTGTACCTCCTAGCATTCCCAGAGATAAAATTTTTACATGTAGGTAAGAGATGAAACCTTAAAAATATGCTCAGTATTCAGAGAAACCAACAAACATCATTAGTCAATCTACATTCGACATAAATAATTGCATTTTCCTCGATAGCAGGAACTTTTTCCCCCTGAGTCATTTGGCATTATATCATTAATCTTTTCCTTTAATAGTGCCTGTACTGTTAAGTGCAAATCATTGTGATTTTCTTTTGACAGGAAGAGGACACGTATTAGTGTGGTCCGGCTGGGTATGTGTAGTCTGTGCTGTCATCTAGTGGTCGTATTGTACTATTGCACCGTAATGAAGATTTCTCGGTTTTAGTGCCGCCCACTTTCTTCTATAGCAGAGCAAGATTCTCCAGTCCCCTCTCCTCCCACAACGCATTCTGTATCTCGGAACTGAACTGAGAGGGGAATAAAAAAAGTGGTGAAAAGGAAAGAAGCTTTACTAGAGCTCTGGTAATTCCGAGAAACGGAAGAGAAAACACCATCTCTGAATGAGAACAAAGATTTTGTGGAGGGGAGTGAATGTCCCCTACTGGCTGATCTTGGCATGGCCAGGTTATATTCTATTTCCAAGAGAGTAAAGCAAAATAAACAAGAAAGCAAACGCAAATGAATTGTATATAATCTCTCTAATCTTAGTTTCTTCATATATTAAAAAGACGAGGGGGTAGTCTAAGTGATCTCCAAAGTTTTTCATATCAAAGTTCCACAACTCCACAATTTTAATCTCAAAGTATTTTGTCTACGTGACATCATTGCAGATACTTTGAGAAATTTCTGGAGGCTTGGATTTTACCGTTTTTGTTAGATGTTCTTGATCCAGTCTAAATAAGACCTTCACTTTCCTTTTCTCTCTTTGTAGGCAAAGTAATAGCTACATGGTCCATAATGAATACATTGAGGACACAGCCAGCCTAGCTGAATTTTCTTTTTGGCTCCCTATCAAAGGAATCAAAGCTGGCTGACATCATCAGGGTGGAAGAAGAATGTAGAAGAGGCAATTTATTCAAGGGGGACAAGTCATTACAAAATTCTCCAGTGACCCTGTGATTTATTTTGTTTCCTTGTAGTTACCACTTTCTAATTTTGACAGATGTGGTTTTCTGCTTTTCTCTTAAGAAGCTTACTGGGCTTCCACAGAAAGTACTAAAGGGATAAGGTTAAGGAGCCGATTCAGCATCACAGAGACAGATGCCTTATTGTAATTGAACTGAAACCCTAAGACCTTCCATGGGCCAGCTCTTTGTAGGCTAGGTCATTGCCTTATTTTCATTTTTACGCAAACCATTTCCACTTAAAATTCATAATTGACAACATATAGATGACTTTTATTCCTCCCTTAATCTTAATATTGATATGAGTAGTTAGTCTAGCTAAGATTATTCAGTAAAGTGAGAAGGACTTTCACCATTGAGTCATCCCTACAGTGTGGAGAGGGACACCCTGATGTGATTTAAGTGGTGAAGGAAGGCATATGATCTGTCAGGTACATTTGAAAAACACATGCTCCAAAGTAGCTCCACTGCTGGCCTAAAATGTGGACAACTTTTGCTTTTGTGCATCATTCCTTCGGCTCAGAATATTGCTTCGAAATCCCCTCTCAATGTCTTGTCTGGTTTTTATCAGCCATCACTATTACATTGTGAATTTAAAAGTTTAGCAGTCTGGGCACCTGGGTGGCTCAGTCGGTTAAGCGTCTGGCTCAGGTCATGATCTCCAGGTTTGTGGGTTTGAGCCCCACGTAGGGCTCTGTGCTGACAGCTCAGAGCCTGGAGCCTGCTTCAAATTCTGTGTCTCCATCTCTCTTTGCCCCTATCAAAAATAAATAAACAGTAAAAAAAATGTATCTCTCTATCAAAAATAAATAAACAGTAAAAAAAAATTTTTTTAAAGATTAGCAGTCATCAAAAGTAGTCTCGAGATGATGAGACATAGCATTTGATAGGGAGGATGGGTAAAGCACAGATTTACCTATAAATCAGAATTTCCCAATGGATGTTCTGGAGGAGCACTTTTTTTTTGAGGAACATTAATGCAAATATTGCAGATTTTTTTTAAAAGGAGATCTGAGATTGAGGCACCTGAGTGGCTCAATTGGTTGAGCCTCCGACTCTTGATTTCTGCTCAGGTCATGATCACACAGTCACTGGGCTCTGCACTGAGCATGGAGTCTGCTTGGAATTCTCTCTTTCTCTTCCTCTGCCCTTCTCCCCTGCTTGCCGTCTCTCTCTCTCTCTCTTTCTAAAATCAATCAATCAATTAATCAATAAGAGATCTAAGGTCGATCAACTTTGGGAAACAGAATCCAGTGGAACTAAACAAGCTTTTTTTTATTGAGGTTTCTGATGTATTAATCATTCAACAAATATTTATTAAACACAAACTATATGCCAAAAATGGTTATATGTTTGGAATACTCCAAGGAATAAGACAAAGATTGCTCTCTTGTACAGCTTACATTCTAGCAAGATTGGACAGAAAATGAGTGATAAACATAATAAGTAAATTATATAAAACACGGTAAGTGCCATATAAGTGAGTTGAAAGGAAAGACCAGTGCTAAAGTACCAAGGTACCACAGGTAGGGCCACTCCAATATTATGCAATCTGAGAGAGAAGGGAGAATCAGATAACAGGACTAAGAAAGAATGACCAGAGAGGTAAGAGGAAAACAGGAGAGTATGGGATCCCAGAAAGCAGGTGAAGAAAATGTTTCAAATAGGAGGGAAATCAGGTGTGTCAATACTTCTAATAGACCAAGCATGATAAAGACTGAGACTAGACCATTGAGCAAGCATCCTTCAAGTTGCTGCAAGACAAGAGTAATTCCACTGTTCCATGTAATGTGAACCATAAATCCCTGACAGGGTTGTAAAATGCCATGTCCCAAACTCACTTAGCACAGAGCACTTTTTTACAAAATATCTCCAGTGTAGCCACAAACTACTTTGGGAAATGTTGGTGTAGATAATGGTACTAAGTGAAGAGAATAGGCCTTGGTAGCCTGGAATGGTAGGATCAAGGGGTCGGGCCCTGCATCTCATGAGGGCACTGAGGTGGAAAACAAACTGTATCACAAGGAAATCCTCCAGCAGCCAAAGTGACAGTAGTTTAAGACCAACAACTCTGCTTACATGTCTTCTATTGATTGGCTCTTTGCAGAAGAGGAAAGCTTACTGACCCAGAAATACATGAAAAAAAAAAAAAAAAAAAAAAAAGCTCCAACATCTGTGAAAATTAATCAAAGGAAACCTTGTTCAGGATGAAATCCGGAGGTCAGCAGGGGGAGCCCTCACACCCTACCACTCCTTGTCAATTGTGGACCCAACAGGAAGAGACATACCATGCCAGACGATACTCCGTTTTTAAATATCCCAGCAGGAGGAAGAAAGACTTTCTTACAGCCCAGCCAATGAGAGACTGTCACAACTCAGCCAATGAGAAGCCACTACACTTCAAACTCTGTTTATTCCAATGGACTTTTTGTTTATAACAGCCCCTCCCAACCTTTCCTCTTCCTCCCTAAAGATTTCCTCTCCTTTGTTCTGTGGATTTGCCTCTGTCTTGCAGTAGCTTGCTTGGCGCAGATTGCAATTCTCTACTATTCTTTAATGAACCTGTTTCTGCTGGTAAGATAACTGACAGTTTTAAGGTTGACACTTCTCGAGCCAATAGGGAAATTAAAATTAAAACTACAACAGCCATTGGATTAGGTAATATTTAGAAACCTGTTAATACAAATTTTTTAAAAGATTTTTTAAAATGAGGGCTCTCGTTTTCTAGTAGTGGGGTTGTAAATTGGTATACTCACTTTTATGAGCAATATAGTATTATCCAGTAAATTTGAAGATGTAAAAATTGTTCAGCCTAGCAGTTTTACTTCTAGCCGTACAGTTGTGCACAAGGATATATTTACAAACATTGACTGCAGAATTGTTTATAATAGATTGTTTATGACAGAAAAATAAGACATAATGTCCGTCAACAAAAGAATGAATAAATTAAATGTTAGTCATCCACGCATTGAAATGCCATGTAGCAGTTAAAAATCAATTAAAACTAGAGCTACATCTATCAACGTAATAAATCTCTCAGCATAAAGCTAAGAGAAAAAGCTGATTGCAGAAGTAAAAGTATGACACAATTTTTATAGCTTTTGAAACATGCAAAAAGGTTGTATGTTATTTATGAATATATACATGTAATAGTGTAACTTTATATGATGATAAACACTAGAGGATAAGGGGAGAGGTAAGAATTTATCACATCATTCTGTATATTTGTAATATTTTATATTAAGCATATATTTTAAAGAGGAAAGGCATGCCTAAGAAGCATACAAGGAGGTTTTAATACATTGGCTAAGAGAAGATGTAACCTAAGTCAAAATAAATTAATGTGGTAAAGCAATAACCCAAGATACAAGGTGTCAAGGAGACAAATCAATTCCGGGAAAATTTAAGAATTTCCTTCACATTCTGTTTCTGAGAAGAAAATGGTATTTTTCTTAAGTCCTGGTAAACAGGTCAACTGTTGCTATGTTGATCACCTTGTGATATTCCAGCTGGAGAAATTTAATTTCACTGACATTCTCATTCTTTGGAACTTTACAGACTTAGAGGGAGTGTTTCCTGGGTATATTTCTACTCTATAGGTGCAAAGAACTTTTAGGAATGCTTGTGGCTATAATTTATCAGTGACAGTGTGTTTCTTTCCCACTGCCCAAGGCTAATTTTGTTTTTATTTATCAGGCTGTTTACCATATTAAATCTTAAATTGAACCACTTTCGCTTTCAATGGAATACACCATCATTTTAAAATATGATTATTTGTTCAACAAAAATAATAAGTTAATGTTTTTCTATGTACTATGGCAATCTGTATGCATATAGGGAGAGAAAGATTCATTTCTGGTTAAAAAGGTCCTCCAGTGCATAATTAAAATTAAATTAATCATCTTTGTTCTCTTTAAGCATATTATTTTGCTGAATCATTAAATATACTCAAATGATATTGTGTTGGATTAAGGGGATTTAATGCCTAACCTCACTTCTTTGTCGGCCGGGGACCAGACTGCAGCTGAGAGTTTATTGAGTAGGGGATCAAGCATCTCACTAAGCACCTTCCCAGGAAAGAGGGACTGAAGGATGGAAACTGAAAATGAAAAGATCTGCTTTGTTTTCCTTAAACTGCTGATGAGCCAGACAGATGTTTGCCTGTAAGTGATGTGAACCTATTTAATCTACTAAAACAAACCACACCATATTGAAGGCAATGCCTCTCTTTTTTCCTTGAAACCTTCTACGTGGCACTCTGTTTACTTTTAAAGAGCCACATGAGGAAACAATACTGATAATAATATTGGTTGCGTCCATCTACATTCCTTTCTTTTGGAAGAGATGATCCTGGCTTCCCAGTTGGTCTTCCTCACCTGTATCTGGATCACACTGACGCCAGATGTTTTTGCTGCTTCTGAAATCAAGAAGTCCTACCAGCGGTGCTCCGCTTCAGTGAAAAGAGCCCGGTAAGATAGTGTCCAGCCTCTGCAGTCATTGCCCACTTTCCCTCACCAGCTGCCTCACACCTGTGGGAAACCTGGAAACCAATCTCCATTGTATTTGTGGTGGTGATTGTCTCTGGAACTAGCGATCACCCATCAAAATTAATCACTTCTGGTTAGCATCAGAAAGATGCTAATAAATCTTGGGTTCTCCTGGCAATTGTATGCTTATTTTTGGAGAATACAATTATGGGCTCATGTAGGGATCTTCTTTCAGGGAATGTATTTCTTCAATGAATAATGTATCTATTACTATTAATGACACATGTTTAAAGTTTTGTCAAGTTTTTTTGAGTAGAAATTAGTCTAAGCAACAACTTCTAATGTCAAGCACTTAGAGAGTATATAGTTCCACAAATTGGTAATATAGTAATGAAAAGCATCAGACCATTTGTTACCTTTCAAGATGAGTTTCCATACCTTTGAAATATTATCCTGAATGTCAATACATCATTATTACTATCTTATCATCGATAATTGAGAGCATATTTGCAAATGCCAGTGGGGAAGCAATCTAGTAGAGTGACTAGTTCATCCTGCTTTGCCAGAAACTCCCTGGGTTTTAGCACTAAGTGTCCTATGAATCCCCTCTGTCCCAAGCAAACAGGAATGACGACTCACCCTAATACTCCAGTATCTTTAATAAGCAAAAAGTGACCTCTTGTTCCCTTTCACCAAGCACAAGATTTTCAAAAATACCCAGTAGGGGAAGTTGAGGAATGAAGGTGAGTAATATCACTCAGCCAATCTTGGCAATCAATGAGGTGACAGATGTTTCAGCCAGATTGCCCTCACATCTTGAATATTTATGAAGCACTCACAATAATATCAGGAAAAAGAACATAAAAATTTAATAAATCCTTGTGAAGCCTCAGATTTAATGATCGGAAACAAAAGAAGTGTGGAGAGGTTGGGAGGAAAAATTTACTAGACTCCTTCCTGATTTCTGCTCTGTTCTTAAAAATCACGGGCCACCTCCCACACTTTTTTTGCATGCTCAGATCTGAGATAATATGAAGTTTCATCCAGTTTAACCACCTTCTGAGTCTTATTCAAGGCAATTAAGAAAGCAATATTTGGGAAACATGGGGTTATAACACCAGACTGAGGAAAAGGGAGATTGTGATAGGAGCTAACCCATCACACTGGCCCACTATCAGTGATAGAGTTGCTGCAGGATAATATTCTTTGTGTATTTTTCAGGTGTTCTTTAAGAGGCAGGAGGGGCATCAGTTCTTTGTGGTGAGGTGGGAATTTCTTATGTTAGAGGTCTCATTTTTAGACCCTATTTAAATAAAGAGGGCATCTCAGGGTTTCTGCTACATGGGGTCAAGCATGTCTGTTTTCACTTCTCTGTATCCTAGGTGAGGTACCCCTTTCAGCATTAAGCTGGAATATTATTCATTAAAAATTATATTGCTTTCTTTTGTTCTTCAAACAAAAATCCTCTAGGGCACTAGGGATTGAGTAAGCCATCAACCCTGGTTCAAAAGTAGCCACTTAGAATGAAAGCCAGTCATTTTCTCTGACTGAACAGAGTAATCCAGCCAGCCAATTTCTGAGCTGTCACTCGCCAGTCTCTCATGCAGATTTGAAGGCATTTTTGACAAAAACACGGAAATTACTGTATATGGTAGTTTCTAGAGTGGGGAGCCCAGGATTCTTCAGACCTCAGTATGTGAATAAATACTGTGAGGTTCTTTGCCCCACACCCAATCTCATTATCAGTAACTAAATAAGTGATGATTTAATTAGTTAATAATCCATTCTTTCATAACATAAGAGAACTAATAGAATGAACATGGAAGAAAGGCCTGATCTTTCTTTGAAAATTAGGAAGTGGAATTTACATTACTTTGCATTTATGTGCATTAATTTGAGCCAGTTTTCATTCAGTCGGGTCTTTAAATGCTTTGCTATTATTTTTTTTTTTCAGAATATAATCATACTCTTTACCCAAAGATTCCCTTTTTTATCCAAATATTGTTGAAATCTTCTACCTAAAGATATCCTTTGTTTCTTAAAAACAAAATAGGAGGAAAAGGGGAAAGGTGAATAAAGCAAGTTTTGGCAGGTGAAAAATGTCCGTTTTGCCTAGGAATGAGGTTTGGCTCCCTGGTGATACAAAGAAGATTAGGCATATAGGTTCACTGAATATTTATTCATTCTTCTAATGGTTGTCTTGGGTGCCCTTTATATGCCAAGTGCTGGGTCAGGGATTATGGATGCCAGGGGAACAATATGCTGTCTCAGTTCTTAAGAAGAGTGAGTAGAGTATGGACTCTGCCTAAACGGGCTTGCAGGAGATAATTGTCACATTTTCAGGAAATCTATTTGCTAGCTGTTAAAAATAAACATAATTAAAAATTAAATTATATAAACATACAATTAAATAATTTTTTAAATTTTTTAAATGTTTTTTTTCCTTATTTTTGAAGGAGAGAGAGAGACAGAGAATGAGCGGGGGAGGAGTAGAGAGAGAGGGAGACACAGAATTTGAAGCAGGCTCCAGGCTCTATGCTGTCAGCACAGAGCCCGACGCGGGACTCAAACTCAGGAACCGTGAGATCATGACCTAAGCCGAAGTCGGACGCTCAACCGACTGAGCCACCCAGGCGCCCCAAAATAAATTTTTTTTAAGTAATTTTTTTTTAATTTTTAAATAAATTTTTTAAATTTATTTAAAATTTTAAATTTATTTAAATACATTTTAAATTTATTTAAAATTTTTAAAATTTTTTTAAAGTTGAAGCTGCACTTCAAACTCACCACTTTCTAACTCCTTTACTACATTTTACCGTTACCATTGTTCTTTAGGTTATTTACATCTATTCTATCTATGTGGTAGAAATCCATGCTATACTGTGTTATCCTATCCTATTATAGTAAATGATGTTAAATCATACTACACCATATTATGTTATATTATATCATATTATATTATATTATACAGCCCTACACCATGGGCTATGCATGGCTACATGCATGGGCTACAGCTCCATCAGGTCAGTACCTTGAAATCAGCCATGTGGGAGTATTTACATCATGGAAATCAGCAAACACTACAAATAGGGCTGTTTCTCTCCTGGAGAACAACTTGTTAAACATTTACGCGCATTTGTGAACCTAACATGAAAGGCCAGAGGGCCCTAGCGATGGCAAATTCAAGTGCTACTGCAGGTAAGACAGAGGGCAGTGGCAGAGGTTGTACTACTAGAGAGGATACACTGCTCTGGACGCAATAGCTGGTCAGGTCCAGCCTTTTCTTGTAAGAAAACTTGAGCCCAGTGTTGCTAGATTCTTTGAGGTTGTAAAAGAAGCAGGAAACTAAGAGTTTCACGTGAAATTTTCCAATATCATATACCACATGGGCTAGTCAAAAAAAATATCTGCAGACCAGCTCCTAATCTGGTCCAATTTCCTCATTTCCCAGGTAAGGAAACTGAGACCTCACCACTGAGCTCATGATCAGATAGAGGCCCAAGTAAGACAAAGGAACTGTCGTGTCTTAAGTAGGGGCCTTCTCTCTGGCTGACTCTTCCACAGAAATGTTCATCTGTATAGGTTTTTTTCTTTATAAGAGATGGGCTATTGACTAAAGTCAGGTATGTATGTCCAGAATTCAGGAGCTCAGGAGCAGTTCAGTCAAAGCCAGAAGATTTGCTCTGTATAGTGCACCATGTTGTCCCTAAGAAATAGCAAAAGCATCAGGGACCTAGATATAACCACTGGATCCAGAAGTATGAAGGTTGTCTTAGTGATCAAAGCCTGGATCACCTAATTTTCCTACTACTTTATTGCATCCTTGGATTTGTATCTATGTAGCCTAATAGATCATTTTTGCTTCATTTTGTATTTTTCTAAAGAAAAATAGTTAAGTCTATGCAAAGTTTTTAAATGTTGCCTATACATTATTTGAGACTCCTGGGCCTCTATGTGTACTGGTTCATAATAGAGCTTCAGTGAGAAAAAAAAGTCCATGTTAAGCAGCAGGACATGCTTCTAGAATGACAAGGAAAATGGAATGATAATGATGAAGTTGGAGTGGTGGGGGGGTCCAGAGCCAGTAAAAAGAATTCTTGAGACATCTGTAGTGCAAAAGATGACTTTATTAAAGCACGGGGACAGGACCTGTGGGCAGAAAGAGCTGCACTGGGGTTGTGAGAAGTGGCTGGTTATATACTATGGAGTTGGGGGAGGTAAAGGCAAAAGGGAGGCCTCCAGAAGGATTTTCATATGCTGAAGAGGACTCATAAGATGCCAGGGGCCTTGCTATTGTCAAGCTAAGGTTGTTTTTGATCTAGTAAGGCATGAAGCTTAAGACAGTAGGAGGTTCCTAGAGAAAGGTTAGCCTCTGCATTGCCTCAAGTATTTGTCAATGGGGTACAGGTTATAAAGAAATTTAATGTTATTTACAATTTCTTCTTCACAGTTATTCCTAACATCACTGTGGAGGGGAGGATGATGCTAGGGCTCCAAGAAACTTGAGTCTATGGGTTTCGGGAGGGTAGGCTATTGACAAGATTGCCTTTTTCTTGTAATTTACTAAGACATTTATAAACTGATGAAGACTTATGTCCTGCATGACTGTGATCTCTATCAGTTAAACACTGGTTTGTGGTTTTTTTTTACTTGGTTTGTTTTTTTTTTCCTTTCCTTTGTTCTTGGGCAGCCAGGAGTGCCTGGGGAATGTAATCCCTCCTTGGAAGGGGGTAGGTTGTTAGCTTGTGCTTTGCCCTCAGCTTGCCTTATGCTCCCCCATCAACAAGGTGGAGAGCCATGCCTAGATCTTTATTTGGAAAAGATCCAAGATGGCAAGTCCTCCTTGTTCTAGATAATTTATGAAGCATTTATTACACAAATTCAATAATGGAATTTTACATGGAAATAATACAAAGAATCTCAATTATGCTTTCCCTTTTCCAAGTTCTAATCCTTATTCATATAGCTCCATGATTTTTCATGTTTGAAATTATAGTATAGAAACCATTTTGTATTTTATTAACTAATTATTTTCTACATTGTTTCACAGACATTATAATGGTTAGTATTTTTAATCACTCCATATTATTACTTTGAATTAAAGGACCAAAATTACCTACTTTATTATTGAACACTTATTTTCAAATTTGCACTGTTGTGAATCACAGCAGTAAATATTTTTATGCATGTAATTTTCCCTGTAGCAATAAAACTATAATATGGATGGAAATGAATTATGAATCAAAGCATAGGAATTATCTTCATAGCTCTTGAAATTGATTTCTAAAAAGGTTTTGCCAATATTTATGCCGCCATATACAAAGTATAAATGTTTCCATTTCATCATATCCTTTTAACATGGTTGACTACTAAGATTTTGTGTTTGGGGCTCATTTAATAGGTATAAAATGGTAGTTATGGTCTTAATTGGTATCTCACTGTTAACTCTCTTAGATTAAATGTTTTTCAAAATGCTTGTTAATTATATCCTTCCTTGAGTAAGTAGTTTATTCATGTCAACCTACTTGTTTTCAACTAGTTTCATCCTAGTAAACTAATCAGGTATATATGCCCTTCAGAAAACAGTTTTGTAAAGTAACCTGCTGAGTGTTAGTGACTCAATTAAAATGAGTTTTTGTCATTCCGTTAATTTAACTCTAATGCATCAGAATGACTTATATATTTTTTTTTTGCTTTACCTTATCTGGCTCTAGTACTTTTTCATTCTTTGCCTAATATGTCCTTCTCAAAGACTCTTAATCTCCCTGAAACCACTCAAAATCCAGCCTTTTCTTCCCCCACTTTCTTAGTCACAAAATTATAGTAGAATTTCTTTCTTTTTTTTTTTAATGTTTATTTACTTTTGAGAGAGAGAGAGAGAGAGAGCACGAGTTGAGGAGGGGTAGAGAGAGAGAGAGGGAGACACAGAATCCGAAGCAGGCTCCAGGCTCTGAGATGTCAGCACAGAGCCTGACGAGGGGCTCAAACTCATGAACTGTGAGATCATGACCTGGGCCGAAGTCAGATGTTCAACTGACTGAGCCACCCAGGCGCCCCAACTTTCTTTCTTTTTTTAATGTTTATTTATTTTTGAGAGAGGGACAGAGACAGAGAGGGAACAGGGGAAGGGCAGAGAGAAGGAGACACAAATCCAAAGCAGGGTCCAAGCTCTGAGCTGTCAGCGCAGAGCCCAACACAGGGCTCAAACTCACAGAAGGTGAGAATATGGCCTGAGCTGAAGCCAGACCCTCAACTGACTGAGCCACCCAGGTGCCCCTATAGTAGAGTTTCTGATACTGAGGAGAAGGGGAACATGGAAATAGTTTTCCTTTGTTTCATCCAGGAAGGAAAAGATTCTAACTCAAAGCAAAAATTGATAACTATTACCAAGACATACACCTACTATTTCTTAAACAGTGTTTGTTATTCTTTGTGGGAAAGAAAAGACAAAGATTAAGAACACTCAGGTAAGCCTCTTTCACAAATTGAGATTTCTTTGCTTTATCCCATCAGGACTCAGCCTTTTAGAAGGCCCTCTCCTCAGACAGAAGTTATCCAAAAGCTTTCTTTCAGGAGCTACTAAAAATGAAGATTTTTTGTTTTTTTCTAGAAGAAGGGAGAGGGCAGAAGACACAAAGTGGTTTAAAATGGTATATATATATTGAATTAGACCAGAAAGCTCTGAGCTAAGTCTGATGTTCCATCATATATTGAATGTCCCCTTATTAAGCATACTTGCTTCTCTTGCCTTTGTTCTATTTCAGTCTTCACTTTATTAACCTTTACATATATCTTTTTTTGTTGTTGCATAAGCCAGGGTCTTCAAGCTAGGAAACCTATACTCCTGAAGTATAATGTACCCCTCAGGGTACATTCAAACTATCAGAGAGGCATGTGGCCACGGATAGTTTTAAAACAATCAATTTCTGGATCTTTGACTTCCTTTGACCTCTTTCTTAGAATTGATCTACCTGAGAGCATGTCTTCAGTCTCCTTTAGAGCATCCCTTTAATTAAATTATTGCTGTCTCATTTGGCAGAAAAAAGGCGTACATCTCCCTTTTCCTGAATATCACTTTATGTATTGCCCCAGTGTATAAAATCCTCCTAGGTACAAAGAGATCATTATAAATATTGTTGTTGAGTAGTGGATGACTCTAGAGTAAGTAACACATTGTTTTCCAAACTAGGTTGTTGTTTCTTTGCTTTGAACAAAATTAAAAGAAGAACCTAATTAATTTGTCAGGTGACAAATCATTAGAAATAATTACTGATGATAGATCACGATGTGAATTTTGGAAACTAAGAAAGAATTTAAAAAATCAAGTTACGTTGCTAAAACAATGCTGACACAAAATTTCTTCAAATTTTATGTATGTGAAAGTTTTTTAATACTTCCATCTATAAAAGTAAAGAACAGGAATAGCATTTATGCTAGAATAGAATGATGCTAGAATTGTTTTCATCCTAGCAATGAGTAATATCCATGTACACGATGTAATTGGGGAAGATGTATAATCACTTCATTAAGAAATCCATTGCCAATAAAATTTTAATAAGTATCTATCAACATTTATATGAGTTATGTTTTGCTCCAATTGTAATAGTCATAGATGCTAATGTGTATACATAATACACAATAGTTAATGTGTATACATATATTCTTGCAAAGAAATATGGTGAGGTGATAAAATTCTATGAATGTAATAAAATGGAAATACAAGTTCAAAGAAAACAAGGAATGATATAAAGGGGAGTTTATTCTTCTTTTTAAAGGGGGAGTTTATTCACATATTTTAAATTGCATAGTGTGGGTATTTAGATTCATTGAATACATTAAGAGGAAGGATATGGGTTTTCTTCTAAATTTTTGATATTTAAGTAATTTTAAAGTTTATAATGAGAAAATTGTTGACATCTATTTAAATGTGTGAGTACGTAGATTTTCAAATTCTTTTAGAGGGTATGTAAGCCACATAATCCTTTGTGAAAAATAGATGAGGTATAAATAAAGTAAAAAATAAATAAGTATGGGACATCTCACTGTGCATCAGAAGAGCCCTCAAGTTAAAAATAGTGTGTGTGCTTTCACTACCTGCCAAGAGTGCACTTCACATAGGCTCTGTGTTCAGTGTTCTTGGGAATCTTAATTAAGATTTATCCTTTTCAATCACATGATGCTTCTGAAAATGTATGCTTCCAAAAAAACAAGTGACGGCCATTTTGTTATATTATATTACCAAAGGAATTCACAAATTTTCATGAGTTTCCACCCAAAGCTACACTTGAGTTTTCCTAAAATGATAACAATTAGCTAGCTTTTATTAAATGTCAACTGTTTTCCAGACCAATGGTTCTCCTAAGAAACTGTTATAAATGCAAACTCTCACATCCCCAGCCTCTTGAATCAGAAGTTCTGGGAATAGGTCCCAGCAAGCCAGGTGATTCAGACACATGCCAAAGAAGATAATATTTAATATTTATAAAACATCCTGGCATGAGACCTTGAACATAATAGGCATCTAATAAACACATTAGCTACTATTACTTTTTCAATAAATAGTTCACTCTAGCTCCTTAAAAGAAAGGTTCTAGTTAATTTGAGATCCTTGGAAGAAATAGTTCTATATGTTCACTTATTTGTAGAATACAATGACTTAACAAGTTTAAAATCAAACTCATTGTCTTCTACCCAAGGCAGATTTCTTCTTCCAACTTCCCCATTTCTCTCAATGGCAAAAATACATACATAAACCTCTGAGGGTCTCAACCAGAAACTTCCCTATTGAAAAACCATATGGATGGTGATAGGTGCCTTTAAGCCTGGACATATTTCTTGAATCAGCTGCTTCAGGATGTGAAATTCTCACCATCAATGTCACTTTATTAAGCTAAGAAATCGTATCCACAAGTCTTATGTTAAAGTTCACATCTCTTTTCTGGAGAAGACATTTATTAATGCAAAAGCATATCAGGAATTCAGAGTAACTAGAATTCACTTAGTAGCCCCTTCAATGCCTGGTGTTGTTATTGCTGCTGCTGCTGATGATGATGACAGTGAAGATGGCAGGCATGTTTCTCTGGAAGGAGCTGAGCAAAGTCTCTAGCACCCAGAACAAGAGAGCTGCTCTAGTTCCAGAGGAGCTGGGCTTCCACAGACATTCTGCTTCCACACTTAGCAAATCACTCGAAGTGTGTATCACAGGACAGAAAATGAGTCAGGGAGATCCAGCAACTTTCCCGAGTTCACAGACCCAGGGAGTAACAGAGTAAACCCCCACATCAGACTCTGGGAACACCTGAGAGGCCACTCCCCACTTTGCCTACATGCTGGATAACTGTAGGTGAAAATTGACTTTGCTCACTTCACAACTGGACCAGACATCAAATCCAATCAATTGTTAAATCCATCCATTTTTCCTTTGGATCCTTCTCCATTCCCATTGCCATCCCTCAGGTCCTAGAACCTACTGCAGACATTCTACTCAAATCTCAACTTGTACCCATACTTTCTGCTCCTTTTGTCTTTGTAAAACTATTTTCATCAGTTTACAATTCTACAGTGATTTTGTTTTTGTTTTGTTTTGTTTTGTTTTACTGTCTTGGTGCAGAAGTACTTTGACTTCAGTGACCCCAAGAATCACTTAGGTAACATGTTTAATGCAGATTCCTAGGCCTTGTTTCCTCAGGCTTTGGTTTAGGTGATCTGGGATAAGGTGGTAGCGATAAGGTTTTCCTGGTCTCAAAACCATATTTGGAGAAATACTGCCTGCATTATGTAATAGTGCCTTACATCCAAACTTAGTTTTTTATATAAGTTGCTCCAAATTTTGGGTTCCCTTACCTGCCCCACCTTTATATAATGAAGAGTAAATGTTGGCAGATCTTTAGCTAAGTGTAATACAAGCTGAGAAAATGAGCTTCTATGTATATATTTCAGAGGATACCATGTTGAATACAGAAGGCTAACCTAAATCAAAACACCCAGAAGTATATGTATCTTAAAACTATTTTTTCCCCTTTGGAGGGAGAGCAAACAAGAAACCAGAATGAGAAACAATGACAGCACCAAAGCATGGCTCCTGAAATACAAACAACTTCTCCATATAGAGGACCATGATTTTGCAATGAGACCTGGATTTGGAGGTGAGTATTATCTTTCTAAAACTCTTATGTCTAGGGTGCCTGGGTGGCTCAGTTGGTTAAGCAGCTGACTTCAGCTCAGGTCATGATTTCACGGTCTGTGGGTTTGGGCCCCGCGTAGGGCTCTGTGCTGACAGCCCAGGGCCTGGAGCCTGCTTTGGATTCTGTGTCTCCCTCTCCCTCTCTGCTCCTCCCCTGCTTGTGCTCTATCTCTCTCTGTCTCTCAAAAATAAATAAATGTTTAAATATTTTTTATTAAAAATAAAAAAAATGAAACTCTTATGTCACAATCCATTGCACTGTCAAAATGAAGCTGAAAATTTGAAGCAATTAAGACCAAAACACAAGCAAAGACCATCTATTAAAAAAAATGTTTACAATGATACTGTCTTGAATGAGAACAATTGATACATTTTAAATTAATCACAAAGAAGATAAATATCTTTAGTAAATATTCATACTGTTTACTAATTGTAAATAATATGTGTTCAATAAATAGTGAATGGATATATACTGCCTATACAGCAGCTTATTCTTTCAACTAAAACCTGTAAATTGTATTATGTAATGATATTCCTGAAATCTTGTGAATAACCTTATAAGCTGGAATGCCCGGCTTTGGTGGAAGGACTAACACACCAAATGCCATGGCTCCCTATGGAACAACTCTGTTCAGGTTTCTCCTTCAATCACTTCCAGCAACTGAAGTTGATCAGAATATTGGAGTGCCAAGCACTGGGCTGAGGCTGTTAATGCACTAGCTTATTCCACCCTCCTAAGAAAGAGGCACTATCGTGATCCCTCCTATTCCAGTGTGGAGACTGGGGTGTAGAGAGGTTAGGAGATTTGCTCAAAGCCATGAAAAAAGCAGTATGTGGGAGAACCAAGATGCAAGGGCAAATAAGGAGGACAGAAGAAAGCCAGGTAAGGACATACTTGGAACAATGTCTTTCCTCGGATTGTTTAATGAGCATACAGTTGCATCACAGAGGGTACCAAGTTTTCCAGAGACACACAGAATGTGGTAAAATCAAGCGGTTAATGTGAACTCTCTGCCTTACTGCTAAATCCATCCTGATTCTTCTATCATTGACCTAAATTCCCCATTCATACCATTCCCGAGCTGACAACTTTTCAGAATACTAGAGGTGTGGATGTGACAGAAGTGAATGTGAGGCTGAGAAGGCAGGAGCCCTCAGCTGTAGAACAGGTGCAGCTTTTTCAAAAATAACGAATACTTTGATTTTTGGCATGGGGTGGGGGAAACGTGACACTTGCTATATCGTGGTTATGACCAAAGGAAGCTTGTTGGTACGTCAGAGAACTCACTTGTTGGCAGGTAAAATAAAACAGTACGTCAGGTAGTTTTTATGTTGAAGGATATTTGTTGTTGTTTAATTTCATGGAATCCATTGGATTGCAATTCTGAGTGTCTAGCTTTGATTTTATTACATTCTTGACTAAAACATTAGCAGGCATCAAAGCCACCTGGGGGCTTCTTCACAACAAATTACTGAGCCCCACCCCCACCCCCAGGTTTTAATTCCCTAGGTCTGGGTGGGGCCAACTATTTGCATTTCTAATAAATTGCTAGGTGATGCTGATGAACCCGGTCTGAGAATCACACTTGATAATTGCTGAATTCGATTATCAGCATCAAAGTAGATCTTGGTGAGTTTCATTTTTGGTTTTTCCAGAGAATTTCTCACACTTACTGAACTGAATTTAAGGTTTTAGATGCCTCTAAATTAATCAAGTTAAAGTATGTCCGTGTTTCACTTCCAAGGCCGCTTCTTTATCTTGTTTTCTTCACATCACTGTTCCTTAAATGTGTTCCTTACTGCAATTCTCCTAAAGATGCCTGAGCCCTCAATTTCCAACAGACCGTTTCTTTCCCCCAACCAAAGTTTGCCCAACGTTTTGATAATATGCTCTACAACTATCATGCAATCATTCTGTACCTTGGTCTCCATGATTCTATACAAAACTTCTAAATTCTCCTCCATCACCATTTAGTTGGAGAAAATGTTACGAAGAGAAATTTGCCCTGCTGCGGGCCTTTTTAGACACTAGAGGGCGCCAGTCTCACAGGAATGGCTTGGAACTGGCGTCTCCTGAACAGCAATTCGAACCCCAAAATGATGTATGCTCTTCAACACCAATTCAAAACGCTGCCCTAATTCCTGTCAGTTTAGGTTCCTCAATTAAATGAATTCCTATCTTAGAGAAAAGGGTTTCTGTGAGTCTATTTTGAACCATTGAAACCCAGAAAGAGTAAGAGAAAAATGACTGTCCTTTATTTGGACCTTGAAACACGCACTCTAGAAAGCTTCATCGCTCAAAATGGTTCAAGGGCCAGCAGCAGAATCACCTGGAAGTTAGTTAGAAATGCAGAAGCTCAGGCTCCTTGCTCAGCCTTTCTGAATCAAAATCCACATTTTAATAAAATCCCCAGGTGATTTGAACACACTTTACAATTTGAGAAACACGACTGTAGATTGCCAAGTGAGGACCCTCTGTTCTTACCTTAAAACACTTAAATCTTCATTCTCCCTTGCGTGTATCATCCCCATCCCCAACAAAAACATAGAATTGACCTTACATTTCCACTTGTTTTGATCTGTTAGAGATAACCTGTTAAGATTTTGAGTGGGAATGATTTTTTTAAACAATTTTATTTTTCCTGAGGCTACTTTGTGGGGTTATTAAAAATGCAATTGAAACGCTACTTAGTGGCAGGTGGCAAATCATCCCACGATGAGGAAATTTTTCTGACAATCGTGGACTGGGGCTAAATGGTGTCCAAATGTCTTACATGTTCAGTCATTTCAGGCAGAAAAATCCATAAATTCAGTCCGAAGTGTCACACTGGTAGCTCTGTGAAATACAGTCCTTAACCTTCTCTTGTCTTGGTCAGAGCAGCTCTTCCTACCGGTGACCCATTTCTCTGTTCTCTCAAGGCTGCCTTCCTGAGGAAATCAGGCTGCAGGATATAAATGACAAGCTTTAATTTATCTTCTCTTTCTTTATACTTGTCCACAACATAAACACACGCACATACCTCTTTCCTCTTGAGCTAAATGTAACTTCAGCACTTCTCTTGCCTTAATGTGTTTTCCTAATTAGCTTTAACATTAAAACCAGCTGCTACCGCAGTGTTTTTTACTTTTATAAAGCATTAGAAGATTAATTGACTCATTATGTGGAAACAGGAGGATATAAATTTAGGGGAGCTTTTTGTTTAACTTGGGTTGTAAATTGCAGCTCATTTTCTTTATGTTTTCCCCACCCTTTACATCTCTCATCACTAAGGGCTTTTTTGTCTCAGTCCTAGAGATGATGATTTCTTTGGTTCTTTAAAGTGAAATCAATTTAGCATCTAGATACTGGCTACTGAGTCCAGTCAAAAGCTAACGTTGTGAGAGCCGCTTGTATAATCCATGCTTGTCAAACAAAAGGACTAGACTGAGAGCCAGAGGGACCTGGCCGTATTCCTGCATTAACTAGCTTTAGGTTTCAGGCAAGCTCTCCAGTATCTCTGAATGAGTTAGGTCGTATGTCAATTGCATCTAACATTGGCTCAACCTACCTAACAAACGGCTATAATGACAATATGGGATAAAATATTGTATAATGTATTTTAAATGCACTATCCACATAAGATGTGTAACTGTTATTTAACTCTTATCCCAGCCTATGTAAAAAATAGACTGGCAATCTATGTATGTAAAAAAAAGACTATAAATGTGCGTACTACTACCTAGACAACGATCCTGGAAAATCAACACATGATAATGGTTAATATTTATTTATTTTTACTGTATTCCAGATGCTTTATATATAGCATTAATGAAAGTATTTGTGAAATTGTTATCATTCATGTTGTTATATGTATGACTGATCCAGTAGACGCTGAACAAGTTGGTTGTTAAGCCATTTGAATGGGGTTAGGTCAAGGTCTTGACATGCATTGTTTTGCTTAGTCTCACAGTGATGCTATTAGGGAAGTACCACAGAATTATTCCCACTATTTTACAGATAAGCAAACTAAGCTCAGAGGAATTAAGGGATTTACGGAAGTTTGGCTTCAGTTCAGGTTTAGTGGCTAGAAATTCTATGATTTTTAATGTATCTGCTTTATTATTACCCTTTCTCTGAGACTCAGCTCCTTATCTGTAAAAAGAATTTTTGGCACTTATACGTATCTCCACAATTCTGTGATTTTGTATCTTGCCTTTATATGCCCCTCACTCTCCACACGGTCCTCAGGAATGTGTAGATTCCCAGACCCCAGACAAGGTACACTTGAGCATGGAGTTCAAAGGAGCTAAAAATGAGGTCAGATGGCATCTGAGGGCAAACACTTTTCTTCAAAATGGCAGAGCTCATCCCCACAAGAATAGAATAAATCGAAAGGAAAAAAAAGAAATGTAGAATGTTTCTAGGAGTCCACTCCTAGCCATGTTTCTGCCCCACTCTCAGACCAGCCTTCAAACAACCCTGAGGGTCTGTTGCTCACCCAGTGGTGGCATAACTACCTCCTTGGATGGTGGCTTTATAAGAGTGCCCCAGCCTTGCAGAAATAGTCATTAGCAACTGGGATCTGCTTACAGGTCACACGATCCCAAATGCAAATTGTTCTCAGGTTTTGTCATGAAATAAGAACTCTATGAGAAGCACTGTATCATTTTCTAGTCAGAGGTGGACGGATTATCTAAATGTTTGAGTGTCAGATTGGGAATAGTAGCTTGCATTCCTTGGAGCAGGTTCACATTTTTGCTGAATTGCAGTAGCAGTAACATTTATTTAGTGCCATTTATTGAGCACCAATTAAGTTCACTAACTGCGCATTGTTTCTAGTCCTCAAATAAGTCTCCAAGGTGAGATTTTAAAGGTGAGGAAACTAAGCTTAGAAATGTTACTTACCCTAGATCACATATGAGTGGTCGAGTTAGGTTCAAACTCTAGTCTGTGACTCTAACACTGGAATTTTAACCAGGACATTCCTGCTACTTCTCTCTAAGATCTTGGCAAGCCTTTCAGTCCCTTGGAGTATTGGAGTTAATGGAAAGATGTACTCATCCTGAAGCCATCCTGAAAGGCCATGAAGTTTTATTTTGATATCTATACTAATTAAGGAAAAAGAGTAAACAAAACAAAAGCATTAGAGCTGAACTCAATAAGTAATGGAGTAATACTGAATAGTCCCCAAGTTAATGCATAATCATAATTATCATTAAACAATTTTTAAATATAATTGTCATAATTAATGTTGTAGAAAATAATTAATCCAATATGGCAGGAAGTCATTAGTGGTTAAGATGCAAGTAAGGTGTTCCTGAAGCCTGGAGCAGAAATATATTTGAGTGACAGACCCGGGGCCTGTCCAGCTACAACCTCTGTAAATAAGGAATGATATAAGGGTATATTATGGAACATAAAAAGGAATCTGTATTTGTAAAAGGAAGGTGTCTTCAGCCTTAATGAAGGGAGTCAAAGATGGTGGACAGGGACTGGTGAGGCGTATCTTGTTTTAAAATAAGTTGCACATTTAAAACACAATAATTAGGTGCTTTGTTGAATGGTATGCACGTGTATGTCACATATAGCACATCCAGACATTAATTAGCCTTAGTAAGGAAGTTTTCTAGCCTGACCCTTCTCATTCTCAGAATCTTGACTAAAACAGCCACCTGGGATCCATCTAGGCAAGATTTCTATTTTTTCAAAAATAGTTGAAAGCATTTTTTAAAATTCAGAATTATACAGAGACAATAAGATTTAATTGAGAATTGGTCACAACCTGGTTCTCTGAGGCCCAACTGCAAACACATCTCAACACTAGTCTGTCTGAGATTTCTCCAGTTCTGACTTTCAATACATTTTCATCAAACATGTTTCTTTTTTTTTTCAAATGTATTTATTTATCTTGAGAGAGAGAGAGAGGAAAAGGGTGAGAGAGAATCCCAACCAGGCTCTGCACTGTCAGTGTAGAGCCCGATGCAAGGCTTGAACTCACAAACCGTGAGATCATGACCTGAGCCCAATCAAGAGTCAGATGCTTAACCGACTGAGCCATCCAGATGTCCCTCAAACACATTTGAAGGATGTTTGCTTCATCCGAACTGCAGGTTGTGGTTACTGATGTTCTGCAAAGGGACATCTGTGAATGTTTGACGTCCCTGCACAGCACTATACTATCATCTGTGTTCCTCTAGTCTGCCATGCACAGCCCAAGTGAAAGAGGCTGAGTTTTTGGCAAGAGAGAAAAGGCTTCCACACTTCCCAGAGTCATGAATTCCATGACTACACTCCCTGACTATAAAATATGACTCTTACCGCAGAGAACCCATAATTCTACATACTCTCAGACATATTTTTGAAACGTTGTTCCTTTTTAAATCACTACTAGCTAAAACAAAAAAAAATTGAAACACTATTTCTAACTCTAAGTATACTATAAGAAGGAAGATAGTGAGTTGTTCATAAGCAAATATATAATAATTATTGAAATAACATTTATTTATATATGTGCCCTTTTATTGTCATTAACTGTATGATAATATATTGATGGATACTGGAGAAATTTGTTGTTAATTTGCAACATTGATCTCTCTCTGCTTTGAATGTTTCCAAAATAATTTTAGTGATTTCTGAGTATATCATTCATTCTTCTTTCTTAAGGGTCTCCAGTACCAGTGGGTATAGATGTCCAAATTGAAAGCCTTGACAGCATTTCGGAGGTTAACATGGTAAGTTTCTCCACAAGACATTGGTCTTTCCCTGGGAGGTTAGAGAATAGTGTCAAAATCACTGGTGCTTTAATAAACCATTTTAGTTATGTATGTTACTATTATATATTTTTCTTCTTTTACGTCATAGAGTTGAAGTTGCTTGGCTCTCTCTATTCACTTCTTTCTGCTTGAAATTTAGATTTTATGTATTACTTTTATAATATGCAAATACCACAATGAAAGATAAAATGTAAAAAAAAAAATGAAGATGTATAAAAAAAAAAAAAGGAGAGAAAGAGAGAACAAGGTTGGGAATCTCTTAAGGAAGCCAGATCTAGAAAACATTAATCAATGAAGTTGGAAGATCAAGCAATATATTTACATGTATACTTAATATTTTTATTTATAGTGATTCCTCCAGCTAGTTATTGCCATCGAAATGCTAGCTGAATGAAAAATTATAGGACATATAAAAATTCCAACAAATTCTAAACAAAATTTTTTATGACCTATTATATCTTGTTTCAATCTTCAATTAATGTTCTTCTAGTCCTTATCATTAGAAAATTCAATATTTATTTCAGTTCACTCTGAAACTTCCTTCATTTTAACCACACTACTCCAAAGGCAATAGCACAGATAGTACTCACTACTCAAAAATGCCTTGTTTAGAAGGTTTTGGGTCTTACCTGACCAAAATCTGCTTTTACTGACATTTTCTTGAGCCTGTTGTACTCTAGGAGCAAACATTCATTTCCCCTTTCCTAGCATAATCTCTAAATTATCCCTGAATGACTCACTGTCTCCACCCTCTGCCCCTAAAACCCAACCTCATCCTTCTCTCCTGATTAAGGTCTTCTCTGATATTCAGTATCAGCTAAGACTGGACTGGGTTCTCCATGCCCAATGACAAAATGCTTTCTAATTATAAGTGACACCCAGTGTTGGCTTCTTTTGCTTCTCATTTATCATCTTCCCACACTGTCATTCACTTGCCCTACCCTGAATTCACTTTCAATTCCTTGGAGTTTTACCCCATGCTCTTCTCAACATGCTCTTCAGCCTGCTTTCTCATGATAGTGCCCACTAGTGGTGATGTTGATGTATCACTGACATGTACCAATGTCTGCTATTCCACTTCCTAGTCTCTGTGTTTGCCCAGTGACCTTCAAATCAGACTGAGCACCTAATTCTAAATATATGCTTACTAAAGCAGTCCATGCAGTAACCCACACAACTCCCTATAGAGTAGTGTTAGGGGAATGAATGAATCATTCTATTTATTTGTGCTCACCCTAATCCAAAATTAGGCATGGCTGATGCTCCCTGATTAACCAAGAGCAATAATACAATGTACCTCTATTTCTAACCTAAAAAACAAAAAACAAACAAACAAAAAAAAACCAAAACTAGTTCATCATTAATTGGTGACTTATTTGTAGTTTACTGAAGTTTGTCTTTTGCCTATGTAATAAATGTCGAAGTTCTATCACATGTAACTAGTTAGACAATAATTTGCGTATTGCTGGGAAATAAATGATAGTAAGAAATAAACAATTGTGAAAGGTGAAACACATCATCATTGTCCACACCCAATGACTTGAATGTAGCTAGGGGAGTTTCTGTTCAAACAAACAAAATAGTAAACATAGCATCTGAGAGCCAAACAAAGCTCAAAGTAGTGACTAACCAAATTTTTTTTTCTCTAAAATAACATTAATATAATCCCCCCTCATATTTATCTCTTTACAATTGGGTTATACACTAACAATTCAGTTCCCTGAGCCACACTGGTACTAGCTTCTGGGGAATATGCCATTTTAACAAATTCACAGGTAAGTCTTTTGCACACTAGAATTTGAGAACCACTATTTATTGGTATTCTTTGTGTCTCCCAAGCTGAAGAAAATCATTGTCTCCATCTCAGGATCTCTGACAGCACACTTACCACTAATAGCTCTAATAAATACTGTATCTGTTTTTGTGGGACTGTAGGTTATTCAAATGGGGGGGGGGGCTGTAGTTTTATGGGACTGTAGTTTTGTTCCTTAACAAAAACAATATAAATTTATGGATACATTATAAAAGTGAATATTTATTTGCAATAAAAAGAATAAGTCAAAATAAAATATTGGGCCATGTGGATTCAAGTCCTTTTCTTCTGAGATCTCTTTAGGTGATTGACCAGTACTTACACAGAAATGTTTCCCAGTTATAACCTGGCTTCCCTTACCCAAATTGAATTCTCTATGGTTCCCAGAAACTCAACATTCACCAGACTCCAGATGAAGGAGAGGTTCTGCAACTCAAGCTCACTGGATTTATCCTAAATCTACCAGAAAATACAATATATGCCATTCATTTTATATGTCATTAACACCCATGCCAATCAATCTGGGACTAATGGTATTGATTAGTCATCCTGAACTATATTCTTACAGGCTTTGACTTGTCTCTGTTTCTCTCTGCCTAGGACTTTACAATGACCTTTTATCTCAGACATTACTGGAAAGATGAGAGGCTCTCCTTTCCTAGCACAACAAACAAAAGCATGACCTTTGATCATAGATTGATCAAAAAGATTTGGGTGCCTGACATATTTTTTGTCCATTCTAAAAGATCATTCATCCATGATACAACTGTGGAGAACATCATGCTACGTGTATACCCTGATGGAAATGTCCTTTTCAGTCTCAGGTAAGGAGGGCTATGGACCGTCTTTGGCTTCCCTATGCCAGGGTCGTCTACACTAAAGTTAGTGGATCTCACTTCAGGCTAAGCTCACACTATTACTGTCTATTTAGTCATCCTGAAGACTGAGACACAGCAGAAAATATGATTTTTCCTTATACTAACTTCCAGATTTTAAAGAATAGTTTTCTAGTCTAACTCTACCTATACAGTGTATTGTTGGAGAATGATAGAAAAGAAGATGGGACAGAGTGGAGCTGAATTTTGGAAATCCCTAAAAGCCTGGCCCACAGTTTTATAGGTACATAAAATTGCTTTTCTTCTTCACCAACTACATACTACCAAACAGTCTTAGAATCTTGGATTAACTAGTTTTCTTAATTATCTCATTCATTTTTCACAAGAAGGTATAGTCATCATTCAAATTACTGCTAATTTTTTCACTTCCTTTTCATTTTTTTTAATTCAAAACATTTTTCTGGGGCGCCTGTGTGGCTCAGTCAGTTGAGTGTCCAACTTCGGCTCAGGTCAGCCCACATCGGGCTCTGTGCTGACAACCCAGAGCCTGGAGCCTGCTTAGGATTCTGTGTCTTACTCTTCTATCTGCCCCTCCTCTGCTTGTGCTCACTCTCTCTCTCTCTCTCTCTCCACTAAACGCTAACAAAAAATTTTAAAAGCCACCATTTTTTCTGACACTATGCTATAACAGCACTCCATCTTTAATGCACTATATATTCTTTTAGCCTAATAAATCCTGTACATACTGATGGCTTATCATTGATAATTCTTAAAATGTGTAGTAAATCCAAGTAATTCAATTTTTTTCATATCTTAAAAATCCTAGGAAAACTCTATAGTAAGACTGTGGGGGAAAAAAAATGGCTCCCTGAAAGGTATCCATGTCCTAGTCCTTGAAACATGCAGAAGTTACCTTATTTGGTGAAAGAAAGAAAAAAGAAAGAAAGAAAGAAAGGGAAAGAAAGAAAGAAAGAGAAAGAAAGGGAAAGAAAGAAAGAAAGAGAAAGAAAGAAAGAAAGGGAAAGAAAGAAAGAAAGAAAGAAAGAGAAAAGAAAAGAAAGAAAGAAAAGAAAGGTAAGAAAGAAAGAAAAGAAAGAAGAAAAGGATCCTTGCAGATATGATTAAGTTAAGGATCTTGAGATAGGAAAATTATCTTCCATCAGTTGGTTGGGATCTAAGTGCTATCCATCATAAGCATCCTCGTTAGAGAAAGGTAGAGTACGATCTGACATGCAAAGAAGAGTAGAAGACAATGTGACCATTAAGATAGAGAGTGGAGTGTGATGCAGCCACTAGTACAGGAATGCCAGCAGCTGCCAGAAGCTGGAAGAGGCAAGGAATGAATTTTCCCCAAAAGCCTTTGGAGGGAACAGGACCTTTCTGACACCTTGATTTCAGTGCAGTGATACTAATTTCAGACTTGTCCTCCAAAACTGTGAAAGAAGAAACTTCTGTTGTTTTAAGCCACCAAGTGGTAATAGAAAATTAATAGATTCTTTTTGCTCTACACCTTGCTCACTTTAGTGCAAAGGTGCTATTGCCATATTGATGTCAATGTTTTTAAAAATGCAATGAAAGGGGGCTGCCTGGGTGACTCAGTCAGTTAAGCTTCCAACTCTTAATTTTGGCTCAAGTCATGATCTCATGGTCCTGAGATCAAGCCCCACATTGGGCTCCATGCTGGGTGTGGGGCCTGCTTGGGATTCTCTCTCTTCCTCTCTCTCTGCCTCTCCCCCACTCATGCTCGCACATGATCTCTCTCAAAATAAATAACTATTTTAAAAAATGAAAATAAAAATGCAATGAAAAGGAAAGTACCACTTTCAATGGAACTTTAAAAAAATGTTTATTTTGAGAGAGAGCATACAAGAGCAGGAAGGGGTGCAGAGAGAGAGGGAGAGAGGACCCCAAGCAGGCTCAGTGCTCTCAGCGTGGAGCCTGACACAGGGCTTGATCTCATGAACCGAATTGTGAGGTCATGACCTGAGCAGAAATCAAGAATCTGATGCTTAACCCACTGAGCCCCCCAGGAGGACCACTTTCAACAGAAATTTTAAGTCAGGTGTAACATGGGCCTCTAATAAGAACTAGAGTCGGTCCTTACCAGGAATCAGTAGCACAATGGCAGCATCTGGCCAAGGTACCAACTTTGTAAAACTTTTAACTTTTCAAAATAATTAATTTTGATGAAAGAATTAGTTTAGTAGATTACCTGTACCCTACATATTCCAAAGAATGATTTCTGGCTCCTGGAAGATAACCTCTAAGCCCTTGAAATATCTTGCCTGTTAAGAAGATCTTTGTTTCCCCTGAAGCCTTGGGCCACACCAGGAAGTCTATGCTAACAATGTGATCTATGGAGGAGGCTTTGAGCTACCCAGTAGCAGCTTGACCCCTGGAGGGGCTGGAGACCGAGGTCAGCCAGACCTGTGTGACCAACTCTCAGTTAATACTTTGGACCCCAAGACTCAGGTAGCTCCCCTGGTTGGAAGTCCTCCATGTGTGTTGTCACACTCCCTGTTAGGACAGTAGCACTGCCCACATAACTCCACTCGAACAGGACAGATGGAAACTTGCTCTTGGTCTCTCCTGGACCCTGCCCTCTGTGCCTTTCCATTGCTGATTTTAATGTGTCCTTTCATTACAATAAACCATAACTGTCAGTGGAACAACTTTGATGAGTCCTGTGAGTCCTTCTAGTGAATCTTGGAACCTGAGGATGGTCTTGGGGAATCGCCAAACAAAGGAGGACTCAAAATTGTTGTCCACACAGCTATTCCAGTTGATAGCAGAGCCAGTCAAAGCCCAGAGACAGGTTACCTGGTTCCAGGCTTGGTTCTGACACTATCTACTGACAGAGATTCTCTCTTTGACCAAACTCTGCTAAGGCTCCTCTGAACTTACTTCTCACCTAGACTCTGACTTTTGAGCTTCCATGTTTATCTCTGCTACGTCCATTTAGCCAGAATCCTCCATCCATAATATCTGCCTCCCTTCAAATCTGATAAGATTCCTCATCTTGCACCACCCACAAGTGATGTCTGATCACCCTGGTCTGCCTTCAGCAAGGATCCTGTTAGGTCCTTTTAGCCAGAATCACCCACCCCTCACCCCTGATGTTTCCTCTGAGTAATTTCCCATCCACTGCCCCCCACCCTACTCCTTGGCTATAAATTCCCACTTTGCCTTGTTATATTTGGACCTGAGCCCACTCTCTCCCTATATAAACCAAAGTATAGTAGTCCCCCTAAATAAAATCTTCCTTACTGTTCTTTAACAAGTGTCATGAGGGCGCCTGGGTGGCTCAGTCAGTTGTTGAGTGTCCGACTTCATCTCAGGTCATGATCTTGCAGTCCATGGGTTTGAGCCCCGCATCAGGCTCTGTGCTGACTGCTCAGAGCCTGGAGCCTGCTTCGGATTCTGTGTCTCCCTTTCTCTATGTCCCTCCCCCACTTGCACTCCATCTCTCTTTCTCTCTCAAAAATAAATAAACACTAATTTTTTTTAAAAAAACACCAAGTGTCATGAATAATATTTTCTTTACCACGACTCGCCTAAGCACTTTGGTTGCTAATTTATCCATGTATATACTGTGAAGGAGGTAGACTCAAAGACTTCAGTGGTCCCTTCCAGCTTTAAAGTGCACTTGAACAACACAGATTTGAACTGCACACATCTACTTATATGTGGATTTTTTTCAATAAATATAGTACAGTACTGTGAATGTATTTTCTCTTATGATTTTCTTAGTAACATTTTCTTTTTTCTAGCTAACTTTACTGTAAGAATACGGTATAAAATACATATACAAAATATGCATTAACTATGTTGTTGGTAAGGCTTCCTGTCAACAGTAGGCTTTTAGCAGTTAAGTTTTTGGGGAGTCAAAAGTTACACAGGATTTTCAACTACACAGAGGTTGGCCTCCCTAACCCTGTATTGTTCAAAAGTCAACTGAGCCAGGAATATGGTAAAATGAATGTTTTGTGACACAAAGTCATCCAGAAACCTCCCTGGCTTGGCATTTTGCTGCATGACTGTTGACAACAGAATTCAACCCATGGAAGATAAAATCGTTCCTGATTAACTTGGGGCACCATGGGTAGAAGCAGCTGTTGACTTTGTGTTTTTTTGCAGACTTGCTCAGGGGCCTTTTATAAACCTCTGATCTGCTGTTGTGGGTACCAGAGTTTCTACTTTGAGGCAGGATCATAGTATAGCAGCATCTGCCTAAAGCCAGAAAACCTAGGAGGATATAAAATTTGAAAAAACAATATTCATCAGTATGCAAGGTTTAATGGCACCTGAATTATGCATTGTGCCCATAAATCTATAACTAAAAATGCTCCAGGCTTTCTCCTCGCTCCTGGAAAAGAATTTTCTCAGGCAAACTTGCTTTGTGAGAGAAACCTTTACCCATAGGCTTTTATTACCACTATCCCAGCCCTTTATGACTAGAAACTAAGTTTAGATCTTCCAAAAACCAGAAGATATTTAAATCCATTTAAAAATCTTCTCCCTCTGGGGGTGCCTGGGTGGCTCAGTCAGTTAAGCACCTGACTTTGGCTCAGGTCATGACCTCATGGTTCATGAGTTCTAGCCCCGCATCAGGTTCTGTGCTGACAGCTCAGAGCCTGGAGCCTACTTAGGATTCTGTCTTCTCTCTCTCTCTGCCCCTATCCCATTCATGCTCTCTCTCTCTCTCTCTCTCTCTCTCTCTCTCTCTGGCTCACTCATTCTCTCTCTCTCTCAAAAATAAATAAACATTAAAAAACAAACAAACAAAAAAGTCTCCTCCCTCCGAAGTATGTTTTTCTGAAAGACATCACAGCCAAAAAATATAGAGGGAGCTGACTAGGAAATTGTGAGATTAGAAGCAATTGTTAGAGCAGGAATTCACTCATTAACTCTGTGTCTTTAGCAAATCACCCACCTTCCTGAGTTTGCTTCCTTCTACATTATTTTGCTAGAGGATAGTAATGCCTGTTTTGCATTCTTCTTCTTTTTTTTTTTTAATGTTTATTTAATTTTGAGAGAGAACATGAGCGGGGAGACAGAGAGAGAGAGAGAGAGAGAGGGCAGGACAGAGGATCCGAAGCAGGCTCTGTGCTGACAGTGGAGCGCCCAATGTGGGGCTCCAACTCATGAACCATGAGATCATGACCTGAACCGAAGTCAGATGCTCAACCGACTGAGCCACCCAAGACACCCCTGTGTTGCATTATTCTTGAAAGGCACACAAGACAAGCAAACAGGAAGCTTCAATATTGCATGTTCATTTAGCCATATGGTTAAATGACCTGCAGTTTTTGTTTTCTCTTTCCTCTTCCAGGATAACTGTTTCAGCCATGTGCTTTATGGATTTCAGCAGGTTTCCTCTTGACACTCAAAACTGTTCCCTTGAACTGGAAAGCTGTAAGTCCTACTTACTGATGGAGCAGGCACTCATGATCTGAACACACGATCACCTACTTACATGTAAATAAGCGTGTTCTTAACAAGCATTAAAAATCTCGATATAAGTTAAATATATTTGTTCAAAATAGTTACATTTTTTTAAAAAACTAAGGATGATGGCAGATTGCCTGCCAAAAGAGAACATCCAGGGAAAGAATGTTTTCATAATTACATATTCTGCAGTTTCCACAAGGGTTGTAAAGGAACAAGCTCCCTAAAAAGGAATATTCTATATGCTATTAACTATATAGACTGACACACTTCCCAAATTAGGAAAGCTCTGGAATTCATGTTCCCATGTAAATCACAATCTTCCATTAAATATACTTGGTTGGGTTCCCTAGAAAAATGCAGCTCTAAGACATACACTCGCTGATCAAAGCTCTGTCAGAGAGCATCCGAGCCAACTCCTTGTCAATCACTTTGATCCATCAGCTGTTTTTGATATATCTTAAAACTGACGGCAGTTTTTCACAATGTGGCAAAAATGCTGGGAATTTCAGTGGTTGTTCCTCCCCAAATCCATTAGAAACTCTCTGTAATGCTAGTTGATTTCAGGAGAAAATTCTTTACTGAGCGCAGCTCATTTTGTAATTTCATGCAAGAGAGCTGCAAAACTAATGGGGCCAGAAGACCTAGGGTGGGACCTGTGATGGGGGACAGGCAGTGCTATGACATCACTCAGTGCACGCAGGTATGGGAGCAGCTATCTGGAGAGTTTTCAGTCCTCACATGGGCACCAGAAAAGCCTCCACACTATGCCAGTAATTAGGGTCTAAGTTTTGGAGATTATTTTTCCTTTGGTAGGTATGGGTATTATCAGTCTATCGGCAAACACATTTTTCAGTACCCAATATATACATGTCATTGGACCAGGCACTGGAGATACAGAACTGTATAAAACATGGTGGAATACCTTGTGGAACTCACAAGAGCCAGTGATGGGAAACTATTCTCTTGTTTCAGATGCCTACACCGAAGAGGATTTAATGCTGTACTGGAAACATGGGAACAAGTCCTTAAATACTGATGAACATATTTCCCTGTCTCAGTTCTTCGTTGAGGAGTTCAGTGCATCCAGCGGATTCGCTTTCTACAGCAGCACAGGTGCGCTGTTTTATGGGGACAGTTCATCAGCACTTACTGACACCTCCCGTTGCGAAACATGTGAAGAGACCTGAATTCACACAACTGTCCCGTGTGGTCTCAGCATCCTCCCTCCTTCACAAGCAGTCTCCTCCACCTCCAGTCCATGACCACTCTTGTCCTCATGCAGCCACCTCTAGACAAATGCCTTGCTTCTACCCCTGGCCTCTGCAGTCTACTCTTAATACAGCAGAGGGAGTGCTCTTCGCAAACGCAAAGACCACAATTCCTTCCTGCTTAAAACCCTCCAGGGTTTTTCTGTCACACTTATGACAAAATTCAAGCTTCTCAAATGACCTCCAAGGCCTACACGAGCTACCTCTGATCTCACCCACTACACCCGCCCCCCTCTACCACATCCCACACCACCCACGCTGGCCTTCCTGCCTGTCCTCAAACACACCTGTCTCATTCTATCTGCAGGGCTTCTGTTTTGGCCTTTTCCTCCCTCTGCCTACAATGCTTTCCCCCCAGCTTTCTCATGACCGGCTCCTTCCTGTCATTCAGGTGTTGTTCAAATATCACCTCCTCAGAGAGTGCTTCCTCAAGCATCCCGTCTAAACGAGGCCTCCTTCCTCACCATTCCCTGTTATTTGTCTTCATAGCACTTAACACTTCCTGAAATATATCTCTATGTGACTGCTTTATCGCCGGAGTGCCTGACTAGAAAGAGTGCAAGAAATCTGTCTGCCTTGTTCACCATTTCTTCCCCAGCATCTGGAATGGGCATGGTACATGATAGATACTCAATAAATATCACTGTGCTCACTTCGGCAGCACATATACGCAATAAGTATCGCTGAAGGAATCAGTCAGTAAAGGGCATCATTGCTCAGAAGAGAAAACCTATTCAATATTGGACCTATATTGTATACTCTTTACTATGACAGATATATTTTTCATTTGGTAACATGTCTCCAAGGCACTTTTTAAATTATATGTGGTCCCATTTAAAAAAATAAACAAAAAATAAATAAATTATACTTGCTTCCTGTTGATTAAAGTTAAAAGTAGCTCCCTCTTCCCTGGTTATTAGCATTCTAGGTCATTTCAGGAAGATCCATATAAAATGCCATTTTAGATTTTTTAAGCCATGCATAGGTTGGAAAATGTATGCTGCCCTGAGTGCCTAGAATCCTTTTACCTACTGACTTTTCTCCCTGGAGGGTGCTCTACTCTTGCCCTTAGACTCCGGAGAGGAGTTATCAAGTTGTTATCTAAAAGCCAGAATCATCGGGCCTGGGTGGCTCAGTTGGTTAAGCCTCAGACTTTGGCTCAGATATGATCTCACAGTTCATGAGTTCAAGCCCCATGTGGGGCTCTGTGCTCACAGCATGGAGCCTGTTCAGATTCTTTGTCTACCTCTCTCTCTGCCCCTCCCCCACTCATGTGCTAGCTTGCTCTGTTTCTCAACAATAAATAAGCATTAAAAAAAATAAAAGCCTGAATCATAAGAGAGAAATCAAAATTTACATCACAGAGAAGCTGAGGGACTTTCTAGAACCAACAGCTATTTTGCTATTTAGATCCAGGAGAAATGCTCTATTTCACTTCATTATTTGTCTACATTGCTCAGGATTCAGCAGATAATGCTATTAACTGTAATAACGCTTATGGACTTTTCTGATTATATAAATAATACATATTATTTGTTTCGACCATTGGTATATCCCTGGCACATACTAAATGCTCCATAGGTAATTGTTGAACAAATGAATAAATGGCAGATAACTTGAAAAAAAATTCAGAGAAATTTAAAGAAAAAGCCTTTGTAATCCAACCTCATAAAGATAAACCATATTATTATTTTTATATAGTTTCTTCTCCTTCTTTTTCTTTTCTCTGTCTTCCTGTCTTACTCTGCATAAGTAAATACTAACCCTTGAACAACACGATTTTGAACCGCACAGTCCACTTACATGTGAATTTTTCAATACATACACTAAGGTAATACACATGCATTTTCTCTCCCTTATGATTTTTTAACATTTTCTTTTCCCTACCTTAATTTATTGTAAGAATACAGTGTATAATACAGATAACATGCAAAATATGTCTTAATCCACTGTTCCATTATAGTGAGGCTTCCAGACAGCTTTAGGCTGTTAGTAGGTTTGGGGGACTAGAAAGTTATATGCAGATTTTCCACTGCACCAGGGCCCGTACCCCAAACCCCTACACTGTTCAATGGTCAACTGTATAAGTATGTTTTTATCAGGATTTTAATGTTCATAGTCCTAAATTTAATTAATATTTAAACAAAGGAATGCATGCAGTGAACAATGATACATGTCAAAGTGTAATTTATAACTGTTTTCATTTTGCTGTTGTTATGATGAAATAACTTTGGCATATGATAAATTGTGAACAGGTCTTTGCAATGTTTGAAGCTATTAAAATGTCAGAGGGGTGCCTGGGTGGCTCAGTAGGTTGAGCATCAACCTTGGCTCAGGTCATGATCTCATCGTTCATGGATTCCAGCCCTGTGTCGGGCCCTGTGTTGACAGCTCAGAGCCTGGAGCCTGCTTCAGATTCTGTGTGTGTTTCTCTCTCTCTGCCTCTCCCCCACTCATGCTGTGTCTCTCAAAAATTAATAAGCATTTTAAAAATGTCATATATACAAAGCATAGAAATCTAAGAGTATTGTTCCCTCCACAGAATGTATGCTACATATATAATCATAGCAATGACATTTCTTCAGATTTTGAAGCCCAAGTATCCATTAATGTATACCCAACTATCCTCTTAAAAATAAAAGGTTAAATTTGATTTCCAAATTCTTACTTCATCAATACACCATTCCATTGGCTATGAATCCAGTTATTAATCATATCTGGGTTTATTCAACCATTCTTAGGTTTCAGAAAGATCAGCATTTAGACATTTATTTTAATTTACAAGCATGTGATAGTTCTGTCTCACATTATCCATGAAATATTAAATGTGGTCTCCTGAGAGCTAAACTCAAGTGTTTTTCTCCAATTAGTATCCTGTTTAAACATATTAGCTTAATCAAAAATAATTTTTTTTATGTTTATTTTGTCTTCGTTCCTGTCATTATAACAACCACTGTAACCTGCACTGCCAAATCAGCTATACAGTAAAATCTGTACTTGCGACTCTGGTTTGGAGAGCCAGAAGTAGAGTTAGAATTATGTAACTTTAGTTTCTATTTGATAGCTGCACCATCATGTCCCCAAGTTTTTCCCTTGGCTCTGTCTTCACCACTCCCTGGCAATAGTAACAAGCAGTTGAGGGCTTATTCCCCCTCATGCCTTTCAGTGCCCCTCACAATCATGCACTGTAGATTTATGAAGGAAAAAAAAAATGACTCCTGCCCCTAAAGAATGCATTGACAATTATTCTTTATTGCAGCATCATGTGGTGGCTACAAGTATAAGTTTTGGAGACAGGCTGCATGAGTTCAAATCCTGGCTCAACTGCTTATTAGAAATGTGGACAGGTTGCCTTATCTCTCTAAGCCTCAATGTCTTCATCTTTCGTAACACTCTCTACCTCAGAAGGTTGTGAGGATACATGATTTAATACATTTAAATAATTTAGAATAAAGTCTGCCATCAATAACTTAGAATACTGTCTATCATATGGTGAGTAACGAGTAAATATTAGCTAGTAGCTCTCATCATCACTATTTTCATAAACATCATCTTGATCCTTTTGACACAGATTGAAGCCTTTAGCATCAACCACCCGTTGAAGGTGACAGTCTCAGGTGTAAAACTCTTCTTGAACCTGACTCCTTGAACCTGACTGACTCCTCAATCACTTCCCCTCTCTTGCATTTTCCTGCTGCCAACTCTCCAGCCCTCTCCTTCTTTCATAAACTCCCCTTCTTTCTACTGTGCGGCAACCTGATGGAGGCTGACAGACCTTCCACCCAGAATGTGGTTCAGATGTCAAAACTGATGATGCCGCACACAAAGCAAAAGGTTATAAAGAGATTTATTATGCATGTAATGAAGTTTTCCAGAGAGAGTGGAGTAAGCTCCCAAAGTAGGTCTGAAAATGGCCTGAGAAATCAGAGAAGGGCAACTGGCTTAAAGTTTTATGGTGGTTAAAGGGTGGGACTGGGGGGGAAGCATTCCCTTGCATGACTTGAATTTCCCATGGGTGCCAAAATAGGGAGCACCCAGCTTTCCTATTAGCTTGCCCAGGTGTGAGACAGAAGGAGAAGGACCAGTGGGGTTTGGGAGCTATGAGGAGTCAAGTATCGGAAGTGGAGTCAGACTCTTTGTTACACTACCCAGGATGAGGGTTCCACCATCTTTCCAAGGCAGCACCACATTTCTTGGTGGTGGAGGGAGCTCTTTCTGGCCTGCAGCTTCAACCACAATAGTATCCCTAGTCTCCCCTGCCCTGAAAAGCCACACAACATAGTAGCATTTCTCCTGATTGGTTGCCAAAAACAAATTTATTCTTCAGAAAATTACAAATAAAGAAAGGACATGTTACCAAAATTTAAGTCCTAGCTAAAACCACATACCCTAAGTGTTTCTTTATGAAGTTCTTTCACAGCTTTTACTCATCTCTTTTAATCTCAAAATAATTGTATGAAGCTGTAACATCAGAGAGACTGCTATTCCACTATACAGCTATAATAAAAACTCTCAACCGCACACAAAAATCAAGCAGGGCTGTGGCATGGGTAATACAAGACAAAATGAGTAGCTTAAAAAATAATGTATATTCTGACTTTAGAATGCACTATGTAATGTATCTGTTGTTAACCTTGGTAATGAAATTGTTTGATATTCCTGAAACATATATCAACTGATGATGAGAACCTCAGAACAGGTGGGGACAAGAAGGGTCATCAGCACATAATTGAGAAGAGAATACTAAGAGAATAGTATGCCAATTCAAGGTGGGTTTGCTAGGTATATGTTTTAGGCTGAATGCCTAAATATTGACCTGTTCTGTGTAATAGGTTTGCCGTCTTGAGTTTCCTAAGAAATTAATACTGAGACTAGAAGAAGGGTTCTCTAACTTTGCAATACTTATGACTTTGTTTTATAATTTTTAACCTAATAGTCCCTTGTTTTTTGGCTTTAAACTTCCTTGCAGCCAATGTGAAAAGGGAAACCTGAACAAAATTGTATGGATGTGACCACAATTCTTACTTCTGATCAGCATGAATTAATCAATATTAGCAACATGAATCTATTTAATTCCAGTCAGAAGCAAAGAAACATCATCATTTGGTTACTTTTTTGTAGATTTACCATACATAAATTAATGGTACCCGCCAGACTTTGAAATAATACAAACAGTTTACAGATATTCCTTTCACCCACTCCCTTTACGAAAGCCTCACTGTCTGGGTTCCAACTTGGAATCCAATGACTCAGTAGCTACTGTGAACCTTTTCCTTCACATAAGATGTTCTCTTTCATTTGTTATAGCTAATAAATGGTTTATTGGCTATTGCATGCAGTTATTAGTCATGTATTGAAGACTGGCTCACTTGTAGAAATGATGTGAACACAATATATTTTGGAAAAAAGGTCTTTAAAGGCCATTTCACACAATATGATTACCATTCATTCCTGAACAGCAGCTATAAAATTTAAGGGGAATCTTTGAATCACATAATTAAACAGACTTCAGATCACTTAACAGACTTCAGTTCAACAGACATCGATGGAATGCCAGGCCCAGACCCTGTCCTTGTGCTGGGTAAACAAGGGTGAGTGTGTTCTGTTCCATATTCCCTAAGAGCTTAGAGTTTAAAGAAGCAGGTCATTTCATGAAGTGTGATGTTTTCATGCGGAAGCCTGTTCTAAGGAAAACTCTGGCTTTTTCTCATAGGTTGGTACAATAGGCTTTTCATCAATTTTGTGCTAAGGAGGCATATCTTCTTCTTCGTGCTACAAACCTATTTCCCAGCAATGTTGATGGTGATGCTTTCATGGGTTTCATTTTGGATTGACCGAAGAGCTGTTCCTGCAAGAGTTTCCCTGGGTAAGGTTTTTCTGAATCTTTGTGAAATGCTAATATCAGAGAAAGTTCAATGAAGGTAAATAAAAAGGGATGATAAGTAGAGAGAAAGGAGTGATGGTTTAGTAGGGATAGTTAGAGACTTACACTCAGCTTATAACATTGATCTCAACAGCCTCAGCAGCAAACTGTAATTGGACTCTTTCCTTGGAAACTGAGACATTAGGTATGAAGCCTGCACCAGCTGACCAAATGCTGACTAATAAGGATAAATTATGAAATTATGAAGCATAAACAGCCTCACTTTACAAACCTATCTCCTCACTTTCAGGAAACCTCCCCATCCCTTGCCCAAACCCATTTTGCTATGCATGACAAACCTTTGCATCATAGAAAAAAGAACCTTCAATCCACTATACTACTGGTATCCTAATAAATTACTTCTTGAGATAGGGGGCAATGCCAATTAGAAATCAGGCCTTAACCTAAACACCAAAATCAGAATCAACTGCAGTGAAATTTCAGTTATTGTGGTACTTTAGTTGGCAAGCGATTTCAAGTGGAGAGACATTGCCAGCTTCATGAAGTCACCACACAGGTGTGATTATCTACTCCACCTAGCATGTTGTATGCCACTGTCACACATACTGATTTATGGGAACCATTTCAGACCCACTCAGCAGTTACTATGTTCTTACTAAGTGCAGGATGCCTGGCTAAGCACTTAGATAACATGTTACTTAATGAGAACTCAAGAGTCAATTCCACTTGCCTTCTTGGCTGGTTCAGGGCAGAGCTCCCTTCATTTCAGCTGATTTTGTTTTCACCTGTAATGCTCTATCTAGAGAGAAGATTGTTATAAGTGCTTCACAATCATTGTAATTATCACACAATTCATTCCAGAAAGGGTGATTTCTAAGTTAATGTTCGCAAATTATATGCATACTTCAAAAGACCGTTTGAAAGACATAAATTGTTATTAATATTAATAATTTGTTCACCTCTTTCCCCTATTAAAAGCTTCAATCTACAAGCATTTGAGGCTTGAATATCTTCATGGGAAAAAATACCATCTGAATAAGTAATTAAAGCATTGTGGCTGTTCCTTCACATCAGAACAGTTATGCCCTGACCTCAGTGCAGCAGTGGGACAGGGTAGAATTGAACAGGAGGCTAAAGGCACATTACCAGCCCTCAAGACAGAATGAGAAAGACATTCAGTCTCTAAAGGTTTATAAACATGATTTTCAATCAGATTCCTGAAGCCAACTACTCAGCTCTTACACTTTGAAAATGACAAGTAATCAAAGCTGGTTCCAGGGTGGGTTGGGGTGAATGGAAAACACTGAAATGCATTTAAGTAACCCCTGAAATTCTATGCTTCTTGCATCTACATTGGGTCCCTGCAGGGTTGGAAAATTGCTATGCAGATTTGTATAAAATAATATACAAATCAGAAGTGTCCCTTTCCCCTCTTCTCTTAATAAAGGGAACTGTAGTATTCCTATACCACAGCTATCTTCTCAGGTTTTTGCTTCCTAACACCCTCAAGTTTTTTCAAAGGTATTTTGGGCTCTGCTTTACTGGCTGTTCACAAATACTACTGGGCTACCTGATTCTCCAGAAGGTCCTTCTATCTTTCTATCATACTCTTGCCTTTTCTCGGTTGTTCCCCCTCCATCATCTGAAGCTCTGAAGTATTTGACACTATTAAGCATCCTCTCCAAATTCAGAATCAGGTGTAGTGGTCAAGAGCCCAGCCTCATCTTCCTCATCTGCAAAATGAGATGATTAATACAGCCTTCCAAGGTCACTGTATGAAATAAATGGGAGCATTTATGTCAATTGCCTAGGCTGTGCCTGGCCCATAGTGTTTGATGAGACTAAACAAACAATAAGTTTGTTTTCGGTACTCTGTACTAGTCTAGGTTTTCTCCCTTTTTAGACTTTTCTTTCATTTGTACTCCTACTTTGTCTTCCTTCTACTCCCTGAGTAGGTAATCTGGGTAATTACCTTCCAAGGTTTTGCTCGCTTTTGATTCTGTCATCAAATGGAACAAGCCTTTGCTTCTGACTACTGTCTCTATGAAAGCAAATCCCAACCCTGTCTTTATCACAAATCTTTCTCTCAAGTTCTAGATACTACTCCCAGCTTCCCGCCTGGACTTCATTTCCAGGTACTACAGGCACTCCACATGTTCAAAACCCAACAAACTACTCTTCCCAGCTCTGCCACCCCTGCCCAAATCCCACTTATTCTCTTGACTTTTCTTGTTCTTCTAAGGGCCCCGAATGTGTTGAATCTTTCACTATTGGACCCTTAATTTCCTTAGTCTTGGGCAGTCATTCTTAGGTTCTTAGGACCCATTTACATCTTAAAAATTATTAGGAACCCTAGAGAGCTTTTGTTTTGTGGGTTGTATCTATCATTATTTATCCATGTTGGCTATTGAAACAGAATTTTTAAAAATCTGCATTAGTCCATTTAAAATTAGCAATAATAAACTCATTAAAATTTAGCATATTCTATGAAAAATAACTTCTCTAAAGGAATTTTTTAAAGTTTTCTTTCTTTATTTATTTTAAGAGAGACAGAGACATTATGAGTCAGGGAGAGACAGAGAGAGAGGGAGAGAGAGCATCCCAAGCCGACTCTGCACTGTCAGCACAGAGCCCAATGAGGGGCTCACACTCACGAAACCGTGAACTCATGACCTCAGCTGAAACCAAGAGTTGGATGCTTAACTGACTGAGCCACCCAGGTGCCCCATAAAATAACTTTTTTCTAAAACAAAAAATATTTGTGAGAAGAGTGGTATTGTTGTACATTTTTGCAAACCTTTAATATCTGGCCTTCTGGAGGGCAGCTGGATTCCCATCTCTGCTTCCTCATTCAATCTGTTGTAATAGGTTTTAGTTGAAATATAGGAAGAAATCTGCCTCGTTCAGATATGTGGTTAGAGCAAAGAGCCATATTTCAATAGTGTTGTGCATAGTCTTTCTTGACATTGCACCAAAACTCAGAAAGTGACAGTTTCTTAAAGGTTAATTACAATGTGGAATCTGATAT
The DNA here is from genome assembly GCF_018350215.1 of Panthera leo. Classification (NCBI taxonomy): domain Eukaryota; kingdom Metazoa; phylum Chordata; class Mammalia; order Carnivora; family Felidae; genus Panthera; species Panthera leo. The sequence goes on along the minus strand of NC_056687.1, from coordinate 45,845,996 downwards.
TCTATCAGTGAATTTTTTTGTACTCTATTAGATTAAAATTCATTGATCTAGCTTGCATTTTGCCTAGATCTTTTCACCCGTGCGTCAACCATTTGAAAAATACTGGTGCACTGAGTTATACAGATCTTCTCAATGTTCATGTAATTAATTATATAAATTCAAAAACTCACATTTATTAATCTCATCAAAAAGTTTTTGAGTAATGGAAAAACTCTCAAGCTCATAGTGATACATACAAGTTTAACATCATTCTAGTTTTGGCTTGAAATCTCAAATTTTATCATTTAGCAACAAACATCATTAGTTGCTTTACTTCAAGCGATAGGCTTACTTTACTCAGTTTTGACAAAATGCCTGAAGATACCCAAATCTGAACAACCAGAGTTTCTCTGTGAGTTGTTCTTTTAAGTGACAGTGATGTCCCATTTTTAAAAGTGTCTCCTGTTCAGCTCATAACTCAACTGTCTGAGCATTTTCCCTCAAGACAGCCATTGCTGTTTGGTATGGAGAAGTGCCTTATATATACTGCTCATTTCATCAACCAGAATATTAAAAAGGTATATACACAAAGGCTGTAATTTAATAAAATTAAAACATTTTACTGATTTCTTTTTACTGTGATACTGACAGTTAAAGAATACAGTGATTGTCAGTTGCTAGACCAGGTGGGTGTTGCTGCCTGAATTCATGATAAGGCAACAGTAACTTTTCCCAGCAGTGCTTCCCACCATTGCAAATATCAACATAGGGAAAAGGTAAACAATGTCTTAGTATTGTGAAATTCATCTTCACTATACAGACCCTCTGAAAATGTCTTGGAGAGCCCAAAGGAGCCACTGACCACACTTTGAGAACTGTGGCTATAAGGTACCTAAATCTTAAGAGTTAGCCTTCTCTATAAAAAGTCCTCAGATATGCTTATCCTTTCTCTTCCATTCCTCCTGCCTTGACCAGTGCTGGGACCCTTGTTAATTTTTCCTGGATTGCCCTAACAGATCCCTACCTGCCCAGGGCCATTTTGCAAGGCTGTGACATCTGATCCAGATGGGAGTAAGGAGCAGAAATCCAGCCCAAGCTCTCTGGGACATGGTATGGGATGATACCCTCCAGAAAAAAAGGCACCATTTGCTGATTTGCACAAAGCTGTAGTATGGGCTTGTATAGGCCTTGTACTTGCTTATTTCACTTCCTATTCTTCTTGCCACAATCCAACCGTACTACCAGAGTAATATTTCTAAACTCAACTGTGATCACAACACTCTCATCTCAAATGCCACTGAAGTAAATATCCTCAGCTTGGAATTCAAGGTGCCTCTTGAGGGTTGTCAGATGAAATACAAGACACTTGGTCGAATTTGAGTTTTAGATAAGCACCAAATACTGTGTTAGTATAAGTATATCCTGAACATTGTATGGGATGTACTTATACTAACACATTATTTGTTGCTTATTTGAAATTCAGATATTACTGAGTGTCGTGTATTTTTATTTGCTGCATCTTTAACCATACTCCTGCCCCAAGTGGTTGTCTAAGCTTCAACCAGTTTGAATATTCAGTGTTCTCAACAGTCGCTCATGACTAACTGCTTATCTTATCTATAGTACTTCTATACCTTTATTCTTGTTCTTACTCTACCTATCCCTCCTCTGTCAAAGTCTTGCCATTTCTCAATGGCCACAAACTTCTACTGATGGCACCAGGAAGACATGGTCTCTCCAATATTTGAGCCACATGGCACTTTGTATCTCCCCTAAGGTATCTCTTCTACCTTACTTCCTCTATCTTGTAATAGCTACGGGGTGCCTTGGTAGCTTATCCTGTCTCTTGTATTAGAATGTGAGTTCCTTAAGGACAAGGATCGTTACTACCATCTTTTCTGTTCCTGTAGTGACTAGTACAGTATCCTGCACATATTTTGTTCTCAATACATAGTTGTTAAATTGCCAATGTTTAGCCCACCATGTTTTTAATAACTGTATTTTAGTTACTAACTGAAAACAATAAGGATTCATTGTTGGCTAAGACCTTTCCACATTTGGATTCATTTGCTAAGTAAGGATGAATCATTTGCTTGTTAAGATCCTTTCACATTTGTCATGTTTCAAATGAAAAACAGTAGAGGCTGAACGGCATAGAAGTATCAATTGTGATTAGGCGATTTTCATAAGAGATAATAGCTACCATAATTTGGAATGTGGGATGGGTTAAAAATACTAATCTATCTTTCCATATAATTTGGTGTGGAGAGGGAATGAGACTATTATAAAGTTGTTCAAGGATGTTTTAACCCTCATGGAAGGATGAGTAGTATTGTACTTTCATCTCTTCCTTCTATCTGCCTCCTCTTCCCTTGCCTCCATCTTTCTCATTTGGCTCCTCTAGGTATGCCATTCATACTGCATATTAAGTAATAGAGTCATTTACCAGGAACAGACATGGCAGAGAAAGACAACTGAAGTTTTCAGGCATGTAGACACTTATAAAGAAAAATGTCTCCTAACAGAGGATATGACATATGCCTGAAAAAAGTAAATAATTAGGAGTAATTCATTTAACCATCATAGAGGTTACCAGAACTTCTAGGCACTGGACTCTGACACCACCTTTGTGCGGCAATGGTTGTTAGTTTCTGGCCGTAGACTCGTGGTGTTAGGCTATCCAACCTACCTTCTTTTCTCTCGGATCACTTGATATTTTCTTTCTGCTTAGGCCTACAGGGAAAATGTTTTTATTCACTTAAACATAAATGTAGATACCTATGCCTTCAAAAGACCTGTCCACAGCACAACTACTGAATACACAACTGACTCAATAGTTCTATAAGTGATGCCTATTGCCATCACACTAGTCAATGAACCTCTCCATCACATGTGAAGAAAAATGGCCAATGAAACACAAAGATCAGTATCTCTCACTAGACCAAAGGGTTCTTAGGACCCTATATGTGTCCTTAAGAGTTAATATGGCATAACTGCATAACTGGCATAATGCATAATATGGCATAACTGGCTCAGGGGAATTCAGTCCCATGGGCCAGACCAAATATTGTCTCCTAACACTTTCCTGACCATGCAGAGCAATATTGGTAGGTGAGAAGATAATTTTCTAATCCTAATCTAAACAGAACCTTTCTTTGACTAAATGGTCACTTCATATATTTAAAGTGCCTTTATTGGGATGTTAACTTTAAAGGGTTTGGAAGGAATACAATTTGTCAAGATTAATGCATTTCTAAGGAGTGGCTCAAGACATAAGTGTTTTAATCAGTAGATGTTAACACTCCTGACTCAAGTTCTATTGCTTTAGGAATTTGTATATCAGTTTTCTCATCCTTTACTTGCATACTCAAACAATCTCTCCTCCCTACTCACTATTTTTTATTGCTCATTTTAAACAAGGAAAATCTAAAATGCTAGTTTAAAAATAAATAAAGCTATAGTAAATTAGCTGTACTAAGTATCCTTTTAAGGAAAATGATAGTTTATTGCTCTCTGGCAAAAAATAGATAATGCAGTTTCCTTTTACTGGCCATCGATTTAGTGGCCTTTCACTAGTCATCTATTTAAAATGCCCAATAAGATCTATCTGGCATGTAGGAAACTCATATATGGGTTCTAAACCTTTATTTTGTCCATTAAGCCCCATGTTACTGTTCATTGAAAAAAACTCAAGTTCTATCTTCTATATTGTAGAAAACCAGTAAAAAAAGACATTAAATTTTTTTAACTAATAAGGTAAACTACTAAATATGAATATTAGTGCAGGATTCATTCAGTTTTACCAGTGAAGTCCTGAAAGGAATAGGACTTTTAGCTTTTTGAAAAGCACAAAGTATACCTCCTGACATAATTCTACTCTTAGCTTTATAGTGTCTTCCTCTCAGAGTTGCTTCATGTATAGAGATTGGTTTATAATGTTAGAAACAAAAAGAGATCCCTCTGGAATGAGAAGCAGCAGGTTTGCATATAAAAAGCATGGGTTCCACACTCAGAAAATTTCTAGCCCTGCTCCTGACTCAGGAGCTTTTCAAACTCAGGCTGGTTACTTAGCCCCTCTCAGCTCATATTTCTTTTCTGCAATGTGTGGCTAATAATATTTACTTACCTAGGTTTTTGGTGGGTAAACATTCAATAAAGGCAAGCAAGCTTTATTTAATAATCTTGCCCCTCCCCCGCTGCCCCTCCCCTGCTTGTGCTCTCTCTCATTTAAAAATAAATAAAAACATTTTTTAAAAAAATCTTGCCTTCAGCTACGCATACATTTGTAATGGGAATAAAAAAAAATCACATATCCACATTTATGTAGCAAGGAATGCAAACAGCATCCACTGATATGCAGATGGTCCATACTACCGTTGTTGGGGAGATCTGGGACTCAGTGAGACAGTGGCCTGTATTTAATGGTAAGAGCTAGAATAGCATTTAGGTTTCTTATCCTGGAGTTTGAATCAGTGTCAAGGTAAGACTCCAGGGCCCTCCCATGGTGACTGCCAAAATGCCAAGTCCTTGGTCTTGATCATACAAATGGAAAACTTAATTTGAAATTGAATAGCTCTGTAGATCTGTCATTGTCTTTGATATGGGCTCCCTCAGATGAGAACCTTGAAGAATTATTGTAGAAGGGTGGAAGTGTGTGATGAAAGCTGTCCACATGCTGTGTCTGTACATTTAGGAGTAAATCATGGTGCTCTTCCTGCTGTTCGGGACTCTGTCTGTTGACATTAAAATGTCCTCACAACTTATAAAAATCATTAAGGACTCCATTTGTGCCTCCCTGGTGGGAAGTTAGGAAATAAAACTGTGCCAGCTAGTGTACATTTCAAATATTTACAATACTGTACTTTTTCTCCAGGCAGCACTCTCGCTGCGTCCCTCTGAGAAATTAGTGCAGACACAGACTAGCCCACCCCGAGGCCAGCATTTTGTTAAGGAAATCTCGAGTCACTTCTTTCTCCATTGTGCCCCAGAATCTTGATCTCATTACCTCTGATGCTTATGCCAGAGGATAAAGAAGGGAAAGGAAGAAAAGAAGAGGGAAGGGGAGAGACTGGCCAACAAGGAAGGGAAGGAAAGGGAGGGGGAGGGGTGGGGAATGTAAATGGCATTTCACAGTCAAATAGCAAGTATTTACGCTGAACTGAGCCTCCAGGATCACACTTCCATCCTAAATCTCAATTGAACTGTAGTTTCAGTAACAAGGGACAGAGTGATAGCAATACTAATGGCTCATAAGTATTCTATATGAAAGAAAAATATGGAAAATGACAAGATCACTCTCTGGTGAATGAAAGATTAAAGATTGACTCAAAGGCAATTTCTTAACAGTAAATTGCAAAATGACAGGAAAGGGTAGTGGGAATGGTTTTAGAATTTCTTTTCCAGAAGGAATTTTAAAATTGAACACATTTGAACCTTTCTGGGATGGTTTAAAGAGGCCCAACTGAAGGCAAATGAGTGAATGAGTCCTTAAAAATATGTTTGAGTCTGTGAAGTCTTTAGATGGGGGGAAGGAAACATTATGGACAGTTGGGGTGAGGGCAGGGCAAAGAGACAAATCCAAGGAGAGCTTCTTGCTTGGCTCAAGATGTGTACTAGGTTAACATGCAGGGATTCCTCCCCCACTCCCAGCTTTGATCATCTGAAAGTGTTCCAGAAAAACTTACCCTGGTGTAGTCCAGCACCAGATCCTAGAACAGAGTGGTTATGTCACTGAGCTTGTCACTATTCTCCAATGGCAGGAATCACCACAGTGCTGACCATGTCCACCATCATCTCTGGCATGAGTGCCTCCATGCCCCAGGTGTCCTACATCAAGGCCGTGGACGTGTACCTGTGGGTCAGCTCCCTCTTTGTGTTCCTGTCAGTCATTGAGTATGCAGCTGTGAACTACCTCACCACAGTGGAAGAGTGGAAACAATTCAAGAAGACAGGGAAGGTATTGCCTGGCTTTAACTATCTGATCCCTTTTGGAATGTGAAAAAGACTGTCCTTACCTGTAACCCTCTCCTGACAGTGTTGTAAGCCCTTGTATTAAGTCTATATGCCTTGGCAAGATGCAAGTTCACAGGATTTAATATTGAACTTTATTCTGCCTGTGCTGACTGGTTTCCTCAGAATCTCATTCACCTTTGCCAGGAGGGTTTTCTTGTGTGAGGAATTTCTCTCAGTGTGCTCCTCTCCACCTGCTCTATCCTTTGAAAAGAAAGGGTTGAGGTGTAAACTACATCCTTTCAAGAAGACGATGATGATGATAGCTAACATTTAATGTGTGTTTATTCTATATTGGTATTGCACTAACCACCTAATGACACAGCATGTCATTTAATTCTCAGAGTAGCCCCGAGAGGTAGGTACTGTATAACCCTCATTTTACAGAGGTGAAATAGGAGCAGCTAGGGAGTAACTTGGCCAAGGTCACACAGCCAAAGAGGAATTAGGATTTGTTTCTGGGTCTCCCTGACTCCAATGGCTGTGCTCTCAATCCATAAATGATGTGCTTCTCTCCACCAGAGCTAGGATTTATGTTTCTCTTCTTGTTACTTGGGAGAGTGGCAGAGCATAAAGAGAGGTTCTTCTCTCCTTGGGATACTGGGGATAAAAGGTGGTTTCTGGGTTCTAAATGTCATCACATGTTTCTTGTGCCAGGGTTTAGTAAACATGGACAGATTGATCTCTACCTGCTTCGTTTCACAAAGGATCAGGGCACCAGTTCCCTGTTATTATGACAACTGACATAAGATATTGTACTTAAGAAACGTAATTAATCTGTTTGGTAGCCTGTACTTAAGGCTGTATATATATATACATATGTGTGTGTGTGTGTGTGTGTGTGTGTGTGTGTGTGTCGCATCTATGAACATGATTTTAATGAAATATATTCACATTGGTTTGAGAAATTCTTATATGCATACTTATGTACACCCAAAACATTATTTAATATTTCTTATACCTCTAGTGAGAGTGTTTCTTACTTTTCAGAGTGTTTTATATCCTCTTCTCAAATTGAGCCTTCATCTCAGCTCCATGATGTAGGCCTTGCAGAGATTATTATCTCTATTTTTGAGATGAAGCGGCAGAGTTTTAGTGAAGTGATTTGTCAAGAGATTCACAGCCAACAGAGATGCATTTGAAATTCAGATCTCCTGTAATACCACTTCCTTCTTCTATTATATCCCCTTTGAATCAAAGCTGTAATAGGAGCTGATTTTGCTTTATTGCTGATGCCTTCATTTCTTTTGTTGACACTGTGTATGTGTCCCCACCACACGCATACCCATATGACTTCTAGGCAGATGTGAGAGAACTGGGAGCTTCTGGACAAGTATGCAGTGATGGGTGTGTACACATCACCTGGGATTTGTTCAGATATTCATTCAGCAGATGTGGGGTGGGATTGGAGTCTGCATTTCTAACAAGTCCCAGATGCCATTGATCCATTGATCCATTGCCTGCACTGAGAATAGCAACGATTTAGATAATCTGTGAATTAAAGGTGACAGAGAAAAAAGACGTGTGATAAGAAAAAGAATGTTGTTGTTGTTCTGTTCTATTTTTATGTGGAAGTGGTTAACCCAAGCAAGAGGCACTGTAGGAATTTGGGCCCATCTCTATCCAGTCTTTTGGTTCCAAACTGTCTACATCTATCCACTCCCACCTGCCACACAACACATATGTTCACACTACCTGAATTTTAGTTTTCACTACTTGGGGCTATACACACTCTTCTTGTGTACCACTAAGAAGAAAATCTTTTAATTAGTAAGTACCATCCATTTAAAAAAAATTTTAAGTTGTGGTAAAATCCACATAACATAGAGCTTACCATCTTAACCTGTTTTTAAGTGTGTAGTTCAGTAGTGTTAAGAATACTCACATTGTTGTACAAGCAATCTCCAGAACTTTTTCATCCTACAAAACTGAAACTCTGTGCCCGTTCAACAACTCCCCATTCTCCCCTTTCCCCAGCCTCTAGGAACCACCATTCTAAGCATCCTCCTTCAAAGGTGCAATTATCTCAAAGAAATGTCCTACCATTCATATATTTGTGGGGAAAAATGAAAGAACACAGATTTGGAGTCAGAAGTAATGATGCCAAACCTAACTCTGCCACTTTCTAGCTTTTTGTTCCTGGATCTCATTCTTCATTTTCAAAATGGTGGAATTTCTTCCCTATTTACCTCATAGGGCTGTTGCGAATAATGTAATAAATGGGTCTGAAACTTTTGCAAACTGTAACATGCTACACAAATATTGAGTTATTATTGTGATTAATGCCCAGCTCATGTGCTCTGAGCAAATAGTGGTTTTAACAAGGAAAGTGGGAACAGGCTGTCTGAGATGAGATATTGTTAAAGGGGTAGGATGCCCTGGTGAGGGGCAGGGTAGAAGGATATGTCTGTAGGTTTGGGGGGATAATTGGTGATACTTCTTTTCTTTATGCCTGAAGTGGGAAACCAGTTTTAGAGAAAGATGTGGAAACCAGGCAGATGGGAGAATGTCACCTTTGTTGTTGATAAAGCAGTTTGGAGTAAGTGCTTAGATATGGGAGCAGGAGGTCTCACTAATACTTCATCACTGTACTGAATGTGCTTACCCCTTCTGGTCACTGGTGAAGCTAGACAATTCAGGACTCTCCCTGTAAGGATAATCTCCTTTTACCTCACTTCAGAGAACAAACTTAGGTACCAATGCAGATCCTAAAGTGAGGACTCAAAAGGAGCTGCTGAGCCACACATGCTAATTCCTTCTGCGAAACCTCTGAGAAAGACCGGGAATCTTAGGCTATGGAGTTCCTTCCGATGAAATCATGAAGTGAAGCAAAGCTCATTTCCTGCCACCACCGCCATCACACACCCTGTCCCAACCTCCCCCAGGTGCCACGAGCTGGGAGAACAGCAAGGATCATGGGAAAATTGTCCCTACTGTTGACCTTTGCCCAGAAAGGAGAAAGGAAATTCTTTTCTTTCTTATTCCTTCATCTGAATGTTTGCCTACTTCCACGACTTAGAACTCCACATAAAACAGTCAAATCTATACTTTAGATATAATATGCCTTAGGTATGTGCTTATTTGTAGGCTGGAGTGAAAAATTAAAGACCCATTCTAAAACTGTTTCTATTAGAACAACCAACTTATGAAATTGTGGAAATTAGCATCCTACTGGTAAATTGTATACTGCAAGATTTAATCAATTATATGAATGGTTCTAAATTATCATAGTGTCCAGTGGGATAACTCAGCAGTGTTCTGGGTGGGTATAGTAAAACCGCGAAAGAGATTATACTAGTTATTCTGTTCTCAGATCCAGAGTTGAATATATTATTAGTGTTATTTTTTACTATCTGAGGTTAGTTTTTGAGTCCTGATCTTATTTTATGTTCATATCATCCATTTTCATTTTGTTATGAAAAGTTCCTATGGCTAAAACAAAAAAGGACAACATAACTTGAGTATGGGTCCTTGGTTAGTTTACTGACTACACAAAATATTCTCTATGTCTCTTGAATTCAGTAAAATATTAGTTTTTTTTAATTGCTGTGAACCAAATACATGTTTTGGCAGACTTTATTCTGTAGCTTCCAATTTGAATTCTGAATAATTTCAGCCAGTGGTAGCCTGTTCATATTTGCTCATTTTTTTAACTTCCCTATAGATCAAGAAGTGATTTCGTTTTCTCATAAAGCAATTAGTAACACCTACTTCCTAGACACAGTTCTGTATCAGTGAGAACCACCATCTCCCTCAAAGTAAAACCTTAAAGAAAAGTGGTAGCTTAGATTTAATCAGGCACTGGAGCCAGAAAGCATTGATAATTCATTCTCTCCTTCCAAAACATAAGCCAATTTCAAGTTGTTTAATTGGGCTGTGTTGGTATCATTTATAGGTACTTCTCAGCAAAAAATGAGAAAGGTTGACCAATTTGCATTTAAAGAGAGTAGCTAAAATCATTTCCTATCCCTACTCCAAATTTAAGCATAAGTCGATCACCTGATAATATTGTTTTGGTTTTGGACAAAAAATTACACTGACCAGGCATATTACTGTGTTTTCTCTAAAGACAAAAATATGTTGAAAAGCAAATCCAATTGGTTTTGCTGATAAATCATATTCAATTTCAACTCAAACTTATGTCAAACAATTCATACTATGCAGAAACAAAGGGGGAAACCTGAAACAGTGTTCCCTTCTGGGGAAACATGCATTGAGTGTAAAAGTCTATCAGGCCAAAACTAAATTAGAAAACACTGACATTATAATTGTGAAACATTTATTTGTATAATGTTCAACTATCTCTATGGAGATAATAATAAACCTTGCTAAGTCCCTATTAAAAACAGATCTCTTTGATAATGTTTTCCATTTATTATTAAAATGACTTTTAGTCAGATACCAAAAGCAAAACCAGAATTCTATTCTTTAAAATAAGCAAAACAGGGGCATCTGGGTATTTCAGTTGGTTAAATGTCCAACTTTGGCTCAGGTCATGATCTCACAGGTAATGAGTTCAAGCCCCACATTGGGCTCTCTGCTGTTGGCTCAGAGCCTGCTTCCAATCCTATGTCCCCCCTTCTCTCTGCCCCTCCCCTGCTCACTCTCTCTTTCTCTCTCAAAAAATAAACTAAAATAAAATAAAATAAGCAGAACATTCTTAGCATTTATTGAAACTCTTTTAAAAATCTGATTGTTTAGACTTTTACTGTAGTTCCTACATATAGAACCATATTCATGGCTTACTAACAAAAAGTCTTTTTGTCAGATTTCTGGAATGTATAATATTGATACATTTCAAGCCATGGCCTTCGACGGTTGTTACCATGACAGCAAGACTGAAATGGACCAGACTTCCTTTTCTCTACACTCAGAAGAGGACGCCATGCGAGGAAGATCCACAGGTAGTCCCAGCACAGATACATCTCAGATAAAAAGAAGACAATCCTTAGGAGGGCATATTGGTACAATCATTCTGGAAAATAATCATGTCATTGACACCTACTCAAGGATTTTATTTCCCACTGTGTATATTGCATTTAATTTATTTTACTGGGGTGTATATGTGTGAGGAAGAATTCCCAATGTATAATACTCATTTTGGAATCAGAGTAGGTTAACAACAACAACAACAACAAACAACTCTTGACTATGAGTTGGACTATACTTGATTCAACTGCGAGTCAGCCAGTCAGTCACCTCTCTTGGCCTATAGAAGATTTTAAAGTTGACTGATTTACATCTAGGAAAGAGTTTAAGGTCCCTGGAGAATTTGATTCCATACATAAGAGTCACAGGCATGCATATTACAGAAAAATTTCCACAGGGATGGGCTTTGTAACTACTTCGCCTAGACCCTCCTTGCTTTCTAAATGTAAACGTTTTGTATTTAAGCAATAAAGTTGGACTATGACAATGATTCAAGAAACATTGATTCTTAGTGCTAGCCATGTGCCATGCTACCTAACAGAGTTGAATCCTTGTGAGGAAGAACATCAACATCAAGGTGGGACCATGGACACTTATACAGCTGAGATGTACATGAAGAGCTTCCCCGTCCATCTCCAGTCAAGTCTTTTATCTTATTTCACTATTAAATTTCATATATTATTGAGTCCAAGAGCAAAACATCTAAACTTTGCTCCCATCCTAATGTTAAATTAATATGTCAATCTTCAGTAATAGAATCTTGTATTTTACAGTTGAGTCATAGCTTTCATAGAGTTTGGGAGGCATTTAGTGAATTAGTTACTGTATTTACCAAATATTATTGACCTCCTGTATAAGCCAGTTACTTTATTAGGTGTTACGTAGTCAAAAATGAATATAAAACGGCATTCCTGCTATCAGTGAGTGCACAGCCTATCAGGAACAGTGAACTGGTAGCTTTCATAAATAACAAATATAATAATTACAATAGATGTAAAATAGAGGCTTGTACACTATGCTGTCTGAGTTCTGAAAAGGGGATACCAAAACAAGGAAAAGAACATCCATGAAGGGGTGTGGAGTCTCAGTTCATAAATGACTAAAGATGCTTCCAGACATGGTATTGAGTGAACAGTTGAATGAAATTTGTATATCCCATAGTAATCCCATAGTAACGTTGGTTGAACCAAGTAAATCAGGTCAAGTGGGTATTAAATAAATGTTTGTTAAGTAGAAAAACCTCTAACGATTAGCATTCATTTTGTAGACTGGTAGTGTGCATGCTTTTGTGTTAAGTATTTTGTGAAAAAGATTCCATTTAGAGATCAGCCCTCGGTAAGAAGTATGAAATATTTTCCCTTCCTGTTTTGACTTTTGGCATTGAATTAAGGGAAATAAATTAAATGGTGTGTTACATTAAGTGTATTGCCATTTATTTCACCATAAAGTGAACCAAATGATTTGAACTATTTTGTGCTAGGTTAAAAGACAAGTAACTTCCTGCTTATTTACCAGTAACATTGATTTTGGTTCTCTGCTGTGAGTGACATAGGGTTCTAGAAACTTATTTTCCTCTTGGGCACAAAAGTTTTAAAGGCAAATCCCATCTCTATCATAACTTCCCTCACAGGCTAATTCTGGGATACTTCATTCTATTTTCTTAATACAACTTCTCTAATTCCTTCAGAATTTTCCAAGGATTATATTTTTCTAGGAAACTGTCCAAAATTGAACTAATATAACTTATTAAAACCCTTGTCCATTTAGTTATGGATAGACAATAAGTAAATTAGAAAACTAATAGTTTTTAAGCTTGACTTAAAAGGAATAGTAATTTTATAGGATTACATTTTCAGAATACAGAACAGATTAATATGCTAGGTGTTTCTTTGAGAATTTGTAGCTATTATTTGAGGAGAGTTCTACAGTTGGCTTAACATTTCTGATTCTGACATACTCTCTATACAACTGATGTTAAAAAAAAAAAGAAAAAAAAAAAAGGGAGAGGGTTCCTGGATGGCCCAATCAGTTAAGTGTCTGACTCCTGATTTCCGCTCAGGTCGAGGTTTCTGAGATCAAGCCCTGAGTTGGGCTCTGTACTGACAGTGCAGGAGTCTGCTTGGGATTCTCTCTCTCCCTCTCTCTCTCAAAATAATTTTTTTTTTTAAAAAAAAGGAAAAATCTACAAATGAACAGAATAAATCTATACTGTTCCCTTCTTCTCTTGGGTTCCTCAGATGTTACTGTTTTTCTTCTACTTTGAACTATACCATTCAGAATGTCTAAGGCTTTCCCTGGGCATATTTATTTCACAATTTCAAATCAAATGCATCACTGAATACATCTGGCACTCTAGACTAATACATCTAATACTCTAGACTAATACTAATACATCTGCACTCTAGGTCTCCACCACACTACTCATACACTCAGCATTCCTCTTGAGGAGTACTAATGCACAACTGTTGGCTGATCGAACATAACTTTTGCTAAAGACTAGAAACAGTCTTTGCATTTTTCAGTAATGTCTAAAATACGCTTGCTGCTCAAGAGAATTATTAGAACATTCAGAGTGAGCACTTGGGATTTTGGCCGGTCTTCATCTCCTCAAATCAGTGGCTTGTAGAAGACTGTGAGGGTACAACTGTTCCTGTGAACCTCATTTCCACTAAGGAACACCAGTGTTCCTCGCTCTGTTATTTCAAAAAGAATGAAATCACAGTTACCTTGGAAATGTATGAGCGACAGACAGCATATAATAGGTACCTCATTTTGATTTTGACTTCATTTACTGATCACAATCCAGAACAGACTGCATGTGATTGTTCACTGAGGGATAAGCTTGGATAAAATGTGAGGATTTCAGAAAATAAGCTGCTTTCCAAGATTTAAGAAAAAGCCAGCCAGCTCTGTAAACTGCCTAAATATAGAAACAGGATATTTTATAGGGACTGCTCTGGAAAATCTATGAAAGATATATTTTTAACTTAATTTTATTGTTTTCTGATTACAAAAGAAATACAATTTCACTATAAAAATTAAAAATACCAAGTGGCAAAAAAATTCCACTCAGAATTAAGCCGTTAACATTTAAAATTTTTTTAATGTTTATTTATTTTTGAGAGAGAGAGACAAAGAGTGTGTGTGTGTGTGAATGCAGGAGGAGCAGAGATAGAGGGAGACACAGAATCCAAAGCAGGCTCCAGACTCTGAGCTGTCAGCACAGAGCCCGATGCGGGCCTTGAACCCACAAATCCTGAGAACGTGACTGGAGCCGAAGTCAGACAGACACTCAACTGACTGAGCCACCCAGGTGCCCAAGTAGTTAACATTTTAATATATATTCTTAGAGTTTTTCTATGCATAACATATATTTTTCCAATGGAATCATTTGTATATACTTGCATTTATTAATTTAATCACTTATATCACACCAAACACCTTGCTAGGGATACAGTAAAGATGGACACTCCCTAACTAACTGAACTTACATTCTAGCTGGGAATGTGTTTAACTTAGGCAATTTGTAGCCAGATTTTCTTCTCTGGATCATAAGCAACATTTTTTTTTAAAATGCAGCTTTGTTTAATTATTCTTTTCATAAACAACTTTCTATGCCATTTTTTCCTGCAAAATAATTTTTATATGCTGCAGAGCAATCCACTAAATGAGTGTACCGTAATTTATGTAACCCATCTTCTCCTGTGGGACTTTGGTTTTATTTCCTATTGTGTGTGATTATAATGGGCTGCAATTAGCAACATAAAGAATATTTAGAAGTGAAATTATTTTAGAAACAAAATTTTTAGCCATATCTGAAGTTCAGCATTTATTTCCTTTATAAGAATTCCTATTTGCCACTAGAATCTGTCATGTCAGACTCAGTTACCAGTCTGTTTATATGGATCTATATCCACTGGCATTCCCTTTATAGAAGAAGTTTAGACATTGTATAAAATACCTATTTAAAGCAGTTCTATTTATTTAAATTCTGCTTTCTTCCATGATTGTTACTGCCATCACAAGCCCTTTTTGTAAGTAGGAGGGCAACGAAGATTGCAAATATTTGCATATGAGTTGTTGCACAATCATAATTTATGGTTACACTGTCTTAATTCTTGCAGGTGGATTAGTTTTCATGAATAAGGTCTATCATTTTGTATCGTGCTGCTCTTAAGCCTGTTCAAATCACTCACACACACACACACACACACACACACACACACACACAATTTTTTTAACATGGAGATTAATGAGGAAAGGAATTATACCTAATTCTGTAGTCATTATTAAGGTCAGAATTCCAATAAGATTAACAACACCCTCAAAGAAGCAAGGTTAAAAAGGGGTAAGGAAATTGCTATTTCAACTGCAATTCTACACCTGGTGCTGTTTCCTGGTAGGGCCGGAGGCAGCCCAGTCAGTGTTACATTCCAGCTATTTCATTTGCGTGATGCCTAGTCTTTCCCTATACACATTGCTTTAAAACAATCAAACTGTAAAGTCTTGCTTAATTTTAAAGTTCTGTCACCTTCCAACTGCAATTTGACTTCCCTGAATTTAACAAAGAACTTGAACATTGTGTTTTCTCTTATAAAGAAACTGAAAGAAAAAATGCACCAGATAATTGAGATGATTTTGTCAGGCTATTACACTAGGAAGGATATTCATTAATGAGGAACATCTCAAAATTAAGGAAGGGAGCCCAGAAATCCAAAAAGACATAAAAACAAGGGAGTCTTACTCACTGAGGAAGGGTAGAGGTGGGTCTTAGAATATACAACAGCAAGTGGTCATTTCTCAGAAGACAAAATGGTGGTAGGGGGGCAGATTTTTTGACTCTTGCGATTTTCCAGGAACACACGGGCTTCTTCAGATGAGGTTCCACCTTGTCAGTTGTTTTTCCATTTCAATCTACTGCTGAATCATAATGTTTTTTGATCAATAAAAGGGCTGTGTGTGGAAAAGGGATTTCACAGTCACTGAGAAAAATTACCATAGTTTTCTTTTCAATATATTGATAATTTGATGTAGGAAACATTGAACTATATTTTATTATCAATTAGGCCATTTGATGAATGTGCTATTACTTTTGATCCCAGGATCAATATAATTCATTATAGAAACTTATTTTCTACAAGAGTGCTTCAAAGGCTTTCTACAAAATTATGCTGTTAGTGGCTCACTCCTTGCCTTAGGCCATCCAAAGGAGATGATGTTATAATGTCATTAACTAATATTTTTAAACCTATTATGAAGTAGTAATGCTTTCTGAAGTTCGATACACAAGCCTAAATTCTTTAAAAAATTTTTTTAATGTTTGTTTATTTTTGAGAGAGAGAGACAGAGCATGAGTGGGGGAGGGACAGAGAGAGAGGGAGACACAGAATCCAAAGCAGGCTCCAGGCTCTGAGCTGTCAGCACAGAGCCTGATGCGGGGCTCGAACCCCCAAGCCATGAGATCATGACCAAGCTGAAATCAGATGCTTAACTGACTGAGCCACCGAGGCGCCCCATGCCTGAATTGTTTAAAAGTAACACAATATTTTCAAGAAGACTAGCTAACTGAACAAGGCACCCTAAGGAAGGAAGTGCTTACATACATTAATTTCTTCTGTTCTTCAGAGAACATTAATGCAGGTGTTTCAAGTGTTTTACGCTCTAAAGAAGTGTTATGAACATAAACCCACACATCAAACAAATTTTTAGAGCATTCACACCACCCCAGAATAACTTAAAATGTTTTGTTAATTAGGTTGTATGTTGGGTGAGGTCATATTTAAATTAAATGGTGACTCAAAGTGAAAGAAACCTGAATACCTGCTAAAGAGCTTTTAAACGAGTATGCAGTTCAGGTACACAGTGAAGAAAGAGGTTTTCTGAAAAGAGCTCTAATAATTTAATGTGACTTGTAGAGATAATGTGAATTTGAAGTAGGAGAGAAAAATAAGGCAAAAGAAAGGAGAACGGTAGAAGCTAAAAATGTGGTTCATTTCACAAAACAAAGTTCTGTGGTATGTGTCTTAAGGGAAGATTTTGATTTGAGGGCAAAATTAATTATATTTAATTATTTTGGGTGATATCCTGGTCTAGATTAATACAATCAGATGATTATTGCTCATTTGTACAAAAGATTGTGTGTCTTTGGGCAATCAAAGTAATTAATTGCATGTTGGTCACCAAGTACTCAATATAATATGCCATCTTGACCAAAGTAATCAAATTATTTATTAGGATCATTTGATTCTCTCATGACATTAACTCTTACTCCTTTTATGCAGTAAATTCAATGGTGGAATTTCTGTTGAGTTCTACTTGACTAATGTAGATTAACCATTTATTATATTGCTGAACTATATTTTACATGAAATAATCTGAATTTGTTGGGGGTACTGATAGAATATGGCTTTATTTTTAATCAATGACTGTTTAATATGCTTTATTAGCTACAACTTCTCTGCCCCTTGCTGGCATCTCAGGTAGATCCCACAGCTTTTTAGATACTGTGAATTATCAATCAATCAATTAACAAGCACATATAGACATATACATACAAACAAAACAGTTTGATGATGGAGATTTGTTTTCGGGTATAAAGCCTAGACTGATTTCAGTGTGTTTTCACTTTTCCCACCTCAGACTTAAACCCTGCTGGGGAAATTGTCCTAGGAAGAAGGTAACATCTGCTCTAGTGCAGGCCTCTCTCCTACCCTTTTCCATTCTACCAGGTTCAAGGGCAAGGAATGGATGGGTAAGATTGGGGATTGGCAAAAGTCTTTTTACTTAAATGGTATAATGTATTTTAGTTCTTTGCTTGGTTGATGTCCTCTAGGGGGCAGGTACACCTGGTTTCCTGAGCATGAAACCAGTATCCTCACACAAGGCCCCACCCTTGGGGGTTAGTGCTCTACAGTTGCCATCTTGAAATTCTTAATCATGTAATCTTTAAATTTATTTTGTAAGTAAAGTCTGTTGGAACAACAACGCGTGTACCCAGGTTTGGCACGTGCAGTTCCGCTTCCTGTGGGACAGGTTCTGGACGTCACTTTCCTGCCTCCTTCTTCTGGTCCCACCTGAGGCCCACCACTGCTCTCTTCCCCTGGCAGGGGCTTGTACATAGGTCCACACATACCACAGCATTTCCCTGCCCTGGGCTGGCAGTGCCCTGGTGGGTTTGAAGAGTGTTTAGACTGGAGCACGCCTCTTACCCACCCCCTATCCAGGTAAGGTGTGAGTCCTGGGAGGTTATAATCTCCTGAGGTTGGCCAGTCTGCTTTGGGTTGGGACCCTGACCAGTGAATCAGGAAGATTGACTTCTCCACCCCTGGCCTGAGCACAGCAGTGCTGGTCCAATGGTTAGCAGGAGGGGGTACTGAGTAGCCTGTGGGCCATGTGCTTCTGTGCATGTGTGGATGCTGAGCGGCACCGCAGGGTCCTCCCATGCCTGTGAATGTATGCACTCACCTTTCAAGTATTCCTGTGTTTTCTAGAGCATGACATTGAATAGCAAATAAAAAGCACCCACCATTATAGCGAAGAGAGAGACTGCAAAAGAATCGTTCTATATTTTAGTACCTTTAACGGCACTTCCGTCTTCTTTTGGAACAAGGAGCTTCACATACTCATTTTGCACTTGGTCCCACCAATAATGTAGCCATCCCTGGTGGCAGGTGTTCAAATGTTGAAGCTTTCAAGGGCTACTGGTGAATGTTCTTTGGAGGTCTACATGCTGTGGTTCATTAAAGTTAACCCTTAGATCTCTGACCTCGTGTGACTTCATGCTCCTTTCCTGTCCATGCCAAAGTTCATGCATCTATTTTTACAAATAACAGTCTATAATTTTCTTTCTTAAAAGGGTTATTTTCCTTTTCTATATTTAGAAGCAGTTTATGTAAGGCATATTTTTCTCTTCCTTGAAAGTTTAAAAAGATTCATTAGCAGACCTGTCAGTTCCCAACTACTACACCTTTGAGATCAATCAATGGGTCATTATTAGGTCATTATGACAAAAAATTTTAAAGAAAGATAAGTAAATGAATGTACCATCACCACGTGAGTCTCTCTCATCCATCCATATATGTTGTGCTAGTCTCCCAGGAAACATTTTTCAGTTGGAGCCTGTTTCCTTTTTAACAAAGGCAATCCAAGCAGTATGAACAGAAAACACCTGTGTAGGATTACATCTTATTTTTATAAGAATCATGGACAAATTTATTTCAGGTTTTATGGGTAACATATTAAACAACTTCTCTCTCTGAGGGAAAGAGTCACTGGCCAAAACCCGAGGTGTATTTTCATTTGCAAGTGGTTGGCTATTGAAGAAGAGAGGTGTGTAGCATCATTTAATTAAAAAAGTTATACAGCCTGTCACTGACTTTCCTACAGGCATAGGCTATACAAGAAATCAGACTGTAAGTCAGACAAGAAAATGAGAATACTAACCCAATCCAATTCTGTAAACATTGAGTAACTACACCATGCAAAGCTCTGTTCTAGTTCTCAGAATAGATGAAAGCAATTTCCTGGCTCCAAAGAGTTTAAAACATAGCTATAGGAATATTGATTTCAATGAGATGTATCATAACTATAATTTTGGAAGACCTCAGCCTGGGTCATTAAAAAAATGTGGCTCTTTCTGAAGTTCACTAAGTCTGACCAAGATTATTCATGGTGATATGGCTATGTCAGTGAGAAGGTGCCCTGTTGGATGAGTTTAGTCAAGGAAGTGAAACATATACATGTAAAAGCCTCGGTTGCATTTAATTCATTCTGTGGATCATGTTCAAGATGTTGTAATGGATTTAACAATAATGCCTCTCAGGTGAATAGCATTCTACAGTTTTAACACTCTTCTGCTTACTCTGGCTCACCTGAGACTCACAGCAGCTTTATGAGTTAGACAAACAAAGCAAAATTAACCATTTCTACAGGTGCAGAAAATGAGGTTCAAAAAGATTAGTCGATAGGCACCATGGGATTTAAGTCCCGGTTGTGCTATCCAATGGCTGTATAATTTTGAGCAAGTTATTTAACCTCACTATGTCTTGGTTTCCTTATATTATATATATTGTTTGCAAAAGTTAGGATGGTAATAATAATGGTACAGGTATTAAATAAAATCATATAAAAGAAATAAATCACTTATATCTTTTCTGGACCAAAGTGAATACAAACACAATACAAATACCTAGGGGGCAGTATGCATGATTCCTGATTTTTCTTCTAATACCCTGTGGAAATTGGTGCACAGACCTTTAGGATTATAGAATGTGAGAGCCAGTAGGGATAATAAGAATTATCTGGTTCAATCTCACCTAATAAGTGAGGAAACTGAGCATTAGCAAAAAGAGAAAGTTAAGTTCATGTACTTTGCATCTCTTCCCCCTGAGTAACCTTAAAAAGTACACTCACACAGCATAATTCTAAGATTCTTTAAGCCCAGGATCATTCTGATTGGCAGTGGAGAAAGGACAGAGATGGGTTTGTGCAGCCTGACACCCAGGCAGGGCAGGCCCAGTGGGGAGCTCCAGTGAAGCGGCCAAAACCTAAAGTTCTATAGGAAGAACAGCCTAGGAAATCACAGGAGAGGATGACAAACTTGGGTTTGAAATGAAGCAACACAAAGCAACACAAAGTGTATAAACATAAAACACTCTTGCAGAAGTGCAAGTTATTTTTGTGAGAATCGCAGACAAGTTTATTTCAGGGTTTCTGTATAAGGATGGAATTCTCTGCTCTTTCCTATCATCTCGGCATCTTGTTCCCAGGCTCCACGGGAGGATCACTAGTCTATTGATTCAGATATCTGGGGGCTTCTTCAGGCCCTTCTGGGTAGGTCTGGGTCACTGAGCCATCTATGACTCAGCTATCTATGACATTGTTTTTATGAGAAAATAGATTACAGAAAGAAAATAACTGACTTTTTAATGAGTCTGGAATAGATAAGTTGGAGACTGCATAGTGGCCTGCTTCTTGTCCTCTGGAACAACTTTAAACTCAATGGACTAAAAGCAAAAGATGAAAAAACAAAGTACTCAAACAGTATGTTAGGAATGCCATAGATTCTGGAAGCTCTTCTCTCACATCCCTCCCCCCCCCCCCACCCCTTTTCCTCACTTCTCTCCCTCCTCCTTTTCTTTGTAGACACGCCAGCCATTGTGTTTAGGTCTGAAGACTGAATGAGCATAACCTTTTTTTTTTCTTTTCTTTTCTTTTTTTTTGCTTGCTATGCTAACAAATCTGAATTATAATGACAGTATCAGAGAGAACACATTGAAAGACTAATTTTGCATCAGGGGAACTCCTATACAAGATGTATGATTTTCCCTAGCAGAGCTGACTTCAATATGTACTTTTGTTCTGTCAGGCACCCTAGTGACGATTCTCTGTCTAGGAGATGGTTTTATTTGTTGTTGACATTGAAACTTTTCTTTATACAAACACAAAGTGGTGCTTTTCCATATAATGGACATGGGTAAGAATTTACCGTTTTCTGAATCCTTGTAACATCAATACTGTTCTACATTATCTTGATAGATGTTTTGTAGTCAAAATAAAGAGCAAAGTACATTACCAATATAATGTCAAGTGGACTAGATTTTTTTTTATAGTCTCTGCCGAAAGACAGATCTGAGAAAGTCTTTCCCGAAAGACTTAGCTCTTCCAAATCTAAATGTGACTTTGTGCAAGTTAACTTCTCCAGACCCAGTCTTCTCAACTGTAAAATGGAGGTAAGCACAAGATTGTGGTGAGGATGGAGTGAGGAGTCCCCGAAACAATTAGCATGGTGCCTTACAGCAAGAACTCAATTCAGGTGTTGCTATTATTGTTAGTTTCGGACGAGTGTTAGACAAGGCTGTACTTTGTTCCCATTTGCTCACGTGTCCACATCGATATCAGAAGCTAGTCATTGGTCTCAATCATCCTGACAGAATGAAATAATTTCCTTTAAGTCCTCTTTGGCTGTCTACAGAGCAAAGAAGGACACAGGCCAAAGCAGAGCTGTGCCATTGATCCCCGTGCTCAGTTGGTCCAGCCTCCCCACCCAAACGTTTCCAATCAGTTTGTCTGTCTAAAGGACAGAGCCTTGGGCCAAAATTAAATAATTGCTTTTGTTCTTTTCTTCTATAGCTACCGTCACAAAGAATTTCCAGTATCCTTTTAAGCCAGGATTAATTCTGACTCTGGGAGCAACGGGATATAAATTACAGTTGACAGTACAAAGCAGCACAGCTTAGCATGGAGAGCCCAAAAAAAAGCGATGGGAGAATCTGGACCTCCGACTCCCTAAACTTGGAAAGCTCTCGTCTCCTCTCTGCATCTGGGTTTCTCCATTCATAAAAAGAATAGGATTGTACTATAGAACACTTGCCCCAAATCCAGAGACTCATCCCGCCCCTAACTCAAAAAAAAAAAACAACAACCAAGAACCATGCATTTCCTTTAACATCAAAGGGAAAAACGTGATGGCGCGAAGACCCAACACCTGCGGGTACTGAGCGCCAGAAGCACCTACTACCCGCGGCCTGGCGCGGGGTGGAGCCGGAGCGGGAGCCGGAGCTCAGGCAGGAGCCGGAGCGGGCCGCCCCCCAGCGTGCGCACGCTGCCCCGCCCCGCCCCGCCCCCAGCCGCTGCCCCGCCCGCTCGCGGCCGCGCGCAACAGGCCGAGCAGGGTGAGTGGAGCGGTGTTCGCCGGCTACCCCGCGCCGCCGGGGGCGGGGTCGTGCACGTCCTGTTGGGCCTCCGAGCGCTGGTGCGGGTAGGGCCTGGCGGGTGGCCTGAGAGCCCAGTCCCCGGGACCCTCAGAGCGGCCGGGGCGGCCTGGGGGCGCTGGTGCTTTTGGGACCGGGGACGCGCGCCGACGCGGTCCATGATCCCGGGGACCGGGGCAGGGAGGACACGTCGGGTCTGCTGCTGCCCGGATGCGGGAGTAGGGTCACGAATGGCTTGAGCACCCTGAGTGGCCCACGTGGGCCGCCGGTGGTCTGGAGACTGGGACGAGCGCGCGGAAAGTTTGGAGGCTCCGCCGGGAGGGTGACGCCCGCCGGGGAGCGCGGCCTCCACGTGGGTTGTGCCTCTGGCGTCAGGTCGGGCCTAAGAGACAGGCTTTACTGCTGGGAGCCCTGCAGCCCGGGCTACGGGGCGGGGGCGTCGCGGCTGTCTGGTCCCAGCCTGACTTTAAAATTACAGACCCCTCTGCCAGTTCACTCAGCAAGTGTTACTAGTTCGGCAGCCCGACAGTGGGTTGTCCAACAGGTTCGTGAGGCCGGCTTGCTCACTGCGTGTTCAGGAAGCAGGGGCCTGGGAGTCCACTGATGAGCTGTAAATTCGGCGCCAGGCCATTGATTTCCGTGGACTCACGTTTAAATGGAGGAGCCTGACTTATCCAGCCTCTGCCACCATCGCTTGGATAGTTTTTGCCTCTCTGGCCTCATCCTTCGTAACATCGTGCTTACCACAAGACACGGAGGTGTTGTAATCTATTTTCTTTTTAAAATAGGACTAAAAGGGTAACTGCCAATCACAGCATTAGGTCAACAGGAGAACGAGTTTTCCCTCCGGATGAACATTTCTGTTAGGCAGAAAAGGAATATTTTAGGTCAGGGTGGGCTGGGTTGCTCAGTGGGTTAAGCATCTGACTCTTGGTTTTGGCCCAGTTTATGATCCCAGGGTTAGTGGGTTCAAGCCCCCCATTTGGCTCCATGCTGACAGTGTGGAGCCTGCTTGCGATTCTCTCTCTCCCTCTCTCCCTCAATAAACAAATAAACCTAAAAAAAATATTTTAGGTCAGCCGAGGCAACCTCCTTACAGGTAATATTTCTGTCAGGTGTGTGTGTTTAATTGAGCAGAATTTGACTAATGTTAATGGATCTAAAATTCCAATGGAATATTTCCTGTGTTAATGTAGATTTTTAGGACCCAGCACAAGAAGTGCTTAATCTAGTAGGCTTGATAGGGAGCCCAGAAATGTGCAGGTGAACAAGTATTTCTGGTGACTACACAGTAAAAAGCACTGCTCTGAAGACTGTAGAGACATACCTCCCTCTGGTTGGTAATAACCACTGCAGGCTAATTTGCCTTTCAGCTCTGACAGTGCGGTTGAATACCCAAGCTACAGCTGCCATCAGAATTATCCCCTTTGAATAAACTTTTCCTCCCAACTCTGTTTTGTGTAAGGCTTTTGAGGATTTTTCTCTAATATATATAGACGATGAAAAAGGAGGATAATTCATTCAGCAAACATTTCTTGGGGACCTATGTGCCCCGTTCTGTGCTAGGCTCTGGGACCGTGCAGATGGCTGTTCCCCAGACGAAGCTGTGTTGACTTTTTGTTGGTGAATATTACTACAGAAAAGAAGGTTAGGACACTTAAGGATATAAAGGCTCGGTTTATATTTATTGGCTGTAAAATGGATATCAGTGGATTTTATTGTAGAGTTTTAATCCTTCAAAGTTCAGATCAGTTGGTGTTTTGTTTTTTTTTTTAATCTGTGGGCAGCTAGTAAAATATGAACCGTGACTTTTTTTACACTAATGCTTATAGTCAACTCAGATTGGAAACATTTGTTTTTTTAAAAATTGGAATAATAGATATATAACAGTTTCAGGTGTATACCATGATTTGATATTTGTATAAATTGTTAAATGATACCAATTGCTTTTTTTTTTAAGTTAATGTTTGTTTATTTTTGAAAGAGAGAGACAGAGTGTGAGTGGGTGAGGGGCAGAGAGAGAGAGAGAGAGAGAGAGATACAGAATCAGAAGCAGGCTCCAGGCTCTGAGCTGTCAGCACAGAACCCGACATAGGACTCGAACTCACGCAAGTGAGATCATACCTGAGCCGAAGTGGAACACTGAACCAACTGAGCTACCCAGGCCAGTTGCTTTTTTTTAAAAGCCACTAATTGCTTTTTTAAAGGCTGCTTTTTTTCCTGTAGCTTTATAAAAATATTTACTCTAAACTTCTGTTTGGGTGGTCTGTGAGGTTTCTGGGCTGGACGGTATTGGCTTTACTTTTCTAGACAAAGGTTTTCCTTGTCTCATTACTATATTTCTTAGATACTTTAGAAAACAGTTTTTTTAATGTTTATTTATATTTGTGTGTGTGAGAGAGTGAGCAAGCGAGTGGGAGAGGGGCGGAGAGAGAGGGAGACACAGGATCTGAAGCAGCCTCCAGGCTCTGAGCTATCAGCACAGAGCTCTACGTGGGGCTTGAAGTCACGAGCTGTGTGAGATCATGACCTGAGCTGAAGTCAGATACTCAACTGCTGAGCCACCCGGGTGCCCCTAAATTTCTTAGATTCTAAGATATGCTTTTTTACTTTTTCTGAAATTGTGATGCATACTAAAATTTTTACATGTTTAATGTGATAGGGTATGTCATCTGTTCTCCACTCCCCAAAGCTATTAAAAAGAATGGTTGTCTTACAATATGGGTAGTGTGAGAATCAGAGAAATAGTTTATTTGCCCAGTAATCTCTAAGCCAGGTTCCAATTAACTGAACCTTAAATCATTTCAATATGAAGGCAGACAAGAAATGATGCAACTTTTGGCAGTATAAATAGTGAAATATAGATTCTAACAAAAACATTTGTTATGCAGTGCTGGGTTTATTATGTTAGTGATCGTAGATAGGAAAAATGCTTTAAGTGATTTTTTTTGGCTTAGGTAGGCTTAAAGAAAGGCCTTTCAGCAGCATCTTCCTGCTGTCCACATCCCTTAAATAAATTTTAAACTGACCAATTGTGAGAGATAAGAGATGTGTGGCTGAATATGAAATTATGTTTTCATTATAGGGTACCTTAATGGTAACAAACCTTCTGAACCAATTTAACCCTTTTTTTTTTAATGTTTACTTATTTTTGAGAGAGAGAGAGAGTGAGTGCAAGCAGGGGAGGGGCAGAGTGGGGGGAAAGAGGATCCTAAGCGGGCTCCATGCTGACAGCACAGAGCTCGATGCTGGGTTCGAACTCATTAGCAGATCATGACCTGAGCTGAAGTCAGATGCTTAACCAACTGAGCCACCCAGGTGCCCCCAATTTAACACTTTAAAAATAGTGAGCAATGTGTTGGGGGGATCTCTAAGACCATCCCTCGGTTCAGTGATCTACTAGGACTTGCTGATTTATTATAGCAAAAGACCAGGTGCTTAATTGGCCCAGCAACTAGTTGTGACAACTCGTGTGAAATGTTGCCAGCCAGAGAAGCTCATCAGACACTCAGAACTCAGGGTTTTTATTGGGGACTGACCACATAGGCACCCTCTGCCTGGCACCTACCAAAATTCCAGACTCTGAGAAGGAAAACAGGTGTTCATTATAAACCACATTGTGCAAACAATTAAGGCAGAGTGAGTCACTCTTATCAGTTAAAGGTGGTGGAATGCTCCTGAAATCTGAGTTCTCAGACCTTAGCTATAGTTGGGCCTTTCAAAGGATGGCTGGTAAGTCTTCTGCACGAGCTGTGCTTTTTACTGTGTCTTCATGTCTCCGAGCTGTGCTTTTTACTGTGTCTTCATGTCTCCTTGCATTTCTGCATCACATCTGTGTTCCAAGTATTAGCAATACGTTTGTTCATGGGAGGCTTGATTCTTTAATTGAAAAATCACACTGGCTGGGAAGCTTAAAAGGTGTGCAGAACATTTTCAGAAAATGTCTCGTTGGTGACATAGCCAACACCAAAGTTTGTTTTTTTCTTAGCTTAAGCCTTCAGTCCTCCAGTGCAAGCTTTTAGGGTCAGTTTGTACTTGTTTTCCACCTCCGTACATCAGTTTGTACTTGTTTTCCACCTCCGTCCATCCATTTGTACTTGTTTTCCACTTCTGTCCTATGTGACCTACCAAAGGCACTTGATCTGAGCTGTACAAAAGTTTAGCAGCTAAAATGAGGGCACTAGAGTTGTATATTTTGATGTTTCCACTTCCTGAATTGTTCAGTTTATATTTGGGTTGCATTCCAAAGGTTCATTTGTAAATTGTTGCAATGTGTAACAGTGTTCCAGGTGCTTACTTGCCAGGCCAGACCACTAATTCCACTTAGTCCACAGTGTAGCTGAAATACAGCTTAGTTATAATAACAAAAGGGCAGAAAACAGTGTTCTTAAAATTTTGCTAGCAGTACAAAATAGAAAACTGTGATATCTATAAATAGGTTATTGGTCTCTGGGAAAAATCGTTCTTTATAAGTGCAGTGGTTCTTAGCCCTTCTTTAAGAATCAGGTGAGCACAATGTGCCCGCACCCAAATATATATTTATATAGAGAGATGTAGACACACAGTTTGAAATAGGATCTTACAGTTTCTGAAAATTCATGTAATTTGAAATACCATTCTTGAACCCCAGGTGAAGAACACCTGCATTATTGTAAGTGTGACAGTAGTTGTGGTTTGGGGACAGTTCTGAGAGAGGCTTGGCAGGGCTTGGGATTGTCACTCCTCAGATGTGTTCCATGGACCAGCAAAAGCATTGTTACCCGGGAGCTTGTTAGAAATGCAGAAGGCAGTTCTAGAAGGCGATGTCTAGGTGATGTTGGTATTGTGTCTTAGTTTAAAAGTTAAAGCTTTTTAAAAATGGGGCATAACTGTCTTCAGCCTTTACTTTGTAGTCTCGAACTCGTTTGGTTTTTTTAATGGGGGCGGGTTTTCTCATAAAGTAGCAGTTTTCAGGAAAAAGCTGGGAATCAAAAGTGCGGAGGTTCATGTGGTGAGGAAGACTTGGGAGCAGCAGGTTCTTGTTCCAGCCACCAGGTGACACTGGCCCAGGGCACCTGGGCTGCCTTCCTAACAGTTGGGGGTGGTGCTGTGGTAAGGAGCACCTGGCGGTGAGCCCCTGTTGGTAGTTCTCGAGGCGGGTGCCTGTAACTCAAGAGTGCGTCTAATTAGATTTGGGACCTGGTGCTGATTGAAGCCAAAGTCAAGAAGATTTTAGACTGCTGTGTCAACGGCCACAGGCTAAAACTGTGACTAGGAACTGCTTAGGTGGCTGAACCATTTAATTTGGGATCATTATAGCTCCTAACAAACAAATGGTGACTTTAACGATTTAGTGCCTATGCCCGAGAAAAAAAAATGCTTTCCTTTAGATGAATATGTAATCTGAGTGGTGTTTGAGGCTGAATCCTCTCTTGGATGATGTGGTGTTGGATTAAGGCTGTATCCCATCCTGGAGGAAAGGGCTTTGACTTACAAGTGCTCATGAAGGTGGCATGGTCACACGAGTTGTGTGTGTGCCATCTGCCACTGCTAGAACTCCTGGTGAACCTAACCACGTGTGCTTTGTTCTCTGGTAGGTGCACCTCGTCACTGCTTTGTCTTGAAGACAGAACGATGCCGAAGAAAGCAAAGCCCACAGGGAATGGGAAGGAAGAGGGGTCTGTTCCCTGCAAGCAGGTGAAGATAGAGGCAGCTGGTGGACCCTCCTCTATTTTAAATTTTGAAAGCCCCAGTGATCTGTTTGAAAGTTTAATCTCGCCCATCAAGACAGAGACTTTTTTCAGGGAATTCTGGGAGAAGAAGCCCCTTCTTATTCAGAGAGATGACCCTGCAGTGGCTACATATTACCGGTCCCTGTTCAGGCTGTCAGATCTGAAGAGTCTATGCAGCCGGGGTATGTACTATGGAAGAGACATAAATGTCTGCCGGTGTGTCAATGGGAAGAAGAAAGTTTTAAATAAAGATGGCAAAGTGCACTTTCTTCAACTGAGAAAAGATTTTGATCAGAAAAGGGCAACAATTCAGTTTCACCAACCTCAGAGATTTAAGGTAACAGGTTCTCCCTATTATGGAATCGTTAAATGTATTAAAGTGCTAACATTTGGCCACAGGTCAGCTCAGGGGTGAACCTGTGATGAACCTGCCAGTCTGAGAAGAGATACCTCCTGTTTGCTCTTTAAATGCATTCCAAATTAGGAGACCCTGTGTTATCTTTTGGCTAAACCATTGGAATCTCCCAACAACTCAGGTGGACATGATTAGATGTCATCACACTGCAAAAACTCTATTGCAAGTTTATAAATTATTACCCCTTCAGGAGCGTGTTCTGTGGGCTGTTTTATGTTTTGGTATATGGTAGACCTTTCTATTTGGTCATTATAAATTAAATTGTAATTAAATGTCATTATAATATAAGGCGTGATAGTGTCGAGGTGATCATTTTCTTCTTGAAGTTACTTGCCTTTACTGCTGACATTCCAGCTAAGTAGAGGCTTTACAGCTGTGACCGGATCAAGGACCGGATGCATGTTCAAGAAAGAGACTTCACCCTTATTAACAGCTGCTTAGGTGGCATTGAGGAGCTGGGTCTTAGAACTGTTCCTGGGGAGACAGTCATAGATGGAGGGTAGCTGTGATTTGCAAGTCTGGGAGACTGGCTAACTTTTTATTCTGTATCAGTGGTTAACATTTGAGAAATACTTGGCCTCCTTTCTGCTCAGTTTCTGCTTTATAAAATGCAGTCATAGCTTATCTGCTTCTGTAGAGGTTTGAAATCTTTACATGACAGGTGGCCCAGAAGGATTGAGGGAGTATTCTGAGTTCAGAAATTCCCTTTTGTGATCCATGGCTGAACCAAAATGGCAGCATGGGAGGAGAAGGAGAGTGGTTCCTAAGGCTCCATGTTGAGGATTCTGGCTGTGTGATGGCTCCTGGGACTTTGTCATCAGTTACCAGTAATGTTTTCTATGATTGAACTCAGTTGCTTTGTTAGAGCCCATTGGCCAAATCTAGTGAATGTATTTTGCTGTCTACATAAAGGATCTTGAACCTGTTTCTGCTCTGGAGAAAGGGTAAGTACTCTTAGATGTTTCAGTACAAGTCCTAATTTCAGATATTCCATCTCATGCAATCATAAGAAGTTGAAATGTCCCTAGGTTGCCAACCTTTTGGCCCAAACACCCAAAAAGAACTTATAAATCACTTGCCAGACCAAGTCATGATTTGTGTTCAGGAAATGTGGACACCACAGTGCTTCTCTCTTAGCTAGTCCTTGACTCTTCTCTTGGTTAGAAGCAACACTTCTTAAAATGTGTGTTTTACCACACTCAGATATCACCTCACGCCAGTCAGAGTGGCCAAAATGAACAAATCAGGAGACTATAGATGCTGGAGAGGATGTGGAGAAATGGGAACCCTCTTGCACTGTTGGTGGGAATGCAAACTGGTGCAGCCACTCTGGAGAACAGTGTGGAGGTTCCTCAAAAAATTAAAAATAGACGTACTCTATGACCCAGCAGTAGCACTGCTAGGAATTTACCCAAGGGATACAGGAGTACTGATGCATAGGGGCACTTGTATCCCAATGTTTATAGCAGCACTCTCAACAATAGCCAAATTATTTTTTTTTTAATTTTTTTTAACGTTTATTTATTTTTGAGACAGAGAGAGACAGAGCATGAGTGGGGGAGGGGCAGAGAGAGAGGGAGACACAGAATCTGAAACAGGCTCCAGGCTCTGAGCTGTCAGCACAGAGCCCGACGCGGGGCTTGAACTCACGGACTGCGAGATGGTGACCTGAGCCGAAGTCGGCCGCTTAACCTACTGAGCCACCCAGGCGCCCCAACAATAGCCAAATTATGGAAAGAGCCTAAATGTCCATCAACTGATGAATGGATAAAGCATTGTGGTTTATATACACAATGGAGTACTACGTGGCAATGAGAAAGAATGAAATATGGCCCTTTGTAGCAACGTGGATGGAACTGGAGAGTGTGATGCTAAGTGAAATAAGCCATACTGAGAAAGACAGATACCATATGTTTTCACTCTTATGTGGATCCTGAGAAACTTAATAGAAACCCATGGGGGAGGGGAAGGAAAAAAAAAAAAAGAGGTTAGAGTGGGAGAGAGCCAAAGCATAAGAGACTCTTAAAACCTGAGAACAAACTGAGGGTTGATGGGGGTGGGAGGGCGAGGAGGGTGGGTGATGGGTATTGAGGAGGGCACCTTTTTTTTTTTTTTTCAATATATGAAGTTTATTGTCAAATTGGTTTCCATAAAACACTCAGTGCTCATCCCAAAAGGTGGAGGAGGGCACCTTTTGAGATGAGCACTGGGTGTTGTATGGAAACCAATTTGACAATAAATTTCATATATTGAAAAAAAATAAAAACTTTAAAAAAATGTGTGTTTTAGACATCTAATAACTATGAACATAAAAGGTCAGTGAAGTTGATTGTATGTGATTGGGTCACAAACCAGTACAAAGTTATTATTTGGCATATGTATGGTGTCCTTAGTGGCTGTCATATCTGTACATTAGAATTATCTTTGGCTTTTCTCTGCTCATCTCTTAAGTCCTGTACATTTCTCCTCTCTGATTCCAGGTGGGCCAAACACTTGTACTTGCTTTGCCCCGTTGACTCTGTTCTTTGGCCAGGTTTATGAAAGTGGGAAGGATGAGCTTTCTCAGTCTAAACTCAGCTCCCAGGATAGACTGGGTTGCACCCTGCCTTTTCTCTTTCCACCAGTAGAGAGACCTATAGGAGCTGTGGGAGCTCATCCTCTTATAGTAGAATCTGGGTTCTAAATATTTTCTGAGAAGGACTAGTGTTATATATTTAGGAATGTGCATGTTAATATCAGGATTGAAAAAGTCTAGAGATGGTTTGTCAGTAGCTAGGTTGGGAGACTGTTTAGTGGACAGTTAGTGCCTTGTTTTTTGGGGTCTCAGTATGTGCACAACTTATTATTCTAGTTGGTCTGGAGGTGAATAAGGAGGAATCAGAAAGCCATAAGTTGTTTCCACTCCTGCTTTGGGTAATCCATATGTCAAAGGTCTGGGTGAGTTTACCAAATACACGTGTTCACTTGAACCTTCTAACAGACATTTAAAATAGAGCATTCATTGTGGTCTGCATCTTACATGTGAAAAAAAAACAGGTTCAGAGATGTGACTTTTTCGTAACTGCCATGTAAGCACTTCCGACTCCAAATTTGAGGCAGTTTCATACCATACTTTTAAAGATGTTATTTGAAATGTAGTAGGGCTTTGGTGTGTGTGTTTTTGCTTTTCTCTAGGTGTACCCGTGAGCTTCTCTGGTCTTAGCAATTGCATTCAGTTTCGATTTTGTGAGTAGGTCAGTGGAGAGAGGAGGTTGTCCCCAGCAAGGGGCGAGGCTGCCACCTTCCCTTTTCGCTGCTCTGGGGCCCTCCTGGGCAGCTCCAGGCATAGTTGCGAGTCCTGAATTAAAGAAGACTGGTTTCAAAAGAGCCTTGTTTGTGCCTGAGTCAGTGTTGGTGAGGCAATGTAAATAAGTTTGCAGGTAAGTTGTTTTATGCTGTTCCCCAACAACCTTGGGGGAAGGAGGTGGAGTCCTCGTTTTACAAATAAAGAAGCGAAACTCATTTAGTTTGTAACTGCATCTTGGATTGAGGTGCTTTGTCCTGATCTCTTTCTACTAGGCTATACTTGGCAGATTCAGAAGCTAAAGGTTCAGGAGAAATAGGAAAATTGTGCAATTGCTAGGATTTTTGTAACCTTTAACAAGAAAGGAGACATATACGTATCAATTATAGACCCAGATGCTTGGGCTGGGAACCATAAAGTCACCTACATGGTCCTGAGATACCTCTCAAGCCATTAGAAAGAGAAGCTTTGGTTTTCTAATGGTTTCAGTCACCGTATAAATGTAATTACAGAACCAGGTCCTGCTGGCCCCTCCCTGGTATAAATTAGGCTTCTTGGGAGCTCTCTTAACTCTTTGGAGCTATTCAGAAGCCATTAAATTATTCTTCCTGTGTTAAGTAGAACCCTTGAGATCTATAAATAGAGTAGCCCAGTAGTCTTTATAAAGATGTCTCCCAAAGCTTTTTTTATAGTGACCTAATTCTTTTCCACTTGAAACTTTTAATACTGTAGGTCCTTTTTCAGTCAAATGGTAGGATTGATTCCTAAGCTGTGGTTATTGGTTTATTCACCAGATTTTTAAAAATGCATTTTAGCGGGGCACCAGAGTGGCTCAATTGGCTAAGTGTCCAACTCTTGGTTTCAGCTTAGGTCATGATCTCATGGTTTGTGAGTTCGAGTCCCACATGGGGCTGCCGCTGCCAGAGTGGAGCCAGCTTGGGATTGTCCCTCTGCCCCTCCCCTGATTGTGGGCACACTCATGCTCATGCATTCTTTCTCTCAAAAATAGGCAAATAAATAAATTAAAAAAAAAAAAACATTTTAGTGTCTGTTGTGTGTCAGGCACTGTACGTTCATACACTTGAGACTTGGGGTCTTGAATGTCCATTAGAATCCTTGTAGGTGACCTGTGTTTTCCTTAAGATAATTCCAAAAGAGGCAATATGGAGCCATGGTTAAAGTGCTCAAGCCAGGCTGCCTGGATTTAAATCCTGGCCACGTCATCTAGTAGCTGTGTGTTCTCATGCTTCAGTTTCCTCATCTGTAAACCAGGAAGGATGATAGTGCTCACCTTATGAGAGAGACAGGGTTGTTGGGGACATATATAACCAGTATATGTAAAAGCCCTTAGAAACAGGGCTTGGAATAGAGAAAGTGCTAATAACCATGTGGCTTCCCTTCTCATCTGCTTGGGAAAATCAGGATTCATATTCTCTCTTTCTCTCTCTGTGTCTGTCTCTCTCTGGAACCAATGTATAACTCTGCCTGCACACATCTCCCCTTTCACCCCTGCAAAAAAACTTATTCTCTAATAAGTCTTTACTATTTCAATAAGTGGAACCAGGCACTAATTGCCCATCCAAAGCCAGGAGGGTTTGAATAGTCTTCCCCTTCCACCAGCCCACTGTACTTGGCCCTGCCAGTGCTGCTTCCAGGGTGCATCTGCCCCTCTCTGCTTCTCCCCCACCACCCTGGTCATCTCTGGCCTGGGCGACTGCCTTAGTAGCTTCCAGACCGATCTCTCTTGCTTTTCTCCAGGCCATTCTCCACATACCAGCCAGAGTGAGCTTTTAAAAATGTAAAGTAGGGGGCACCTGAGTGGCTCAGTTGGGAAGCGTCCGACTTCGGCTCAGGTCATGATTTCATGGTTCGTGGGTTCAAGCCCCACGTCGGGCTCTGTGCTGACAGCTCAGAGCCTGGAGCCTGCTTGAGATTCTGTGTCTCCCCTCTCTCTGTGCCCTTCCTCCACTCAGGCTCTGTCTCTCAAAAGTGAATAAAGATTAAAAAA
This sequence comes from Panthera leo, assembly GCF_018350215.1. Taxonomy (NCBI): domain Eukaryota; kingdom Metazoa; phylum Chordata; class Mammalia; order Carnivora; family Felidae; genus Panthera; species Panthera leo. Next base: position 45,811,951 of record NC_056687.1, on the reverse strand, counting down.
AATTTTTTTTTAACATAAATTAGATCATGTCATTGTCCTGCTTAAAATCCTGCATGACTCTTGATTGCCTGCTTTGCCAGTTTCTTGTTTGTCTGTGCTGGTCTGCACCAGGATGGAAGATTCTCCAGGGCACAGGCGTTGGCTCTTTCACTGCTGAATTCTTGGGTATGTGGAACATAATAGCTGCAGCATAAAGACTTGCTAAGTGAGTAAGAATGTGTCTTTCCTCTTATTTCTAATATACTTTTCACCTCTTCTATCCTCCTTTCTTTTTCAGGATGAGCTTTGGAGGATCCAGGAGAAGCTAGAATGCTACTTTGGCTCCTTGGTTGGCTCGAATGTATACATAACCCCTGCAGGATCCCAGGGCCTCCCACCCCATTATGATGATGTCGAGGTAAGAGGAAGAAAATTGTTCTCTTGGGGCCTGGGTTAGCTGTCAGGGTTCAGTTCAGCTCTCTGCCCTTCTTGCTGTGTGGTCTTAGAGATCCTGACCTCACCTAGATGTTGGGCCAAATTAATCCCACCAAACTGGCTTCCTGCTCATTCTCAAACAGGAGAGATGGTTTCCAGCCTTACTAATATAAAGAGCTACATATCCCTACAAAACAGGTATTTATTGAATCTGTCCACAGAAAAGCATGAGTGGCTTTTTCTGTAATTTCACAGCATAAGGGTTTTAATAAAGTGAGGTCACAAGTAATCTTTACATCTGCTTTCATTTTGTCCTTTTTCTGGAGCTGCCAAAAATGGATAATTTTTTCCATTTGTGAAAATCTTGGGGCAGCTTGAATGAAGGTCATGGTCTCACTTAAACACTGGCACCTTGACAAGTATTGCTTCACTCTCATGTGGCTGCCAAAAAAGGTAACTCTTTGGCTTGGGCATTTTGTACTTTTATTTTTATACTAATACAGTTATTAGTAAAAAGTCTCCTTTTTCCCCCCTCTGAAGGCAATTTGATAGCAATACATTTCCCAAAAGTTTTTGATTTTGTTTTTAATATTTTAAACAGAGCTTTAAGATATCTTTGGCTGAATGAAGAATAAAAAACTTGATGTTTTCCTATCTGCCAAGGATGATATTCAGGATTTTAGGCACCATGAGTAATTTCTAAAACTTGGCTTTTCCCTCAGAGATTATGGGCTTTGTTGTCTGATAGAAGACTTGAAGGAAGGAGATAGTGGGATATAAAGAGCCCAGTGAGGCTTTATTACACTGAAAAGAATGAATATCCTTCCAGTATCAAGATTCACGATGACCTGTTTTTTTAAAAGTGAAAAGCAGTAGTGGTAACTTTTATTCAAGTGTAGAGTGAAATGCAACACTAATCTCTCATTTTTATTTTCCATCTGGAATGTGTAATTCATCGAAGCCCTTGGCGGGGCTAATACCCTAGCACCGCTTTGCCTCATGAGTTGTCCGGAAGCTGACATTCCCAGGTCCTGTGGCTCTCTGTAGGTTTTCATCCTGCAGCTGGAGGGAGAGAAACACTGGTGCCTTTACCACCCCACTGTGCCCCTGGCACGAGAGTACAGCGTGGAGGCCGAGGACAGGATTGGGAGGCCGACACATGAGTTCACGTTGAAGGTACGGGACCTCTATCACGGGAGCTGCTCGTGAGACAAGTTCAGGTGTGGGGTTTAGTGTTTGTGTGATGGTCCTCAGAATACGCGCAAGAACGTGGGAGGGGGGAGGGTGGCTCTCACTCGAGCACGTGCAGCTTGTAAAGGAGACTTGGTGTTTGCGTGTGTAGAACTGAGCTGAGGAAATGTTACATTCATTTTCCAAACAACCTGTCTTCAAATATAATCCAAGTTCCACAGGAATGGATTTTGAGCTCAGTGACTACTGGCTTAGAAGTGGAAGGTTTGGCCTGGGGCAGCTTCACCAAATCTAAGAGAGCAGTCAGGACTGGGCTGTAGCTTGCTCAGGCAGAGCACAGCCAGGAGCTTCTTAGTTTTTTTGTTGGTAGAATGCTAGCATGACCCACTCTCCTCCTGATTGTACAGTAGACCCTCTCTGCACTCCCCCTCCCTCCCCCTGCATGTGTAGCCACCAGAAGAATAGTAATAATGAAAGGTCTTAAGGAATCTTACTCCAGGAAGCCAGGTGGCTTGATCATGGCGGCAGGCTCGCCGGCATCTTGCTACAGAAAGAGTCTGTCTTTGAGCAGTTAGCCTGGGTGGACTTGTAGCCAATCCCTAGCAGGTGAGATTGCTGAGAAAAAAATCTTAGAGGGATGAGAATAGGTCCTTAATTCAACTTTACATATTGAATTAAGATACCATAGTTAGCTCAAACCATTCCAGAGATTCTACCAACTTGATGTATATAGTTACTGTTTTTGCATTTCTTGTGTCTTGAATTTATCACTAGTTATAATTACTCAATGCCTTATGGACCTTTCTTGATTTTAAAGAGTCTTCCTGCCTGCCTGTACCTAGGAGAAGCAATCTCCTTTTTTGATGTGTGCTTATATTACAGGAGATTTGAATAGACACAATAAAGGTATCATTTTTTTAAGTTCTTGGTCAGCAGACCATGGCACATGGGCCAGAAATAATGGCCTGCTGCCTGTTTTTATAAAGTTTACCGGCACACAACCATATGTATTCCTTATTTATTGTCTAGGGCTCCATTCACATTGCACCCATAGAGTTGGCTGGTTGCCACAGAGACCACATGGCCCATGAACCAATGTTTACCATGGAGCCCTTTACAAAAAGAGTTCACCAACCCTTGCTCTCCATGAAGCATGTTTAATAGGCTCTTGGTTGATTATTTTTAGGGAAAGATTAAGCTATCCATGGTCTCTGAGGCCCAGGCTGAGTTCCTTAGCTTGATGACAGCCAACTGGTCCTGCCCAAGAAAGTTAGTCTTTATAGTGGTCTTCAGGTATAGATGATGTGGGTTCTGTGAGGCAGTGCTGGGAGGCCGGGATGTCATGGAGGGATGCCCATTGGTCACACTCATGAGGATCTCCATTCATTAAGAGCAGCCCTGAGTCTCCTAGGAGGAGAAAGGCAAGCATCAGGTACCGTAGGGTTTTTTCTCAATTGCACATTTATATACATGTGAATTTTAAACCACCGAAGATCCTCAAATGAAATCTTGGCATAAATGCTTAGTATATGAAACAGAAAAGCTGAGTCATTCTGGGTGGGGTGGGCATGAAGGCCACGACGAAGGTCATCACACCTGGGGTCTTGGGATGAAGACCACCCCTGTGATGGAAGCACCACTCTGTGGTTTTGGGGCCTGACACGCCTGGTTTTGAATGTAGCTGTGGTCGCTTAAGAGCTATGTGTTCTTGGGCAAGTTGTTTATGTCAGTCTCAGTTTCTCCTTTATTGAAAATGAGAGCATAATATTTACCTTGTAAGTTGCAAGAACTGAAGTTTTTTGTTTTTTGTTTTTTTTAATATTTGTTTATTTTTGAGAGAGAGTGTGAGCGGGGAGGGGCAGAGAGAGAGGGAGACACAGAATCTGAAGCAGGCTCCAGTCTCTGAGCTGTCAGCGCAGAGCCTGATGTGGGGGTTAAACTCAAGAACTGTGAGAACATGACCTGAGCCAAAGTCGGATGCTTAACCAACTGAGCCATCCAGGTGCCCTGGAAGGATAGGTTTTGATGCCTCCTTTACAATGAAACTCCTTGGAAGAGACGGCTGTATGTCAGTACATTTATTACTGCTTATCAAATTACCACAAATTCCCACAAATTCAGTGGCTTAAAACAACACACATTTAGTTCTGCGGTTCATCAGTCCAGAAGGGATTTGGTTTTCCTTGGCTGAAATCAGGTATTGGCAAGACTGTTCCTTCCAGAGACTCTAGGGGAGAATCCATTTCCATGCTTTTTCTAGCTTTTAGAGACCTCCTGCATTCCTTGGCTCACAGCCCTTCCTCCATCTGCAAAGCCAGGAACATAGAGCCCAGTCTTTCTCATGCTGACATCTCTTTGGTTCTCTCCTCCTGTACCATCTTCTACTTTTAGGGATCCTTGTGATTACGTCGTACCTGCCTGGATAATCCAGGATAATTTCCCTCTCAGCAACTTTAATTCCATTCACAGCCTATTCATATCATCTATATTCATAGATGCCGGGGATTAGGCCACAGACATCTTAAGGGACCCTGCCCAGTCTTCTCTCCTGCTCCTGGGAACACCTCCCAGGAGGCTCCCGCCCCCGCCCCCAGACTTGCTCCAGGACCAGTCTCCCCAAGGTTACCAGGGGCCACCACGTTGTCAAGTACAGTGCTTGCCTCCGAGTTCCCATCATTCCTTTTTTTAAAGTTGTATTTATTCTGAGCTAGAGATAGCATGATCAGGGGAGGGGCAGAGAGAGAGGGAGAGGGAGAGAATCCCAAGGAGGCTTCGCATTGTTAGTGTAGAGCCTGATGGGGCTCGAACCCACAAACCATGAGATCGTGACCTGAGCCGAAGTTGGACGCTTAACCGACTGAACCACCCAGGTGCCCCCCTCTGAGTCCCCATCTTAACAGCCTCCTGTCAGCCTCATTGGACACAGTGGTTCACTCCCACCTTCCTCACTGGGGTTCTAGGATGCCAGCCTCTTTTGCTTCTCTTTCCTGCTTACTGGCTCTTCCTCTTCATTCTCTTTGGCTGTTTTTTCTTCAGTCTTTGCACCTCTGAAAGTTAGGGTGCCAAGGTTTATTTCCTGGACCTCTTTCCTCAATCCATACCCACTCCCATGGTTTTAAATTCCCTCTAGAGGGGCTGAGACTTCAGGTCAGGTCATGACCTCACGGTTTGTGGGTTCAAACCCCGCATCTGGCTCTCTGCTCTCAGTGAGGAGCCTGCTTTGGATCCTCTGTCCCCTCCCTCTCTGCAACTCCCCACTTGCTCTCTCTCAAAAATAAAACATTTAAAAATAAATAAATTGGGGCCCCTGGGTGGCTCACTCGGTAAGCGTCCGACTTCGGCTCAGGTCATGATCTCACAGTTCGTGAGTTCGAGCCCCGCATCGGGCTCTGCGCTGACAGCTCAGAGCCTGGAGCCTGTTTCGGATTCTGTGTCTCCCTGTCTCTCTGCCCCTCCCCCACTCACACTGTCTCTCTCTCTCTCTCACAAATAAACATTAAAAAAAAATTTAAAAATAAATTCCCTTTAGACTGATGTATTTGCAATGCTATGTCCTGTCTTTAGCCCACATCTCTAAACTCCTATCCAACTGCCTACTTAATGTCTCTACTGGAAAGATAAAAGGTGCCACAAACTTAGTATTCTGCAAAGCAAACTCCCATTTCCTGCTGTCCCCAGCCTTCTTTCCTGTAAATGTGACACATTTTCCTGCTTGTTCAGGATAAAACCCTTGGATGTGGATTTATACAAAAGCCTCGTATCTGATATCCCCTTTGCAGGCTTTTCTGACATGACCATAATGATCTTTTGAGATCCATTGTACCCTTTGCCCAGATCTACAGTAGCTTTCTATTAAATCCAGAGTAAAAGCCAAAGTCTTTAAAACAGGCCAGAAGGTCCTGTAATCCAGCCCCTCTGCTGCCTTCTCACTTCACTTCCCATCATTTCCACCCTCACTGCTCTCCTGCCACATGGACCCAAGCACAATTTTAACCTCAGGACCTTTGCCCTTGCTCTTCCCCCTGCCTGGAATCCTTTTGGCCCAGGTAGTCACTTGGCTAGCTTGCTCATTCTCTAAAGTCTCAATTGAAATGTCAGTCTAGCAGAGTGAGGTTTTAGCGCCCATCCTGGATAACAGTGGCATCTCTTACCCCAGGCACACCCTGCCCACCACCTCCATATGCATCATTCATGTCTGTCTTCTGCTTCTTTGTCTTCATTGCACTTACCACTGCTTGACATTATTTACTGCTTTATTTTCTGCCTCGCCCCACTCGAGTGTTTTTCTTGTATTCATTGTCTCTTCTCTCTTCTTAAATGTTTGCTCTCATCTCAAATGAACTACAAAGGGGCAGGTCTTTGTTTAATGCTCTAACCCCAGTGCCTCGCATCTTGCCTGGTGTGGGAGGAGGATGGAGAGGGGTTAACCAAATGTTTGTGGGATGAATAAATGAATGAATGAATGAATGAATGAATGAATGAAGGTCTCATTTGGAGGGTGGTGCAGAGACACTGAGCAAATGATAGCTGTAATTGTGAGTCAAGCATTTGCTTCAAGTGGTAATTTCCCTGTCAGTTTGGTGTCCTTCAGGGTGAATGAGCCCCTAAGAGAGCCCTTATGAATATATTTAATTGTATACTGTTTCTTTCAAAGGAAAATCTTAGCGTTAAGGAAAGGTTTTTGGTTTGTTTGTCTTTTTATCTGCTGTCTCTTGAACCACACCTCCTGGGCTCTTAACCAGAGTCAGACTGCTTCCCGTGTTGCAGATGGGAGGCAAGCGGCTATCAGGATTGCCTCTCCTCCTTAGGCAACTGCTATATGGAATGTTTCTCGTCTGGGTGGGATTGGGGAGGAAGTAGCTTCAGGAGTGATTTAGGAAGGATATTTCTGTCCCCTGGCTTGGGCGAGTCCTAGGACAGGATGGAGGCGGCTCACCTGCCCAAGAGGGGGACTGATCTTCAGTTCCATCTAGTTTTTAGGTTCAAGGGAAGGGTTACATGGTTTTTCATCTAGTCATCCAAACATTCATTGAGCCTCTATTATACACCTGATGCTTTGGGAGTTCAGGTTCTGGAGGACACACGATGGACCTCGACCCTCCCTGGAAGAGCTCACAAACTTCCTGATGGTTGATGGGGGAGTGGCAGGTAAAATAGTACTTACGGTACAACCATCTGCCTATCACTGTTCCAAGAGCTCTGGATATGGCATCTCCTTTAATCCTGAAAATAAGTCTGTGAATTTTGGGCCATTGCCTCCATTTTACAGGTGAAGGAACTGAGACTTTGGTGGGTTAAATAATTTTCTGAGGTTCCTCGCCAGTAAATGGCAACGTCTGTATGACTCTAACGCTTCTACTCTTGACTGCTGGACCCTTCAGAGGGTGGAGAGGAAGGGTGCAGGCTTCCCAGACACAGGAGGTCACCTGCTTGATCCCTGGATTGGGATGGGGCAGTTTCAAGTGTAACTGGTCTTGGCTGTGAATAAAGAAGGGGACTTCAGGTACTGAAAGCCTCTCAGGACTGGGGTTCACAGTGACAGACTCACAGGCACAGTGAAGCTAGACTAATGGGACCCCAGGAGCCCAGCATACAGACCACCCCATGAATCAGTAAGTAGAAGGTTTCTAGAAGGGAGAACTGAAACTCAGAGCCTATTTTTGTTTCTTCAAGACAGAGGATTGAGAAGACCTCCTCCTTATTAACTCCCTCCTCCCTTTTCTTTTTCTTCCTTTAGCCGGGTGATTTCCTGTACTTCCCCAGAGGGACTATTCATCAAGCGGACACTCCTCCAGGTCTGGCCCACTCTACTCACGTGACCATCAGCACCTACCAGAACAAGTATGACCCTCTTCTCAGCCTCGTGTCCCAGGGCAGCTCAAGTTGCGGCCCGGGGCAACCACACACAGAAGGGAATGAGGGAGTTGGCCACTACTGTCCTCCTTATCCAATCTCAGGGGTTTCATTCAGGCTTCCTTGCTAACTCCATACTCCTTTAGAGTCTTCTCCCTGCCATCGCCCCGTTGGGGATTCCTTCTGGGAACGCCATGAACATTGGGATTTACCCAACGAAGACTCGCAAATTTGGGATGAAAGAACCATAGTTGTGGGTGTGGCAGTGTTAATGATGCCAGGCTGGACTGGTAGTCTGTCTCTTTTTAAAAATCTTTTATTGCAGTAAAATATTTACAACGTAGTATATGCCACTGTAACCATTTTTAAGTGTACAATTTGGTGACAGTAATTACATTCACACTGTTGTGTAAGCATCACCACTATCTGTTTCCAAAACATTTCATCACCCCAAACAGAAACCTCGTGTCCACTGAAACCTCTGGATCTCTTTTAAGGTTTCTGTCTTTTATAAAAGTTCATGAAGTTATGTAGGAGAGGAAGTCTGGAACAGTAAGACCTAAACTCACATGTGCTGAAAACAGTTCTAATTAAAACTGTGTTCCATTTCGGTGAGTGCCTCCTCACAGGACCCGGGCAGAAGCGCCCTCCCTGTGAGTGATTTCTGAACAGCAGCAACCTTGCTAGTAGTCCAGACCTCCTTGAAAGTCATTACTGTATCGCAGCCTGCAGGCACCAGCCGCTGTGCTAGTTGCTGGGAATGCAGGCCTGTTACTGAAGGGTCTTTGAGAGAACTTGCAGTCTGGAAGTCGGGGCAGATTCCATCATGGGTCTGCAGGGGGAACTCTTGCAGTGTAGAGGAATGCATTTTGCCAAGCTGGGGCATCTAGGCAGGCTTCAGAAATGACTTGACACCCAAGCTGAGTGAGTCTCAAAGGATGAGTAAGTAGAGGTGGGTCAGAAGGTCAAAGTAGGAGAGGCATTCTAGTCCTGACGGACAGCCAAGTCCCCTCCTACCTTCAAAGCCATAACTTGCAAAACAAGTTAGTAAGGTACTTCTACTTCCTCATCTGGGTTTTCTGGGTGAAATTAACCCCTGCGTTTGAGTGGCTGCTCAGAGGAACTTGCTGGAGCCTGGCCTAAAGTTAGTGCAGTCCTTGCCCACAAATAGAAGGCCAAAGCTTATGAAAAATGCCTTTGTCACTGTGGCTAGGCAGATTCTTGGGCATGGCCGGGAACAGAAAGTCACCAAGGCCAGCTTAAGAAGAGCGGGGACAATTGAGGGAGTGAGATTGTAGGAAGTGGAAAGAGCCAGCCACAGGGAGGCCAGAACCTGAAGTTCAGTGTGGGTACAAAGTACCTCTGGGCCTTGACAGCCAGTTTGGCACCATGAATGTCCATGTAGCTTCTGGTGTCCCGCCATTAATGTTACTCAGCTCATCCCCCTTTCTGTGATTCTCTGTCTTTTGCATTTCACTTACTGGCCCCGACTGGTTTCCTAGTAATTGGTTTTTCACGTACTTTGTTGTCTTTCCTCATCTTCTGTTCACTCATAACATTGACTCACCATAAGCCATTATTAGGTTTCTTGTCTGACCTCCCTGTATCTCAGTGGACTTAATAGCTTTTACTTTTGCTAAACTGTTTCCTAGTTCCAAGAGTGAAGAGCTAGTGGGCTCTTCCCTGGGTCCCACCCATGTCTTTGGTCAGCTGGGGATGTGGATGGACACCATGACTGACGTGTGTAGGTCAGACTCTGACCTGAGCCTTTATCGGTGGTGCTGGGGCTAGAATGGGACAAATTTAACTCAAGAACCATTGCTCCCCAGAGATGTCCCTGTGCTTTGGTCCTAGTACTCTTGAAGGCACTGTGGCAGGGTGAGGATTTCAGGGCCTTTTCCTAACACCTCTTAAGGGTAGCTTTTTTGGGAATTTTTGGGACCTCTGTGGGACAGCAGCAGGTTGGTTTGGCTATTTTACCAAAGTGAACCCCTCAAGAGTTATTAACCTCAAATTCTGGAAAGGCCCAACATCCATTCTGACTCTGAAAAGAGCACAGAGCTCTGGTTAGCTGCAGTTAATCTCTTCATGAGCTACTGCCACATGATTTCACCTATGGCCTTGCAAAAGGAGCTTATTTTTGTGCTGGTGAAAAATCTCCAGGAGGAGGTTCACGCAGTCAGATCTGTGAGGTTGGGTGTAACGTGAAGTTATAAAGTGGTAAAGATGCCAAAGGGTGGACATCTTAGGGAAAGTGTCTCTGATGTGGCTTTTGTCTTCGTTTGCCACTTTTCCGGAAGGGAAGCATAAAAGTGTTAATTTTGCTTAGTGGGTGAGAAGCAAAAGTCATACTGTGAATTTCCATTTTGCGCGTAGCCAGCAATTTGAAATCTGGTGACACTGAGGAAAATTTTAAACAGCTAAGAAATGTTTAAAGAGAGCAACCCCACAGAGCATTTCTTACAGTGGCACACATTTGGGAGTGAGCCAGTGGTAAATGCCCCAGAGAAAGCACAGGTAATTGAACACCGATGCTCATCCCTAAATGTTATTTTTGGCCATTGGATTCTACCCTTCTATCCCAGTAAACCACTGCTAGAGTTTCAACAAGTTGCAAGTTGACTATTTTAAAATTGTTGATGTTGGATATTTTACTGGGGAAGAGTGCCCCTCTGTTACAAGGGAAAAAGGAAAATGTAGCGTCTAACAGTTCAGATGATTACACAGTCTAGGGATCTTACGGTTACCCTAAATGTATTTCTTTTGTAGTTTTTGAACATAAACATTTTTTATGTCCTATAATTGTTAAAATCTCCTACAAAGCTCCTCTCATAGACACTTGTGTTATAGTTGAAGACATTATAAAATATTGGTCCCTTGAACTTCCCACTTAGACTGTATATGATTGTGTGGTATCTTTAGGAAAAATTGTGAATAAAGTCTAGCTTCCCACTTTTAACTTTCCACGTGAGTGTCTGGGAAAGGCGGGGGAGAGAAGATGTGTGATTGATGAAGGTCTTTTAAAGTTTTTTGTGCTGAGTAATGTCAAATTAATTAAACTCACGATGCCTGGGGAAGGGAAGGAAGTTGGAATGCCCTTTGTAGCTTTGGGATTTACTCTCGAAATCAGTGTTTTTTGTAAATTCCGTGTGTGGTCTGTTTTCTTTTTTGGTGCATGTTGCAGTTCATGGGGAGATTTCCTTTTGGACACCATGTCGGGGCTTGTGTTTGACACCGCAAAGGAAGATCTGGAGTTCCGGGCTGGCATACCCCGGCAGCTGCTCCTGGTGAGGAGTGAAGGCGGGTGGGGGGAGTGGCAGCCCAGGCCGGCGGAAGCCGTCGTCCCCCTCGGAGGGACCCCAGGATCCTTCCTCCCACAGGAGTCAAGCTTGTCTCCTGGGCTGACGGCAGAGCTGGGAGGTTTGCAGAGGAGGGTCGTGCCGCACGGGACGTGGGACCCAAAGAGCCTAGGGTGTTGTGCAGACAGCCCTCTTTCCATATGTCACGGTGGCAGTAGCAGGCGCTGTGAGGACGCTGGCTGAATAAGTGGTTGAATAAGTAAGACATGTGGCTAGGAGAGCCATAGATTGATTGCACATGATTAGTTAGGAGAGACCCACAGGAGATCCTTGGGGTACTTGGGTATTCCTGGCTTTCCTCTGCATCCTTGTTTTATGTTTGAAACAGCAGCACTGTTAGGCTAGTTTTCAGGTGACTGAATTAGTGCTAAGTTGAGCAAAGGTTACTTTCACTGTCTGAAGCAGTCACCTCAGGATGATGAGTTGGCTTTCCTAAAGGCAGAGCTGAGACTGCACCATATTTCTAGGGATCCCTCTTTCTAGGCAAAATCCTGACAATTGATCTTGTTTTGGCTAACAAAAGGCAGCTTATGATGAATAGTGGTTACAAGGAAATAATGGGGTATTCTTAAACACACTGGTTGTCCCCTGCCCCATACCCCCAGAAGCGTCATGGATCTTCGTCTGTACTGGGTGATTATGCTCAGTGTACTACTTTGGAGACCAGGACGTGGGCAGTAAGTCTTGTTGGAGTTTGGGCCAGCACTCACTTCTCTTTCCAGCAGGTGGAAGCCACAGCGGTTGCAACAAGATTAAGTGGCTTTCTGAGGACCCTTGCAGACCGCCTGGAGGGCACCAAAGAGCTGCTTTCAGCAGACATGAAGAAGGATTTTGTTATGAACAGACTCCCCCCTTACCATATGGGAGACGGATCAGAGTTTTCAACGCCAGGTGGAGCTTTTGCTTTTCTTCTAGGTGGTTGGGCTGATGTGGGATATTTTGAGGCTTTCCTGGGTGGGCTCCTCTTTGGGAAGATGGAAAGTAAGAAGCATCTTAAAGTTTATTTGAGAGAGAGGGAGAGAGAAAATCCCAGGCAGGCTCCATGCTGTCAGTGCAGAGCCCAATGTTGGGCTCCATCTCACAAAGCGTGAGATCATGACCTGAGCCAAAATCGAAAGTCCATCACTTAACCAATGAGCCACCCAGGTGCCCCAAGAAGCTGGTAAGGTGGATCTGGATCTGTCTTTGGCGTGTTATGTTTGGATAGGACATGCTGTACCTGTAGGCATCCTGCCTCCGAGCATGTTGGGGAGAAAGAGCCCTGTGATTGTGGGTGAAAAATAGGTGTATTTATGGGTCCTCTGGTACTCATCATCTTCAGGAAGTTTTAATAACTTGAACACTGAACTAATTCCAACAAGATGAACTCAGGGATGGGTAAAATGTTGCCACCAGCAGGTGAAATTTAAGAATGCCCAAGGTGGTCACCAACTTTCCCTAAGTCCCATGTGACTACTTTGGGACAGGTTTAGGCTGCAAATGACCTAACACTTGTGGATAGATGGTGATAGCGTATCATCAGTATGGCACTCCTGCAGGGGGACAAATGGGTTTAGGTTGCAACTGGGAAGACCACACACTGTTGAGGGTTGTGGGGCATCTCAGTAAAAGAGTGTTGGAAGGCTTTATAGGATTTGGGCTCTGGTTAGGTGATTTTTTAGGAGGGTTAAGAGAGTGGGGCTTTGCTCTGAGTTGGATACTGTCAGAAAATAGGGAGTCTAATTGGGTCTTCTATAGGCAGGAGGAGTGAAAGGAAGCTGAAGTTGGAATTAGTAAAATGGGATCTGCTTCCCAGATTAGCAGGATGGGGACCTGTGGTCCTTTTGGAGGTTTGGACAAAGTTCTTGCTTTTGCCTGAGTTCTGACATGATTGTGGAGCGGTCCTGTTTTAGTCTGGCTCTCTCAGAGGAGGGGCCTTGCTTACTGTTGGTGTTCAGGGGGACTGTGTTCAGCAGAGCACCGACACGTGGCTGTGAGCTCCAGGCCCAATCTCGGGCTGCTTGGTGCTTTCTCCATGGAGTAAGAGTCTCATTTTTACTAATTTTTATTAAAACCTTATTTATCATAGTTGAGAACCACTGAAATAGTCTATAAGGTTGCCTCTAACATTGATTCAATTTATATTTTTAGTACAGTCTTTAGGGGAAGTTTAGAATTAGTTTGGTCCTATTCAAAACAGATTTTTTTCAGCATGTATTTCATCTTTATAGAACCATTTTCTGAGTATCAGCTTATGGCACGGAATATCTTCTCTAAGGTTTTCCTTGTCTTAGCCATTATCGTCCATAAGGCTCTGTTCTTTCGAGACTCTTTAACCAGATGACCCTGTAAGATTAGTCTGTTTTTAGTGGCTACTTTTTCACTAAGTTAAATCTAACTTGGGAAAGGACTATTTTTTTATTTCTGTGAATTTTATTAGCTGGCTTTTATGATCTTATGCTTGACCTACATGGATAGAATAATTTGCTATGATTATACAACTAGTTGGTGAGATGGTGCGGTTTGAACGCAGTCCTTTCAGGGTCCACGTGTAGAGCAAGAGGCAGAGGACAGAAACTGGGGAAGGGAGTGTTGTATGCAGAAGGCACGGTGGCCCTATTGTGACAGTTGTCATGCTTCCATGGTATTGTATACATCTATTTAATATGCTTAACCATCTATCGTTACTGATCTGTTAAACATCTGCACTGGAAGAATGAGCTCCATAAGGATGTAAACTATATTTCAGTATCATTATAGATATAGGGTAAGCCAATACTTGAGTTGGAGGGTACCCCACACTTAGATTTTACCCACAGACAAGATTCAGCCTGGGTTTCCTCTTGTGAAGGTTGTCTTTCTCCCTATGGGTCTTCTAGGTGGACAGTTACCAAGGTTGGACAGCACAGTGAGACTGCAGTTTAAAGACCACACCATCCTCACAGTAGGGCTGCATCAGGATCAGTCTGTGAGTATACAGAGGGGAGGAGGTTTCCTGTTTTCTCAGAACATTTCTGTCACGGGCCTCAGGTTATCAAATTAACAAACGGCCCCTGCCTTTACCCCTCATGCATCTGTCCTCATAACTTTGTGCCCTGGCTTTACATCAATCAGATGGTGCTTACATCTCACTGGGCCAGAGAGGCCTGCCTGTTGGACGTTTGGGGCTTGCCCTCATCCCCACAGATTCTCCTTTATTCCCCTCATGTGGGGATTATTGCCTGGTCTCAGGCCATACTGCTCTTGCTCAGATAACTGCAGACCCTTGTTCATGCACCTCCCTCAGTCCCTCTCCCCTCCTGAATGTTGTCCAAATCTATCATTACATATGGCTTTGTGAAGGTTTCTTCTCAAAAAATCTCTATCTTGTAGATCATGGAGAAGAAAGTTGACATTCCGTAACCTTGTCACCTAATCCTATGGTTGCCAAAACCGGCTAACTGATCCTTGACTCTATTGGAATTTTTTTTTGGAGAGTGAGTGCCAGTGGGGGAGGGGCAAAGAGAGAGGAGGAGAATCTTAAGCAGGCTCCATGCTGGGCATGCTGATTCAGGGCTTGATCTCACTGTTGTGAGATCATGAGCTGAGCTGAAATCAAGAGTCGGAGGCACAACCAACTGGAAAAGTTTTAGAAGTTTTAAATTCCTGGGCTTCATCTGCTCTGGGTTGGAGCTTCTGTATTTATTAGTAAAGCTCCCTGGACACCATCCCCTGCCCTATGACTTCCCCCTCTTCCTTTTAATTCGCTATCTTGATAGGTACTCCATAAATGATTGGAGGGAGATGAGAGTGTGGGGCAGCTAGGTGTGTCTATAACCAGACTGTCACAGCCATCATGGCCAGACCTGGAGAGGACTGATTTATAAAACACACAGGAAAAAAAACCTCAGAAGTATACACTCTTGTATTCCTATTTAAAAAAAAAAAAAAAATCCTAGTTATTCTGATAATCAGTTTGAGACATTCTGTATCAGGCCAAGGTCTTTGTCCCTGATGTAAGAGGTGACCAGGAATGAGTGAGGGTTCTGATTAGGATGATAAACCCCCGTGTAGGATGGATAGGAAGGGAAGTTGGGACTATTTGGGAGGCTACTGTAATTGGAAGTTTTTATAGCTCCTGTGGCTGGTAATATTTGCTCCATGGTGTTCATAAATTGTCAGCTTATCTATAACTGGGAATGTCAAATTCTGACATAAAACTGTGCTGTTAGGATCAAAGGAACAAACGTGTTTCATTGATAAGTTGATATGTAAACATTTGTTTTTTAATTAAACCCCATTTCTGATGATGTTCTACCAGCTACACTCTTTAAAAAGTGCCTATTTGTTATATACAAATAGTAATCTAATTATAATATATACCTTGTATATAATCATTTTGTGTCAAAAAGATTCTTTACAGTATTCTGGGTGTTGAATTTCATTATTGGAAAACACTCCTAGTAGTCACCTCCTATTTTATTGTTGACAACTTAACCCACCCCTCCCCTTTTTTCTTTTAAAGGACGAAACTCAGGAAAAGATGATTTACATCTATCATTCCTTAAAGAACAGGAGAGAGACACACATGATGGGAAATGAGGAAACAGAGGTCCGTTCCAACCTAAAATGTCTTTCCTGTGATTTGGTGGTGGCTGGGAAGAACGTGTTACCTTTGATTTATGGGTGATGTGCTTTTTTATGATCGCAGCATGGGCTTAACGTTTCACACAATTGACAAAGCCCTTGCATGGGGATGATGAAGCCAGACAGTTCTGTGATGTACATATACCAGCTTTAAAAGATACTAGCTGGAACTTGCAGCCTTGAAGGAAATGTGTAATGTAATAAATATGAAGCAGTGCAAAAGACTATTATATAAACTAGGATGCCTTTCATAAAGTCTAAATTTTTATATGGGAATTGGCCAGTTCTGTAGGTTACCTAATTTTAAGGTTATCAAAAATGATGTACTGATAACTATAGAAGTTTTTTTTATGAAAGTACATTTTTTACCTAAATGGTTTGTCCTTTTTCAGTCTCATGGACTTCGCTTTCCTTTATCACATATGGATGCACTGAAGCAAATTTGGGGCCATCCAGCTGTTTCTGTCAAGAACCTGAGACTTCCTACAGATGAGGAAAAGGAAAATCTGGTGTTATCCCTCTGGACAGAATGCTTGATCCAGGTAGTCTAGTGCCTTTCCAGAATTGAGAATGGACCATCTGTTACATACGTATGAGAAGAGGAGGAGCAAACATTTATGTGCTAGGCAGCTTCTGTTGCTTTCAGTCAGCAGCCTGGGAATGGTTCTACAGCAGCTGTCTTTACAACTGTCCTTACCTAACGATGTGAGACCTCCCTGTTTCAGGAAGTTGGTTGGCCATGTGTATTACAGAGGCACATGGAGGAAAGAATGGCAGATGAAGTAGATGTCTCAGAAAGTAACAAAACCGTACTTTTGACAAACTTTAATCCAGTGTGGTAGAAAAGGTACAACTCCAATAAATGTATCATTGAAATTTGAATGTCATTTACCTGGCTTTGTTCTTTGGAAGAAACAACTTCTTTAAAGAGCCTCACTGGCTCCATAAAAATCTTTTCAACAATTAAATTTTAAATTGGTTTTTCACAATGAAAATATACATACCTTTGTGTATACATAACCCCACCCCCCCCCCATTAAAATAAAGTTACCCCTATAAGTTTCATTAAATACTGCCAAACTAATGAGAGGCACTCACATCTACGGGCTTAAGGGAGTTTTACAACGCTGCTTCAAAGATGACAAAAAGCCTGAGAGCGAAGGAAAAAAAACTCAATATTTACATGGAAAGACCAAGTCTCTATAAAAAAAAAAAATGCTCAAAATAGCGGGTCTTTGTGTTTAAACAATTCACTGTTATTTTATATTCTAAAGTGCTTATAGGGGGATATTTAAAAATATTGCTAGCAGATTGAATCTATATAAAAATAGGTGGTTTTTTGCTTTCTGGTAAAAGTTGGGGATGAGGGGGAACAGCTGTCTCAATTTGTTTAAAACCAACTCAGGAGGAAAAAATACTAAGAACTAATTTTTAAAGGTGGTAACCATTACTTGATATCCAACCTGATTTTGCTTATAAATGGAAAGCTGAGTTTTCAGTCATTTTATTAAATAAAATGGTAGAGTCAAGGCTCAAATACTATTTGGGTTTTCATTTGAACATCTGAAATTTACTTCAGCAAAGAAAACTGTGACTAAACACTCCTTGAGGGCAGATCAGGCAGATTCTAGGACGAGGCCTCAGCACCAGGACAGGTGACCACTGGTTACAGTCTTGCCACCCTGAAGGGTGCCTGTTATTACTACAGAGGAAAAGGATGGCCACAGGTTATTTGTGCCCTTTTTTTTTTTTTTTTTTTTTAGTTTGGCCACAGAAAATATGCCAGTACTTGAGCCTTTTTCCTAACAAAGCTGAGGTCCTCCCTGGGGTCAGTTACAAGTATGAATACTTAAGGTGCTTCTGTTATAAAAGCTTCAATAGAGAAGAACCTTTAAGGCTTACCTAAATACAGCAACTTAATAGGAAGGCTTATTAAATATGTTTTCAGGTATTGCTAAAAAAGTTATCTTCTAGGAAAAGTACAACTTGACCTAAAGGAATCTGTTTTCCTCTGCTTAGCACTCACACCCATCTACTAGGAGGATCTTAGGAGAGAAAACACACACTTGATGGAGATCAAGCAGGAATAGAACCTTTCACAGAAATCAGAACATGTGTTCTTCATAGGAACACTGAATAGCTGGCAAGAACACTTTGAGCTTTTCCACGGTTAACAATGGTTTGGAACCTGGGAGAAAACCTGCTCAGTGATGGAGAAGTCTGAGGACAAGGAGCTTCGTCTCTATGGGATGTGAAGTTCCTTCTTCCTTTGCTGTTTCTCAAGATGTTGCCAATTCTCTTACAATATTTCAATGTCCCATTTCTGTGTTTCTTCTCCCTCCAGGGGTTGATTTACAATTACATGAGTCTTGTCATAATAATTTCCTCCTACAATAGAAATTCCAAAAGAAAAGATTATTTGTTCACACAGGTGCTTAAGCATGTTCACAAGCTTTTGTTCAGCCCATTGAGTGGTAGACTAATATTTGATTTACAGAGCAGCCTGAGATGGAAAACTGAGTTTAAATAAGCTTAGCTGTTATTAACCTCAAACCGGACCTTATCATGGCTCAAACTGAAAAACTAAGGGGTGTAAATTGTTGTTCAGAATCGCTTTGTTGGGGCACACTGCTTTTGCAGTCAAAGCGCTGAGTCGGAGGCAGCTCTGGCTGAATGTCAGGGGCTGTGATTTTGCTTCCACACGGACAGTGGCTATGACTAAGCCAGTTAAAGGAACAGCCCGGACCTTGCTAATAAACAAGCTTGAACAATACCCACCGTCAGTTTTAACCGAGGGTTTTTAAGGAGTACAGCAGTTCACAGCAAAAAGCGGTTTCTTTCTAAGAAACAGGACATCTTATAGTTGATAAAGCTTCACATTTACAAATGTTCTCAAAGATCACGTAGCAAATGAGAATTTTACAACTGTACTAATGTACAAAAACCTTCTAAGGTTTGTCCTTAGGCTTTTCCTACTTGATCCAAGTAGCTAATTGTTTTGTTCATTAAAACAGCGGTATCTCTTTTCAAGAATAATTAGAAATAACTTAGTATTTCTTTTACCCAGGAAGAGAAGGAGGTTTGGAATTTAAATTACATCCAGGGACACACAACGTTTGTCCTGTGGGTTTGTCCAAAGGCCCACCTTTAACATCAAGGACAAGCTGATCACTGAGATAGGAGCTGATGGTTCCATTTCTGTTCAGCCTCCACTTCTGCCGGAACTGTCCGTGTTCGGTCCATAGAGCCACTTTGGCTCCAGGTGTGTCCCGGCCACCAATCACATCCAGGCATGTATCACTGGCCTAAAAGGATTAGGAAGAAAATTGGCAGCACTGTGTTATCTCGAATCAAGTGAACGGGGTCCCTTTTCTTTACACAACTCTCATCTAAAAAAGAAGACTGTATAGCATAGTTACAATTCCACTAACTTTTTAAGTCTTCTTTATGGCTGAGAGAAGGAGATGGTACAGAAATAGATCTACTGAAATAGAGGTGCTCATTTTTTAAAAGGATACCTGCATCTAACAGATGGTCAATGAAGGTTTGCTGCATTACAATTAAATGTTTATTAGCATAAACGTATCGGATCACTGGAGCTTGGTTTTCCTATAAAAGCATCCGTGATGTGCTAGATAGCCATATGATAATTACTCTTAAGTGCTTTTCATTTTTGTTGATGAGAAAAAGGTAGGCAATCCATTGGTGACATAATAAAACTGGTGTTCTGTTCCCCAGAGCATCAAATGTAATGGAGCATCACAAATGTAAACTTGGTTTTTCTAAGCTTTCTCCAGTAACAACTTCTTGTACTACTGCTTCCTTGTGTATTTTCAAAGTGAAAGGTTCAACATGTTTAAATCACAGACACCTGATTTTACCTGGGCCACAGTAAGGAATGTGTCACAAAAGCACAATGTCCAGTTGAATCCAGTGAGTTGTCACTGGTTTTAAAAATCATTTAGGCATATCCAGTGTGTGATAACCTTAGTTTTTCACTTCAAATAGAGAATTTTCCCATCTAGAAAATTCAGTTTCTAAATCGATTTCACTGAAAAGCCTTAGTAATATACATCACAGTATCTGAATAATCATGCAACTGTTTCTAGGAAGGTGCATTATTTTAAATATTTTTTTAAATGTTTATACACTTTTTGAGAGACCGAGTGCGAGAGCAGGGCAGGGGCAGAGAGAAAGGGAGACAAAGAATCCGAAGCAGGCTCCAGGCTCCGAGCTGTCAGCACAGAGCCCGACGTGGGGCTCGAACCCACGGACCGCGAGATCCTGACCTGAGCCACAGTCGCTCAACCGACTGAGACACCCAGGTGCCCCGACCTTTGCATTATTTTATACTCCCATCTGATCGGGCAAGATTCTGGTTTCCAAAAGAAAAAGCTAAAAGGCAGGGCGAGGTATCAGTGGGTGGTTACCTTGGACTTGAAGAGTCCTCGGCAGTAGTGCCAAACCTGAGTGGTCTTGCCGCTATAGGGAGAAACGCACACAGATGTTGCCCTTGTGTCAGCGACATTGCCGGTGACGGTCAGGTACTCGTCCTGGGCCCGGTTCCTTATTCTGATGTACACTGCAGGCTAGCACAGGGGAGAGACCGCCAATTAGGAAAAAACATTATGAACCTGGCAATCAAGCCTTCCACAGGACAGCAGCTTAGAAGGCAGGCGGTGACGGAATTCGGCTTGCTATGCACTTGCGTCCTTCCTCCCTTGAGTCAGTATGTTTAAGTTACTATTTTTCTACTGAGAGACCTCAGGTCACTGAACACTTTTCTCAACAGGGCCCTTTTGGAAAAGTGAAAGGTAATAGTTTCATTCATTAAAATGCCACATGGCAAGGGGCGGTGAAGCATGCCGGACTTGCTCAGTTTCATTCAGGAACCAGGGTGTCCCATCTGTGCTGGGAGAGCAAGGGGAAGAGGAGGAGGGCGAGATACTGGCCACCTACAAGGCTCTAACAACAACTTAGCGAACACTGCAATAATGAGACCCACTGTTTGAGCTACTGTTAAGTGCCAAACGCCTGCTGTGAAAGTCTTGAAAAACCCAGGTAGCTGAGGGCCTGAGCAGCTGTGGTAGTGTGTTTAATTTATACGTTGTGGACCTTCACACTTCAAGAGAAGAGACTATGTATGTTTAATCACTATGTGGGTATTCAAGAACTTCATCCCCTGGGCCTGGAATACATATACAAAGTTTTCAAATACAATATTAAATCTAGGACTTGCCTCTAAGGATAATAGTTAACATTTATTGAGAGCTTAGTATATGTCAACCAGTGTGCTAAAATAAATGCTTTCTGGGCTATTGTATTATCTGTCCAAGTCAATAACCAGAAGAACCCTTTAAGAAAGTACAATTATGAGCCAAATTTACAAAGTTAACACAGATGTGCAGAAGCCAGGTTGGCCTTCACCAAAACTGTCCCTCTTAACCATGATGCTCTAAGGTTTGCTTATGTGTACTAATTACCCTCAGACACAGAGAACAAGAGAAGGTGGTGGTGTGAATTAAGTCAGAGAAGGAAGGGACACAGCATAGGATGGAAACTCCCCAGAAACCATTTTTTTAGCCATAGGCCTCCTGTCTTAATGAAATAAAATACAAGACACTCCACATCCCCACCTTGGGTCATATGCTGGCACCCTAATCAGAATTCTGCTAGATAATAACAAACCATCTATTTAATAAGGAAGCACTTCCACTCTGAGAAACCCAACTGCTAGGTAAATGCAATAATGTATCATGGTAAGCCCGCCATATTCTACTCTTTTGAAACTCAGATCAACTGAAAGCCAGCTGAATTTTGGTCTATTGCTGCCACGTTCGGCCTTTCTAAGGAAATAAACATTCTGTGTACTTAGGCAAATAGAAGGACACATTTGTATCTGGCCATTTAAAGCCGGTAAAAAAGACCTCTACTAGCAAAATGTTTTCAATGCTTCAGAGCACCACTTCCACATTCATACTGACACAGTAATGAATGTGCTTAAATATCTGTGATTGATAATAAGTTTATAGGAGGGATATAATTCCATAAGTCTCCCACTGCCAATTTTTAATTCTTGAGGCTTCAGTACAGCTTTATTAGTTTCTTTACTTTGCACACAGAAAAAACAGGCGTGAGGGGTGACCTTCACAGAGGACACAATTCCAATTATGTTAGGACCAAACATTACAGTTTTAATCAATTAACTCAAAGTACTAATTACCCTTATTACACACTTGTAGTCTGACTCTTCTGTAATTACACTTTAAAATAGTGATGTGCATTATAAGTGCCTTAGTGATTTCCTAATTCCCAAACTCAAAGAGGATCACATTTTAATTATTTCTGAATTTCCATACAAGAAGATGAATTACAGCAGTAACGAGAGCCTTACCAAAACGGAAATGACCCATAATAATACTGTTTTAGAAACCCAGAATTCCTTTGCTGGGTTCTAAAGCTGTGGCCTAAATAAACAAAGACAAAATAATCTATAAAAATATTCTTAAAATTGATTATTAAACCAGAATGGGAATCAGGTCCTAAAGCACAACACAATAACAACACAGTGTTAACTGTCAAAAAACTTTTATGTGAAATTAGAGGCTGTTGTTCTAGCTATCCTTGATCTCGGGACCCTGAACAATCACAGAGACCTTCTCCAGTAAGGAGCTACGTTTCACAAGTGAGAGGATAGTCTTAGCGTCTAGGTTGGCCTCTAAAGTTCCTAACAACATAGGATTAAGCATTATTATATAGTTGGGAAAAGCTAAACTGAATTCCCACTTCTGCCTTGCTTTTTCCTATGGTTTTCAGTAGGATTACCCACCATCTCATGTGACCGGAGTGAGGAATAAGCGAGATGTGAAGGTCACGAAATCCTGTACCACCAACTCTTTGCCAGGAAAAGCCTGCTCACGTTTAGTGTCACTCAGAAGAGCATCTCTGATTCTCTCAAGGGACACTGATGAAGGAACTTTCAAAATAAATGTGTTCCCACAGTAATGTAAGCCAGATGTCGTGTCAGGCTCTTTACATACATGTTCTTATTTAATCCTCACAACAATACTGAGAGGTGAGCAAGGGGATCGCTGTTTCATGAGAGGAATCTGAGGTGCCAGGAAGTGAAGTGACTCACCCAAAGTCACACTGCTTACAAGTGGCAGAGCCAGGATTTGAACCAACAGAACCAGAGAGTGGTAGGAATGGGCACAGTGTGGATGTGTGTGTGGCAGGAGGCGGGGGCAGCAAGACCACTTACTGGCTGCCATATGTCCAATCTGAACATCAGAGCCTCAGCACTTCTATCCACTATGCCACCCTCAGCTCAGTGCCTGGAATGTATGGTGCCACTCTGTAAATGCTGATCTTATTTTGGACGAAGTTAAGCATATGGCTGCTCAACACAAATTTTAGAAAATAAATCTGTGTTCAAATCCTGGTTCTGACAGTTGGAGGACTTTTGCTAATTTGCTTTACCTCTCTGACCTTTATTTCCCCATCTGGAAAATGGGAATAACAACTCCTACCTTAAAGGGCTGTTGTTGGAATCAAGTGAGAAGTCTTTCAAATTAGAAGTCAAATGGCATATCCACTGACGATCACACCTGATCGCCTGGCTTGGCTTTCCCACCTTCTGTGAAACCTCCCATGGCTCCACACATGCTGATATTTCCTTTCTGTGACCCAGAAGCTTTTGAACGGAAGATCGACAAGCAGTAGGTGTGTAAGATCCATCCTGAGTTTTATTAAGTAGGGGAAAACATCCAAGTTCTTAGAAAGTAAAACTAGGGCAGTCTCTGACTTCATTGTTTCGTTTGCTTTCCACAGACCTCATGATATTTATTTTTTCCATGAAAGGTCAACAAGGTCAGTAAGATTGTGGACTCAAACCTAAAACCCAACATTGACCTTAGATACAATTTAATGAATTGGTTAACATCTACAAGATTTCTCATCCTAATGTGATCCCCTTGTAACATAAATGTCAAACTAAATGGTCAATATTTCAGATGCTGTGGTTCATGACATTTGTACTAGAAAAATCAAGCTATTTTGGATCTTATGGGTTTTTTCTCTCCTCCTTACCTGCTTCATAGGACGGAGGGAACCAATTGTTTTCCATCCACTGAATGCTGTCCAATTTGGGATCTCATTAGGCTCGAGTAGGATTTGTCTTCCTAAGAAATTGGATCCTTCATAAGCTATCCACCTATATAAAAGCAGGAAAAAAACAGAATACTTAAAAACAAAAAGCAATCTCTTATCAAAAACACCTTCTTGTATACAAGGTTCATTCTTTAAGACTTCTGGGTTTGTAGATTTTCAAAGAAAAAATGTATAACTGTTTTTTAACAGAAAGGATAGGAGGGACCGGGAGAAAGCCCACTGCACTGGGGCTCAGAAGATTTGCATTTCAGTTAGGATTCTGGTTTCCTTACTTCTAAAACAAGGTTCCCTCCGGGTCTAAAATTCTGTGTTTCTTTGATAATGCTGTCTTTTTTTTTTTTTTTTGTAACAGTTTAACATTCAAAGACAGACCACAGCCTTTCCCTGTTACCAGTTACAAAATACTAGGTTTACTCTCCCATCGTAGGCTCATCGCCGGGTGTCCTTCAGAGTCTCTCTAGGTGGTTCCAGGGAACTCCCAGGCACACCTCCTTCTATAACTTCTCCAAGGTCACCAAGGACAACTGAAAATTATCTACAGAAATCCACTCTCTTGCTTTAAGGCCCAGCTCTGTTGCAAAGCCTGCTCACTGCCCTTGAGGCCTCCAACTGGGGCCAAGTTAAAGCATGTAGAAGCGTTCAGGGCCTTGAGGGGAGTCTCAAGACTTAAGTGGCCACATTCATTCTTTTACTGACTGGCATGTGAATAGTTGTGACTGAGATAGAATGGCCAACAAACTGAAATCATCATCTGGTCCTTTAAGGAAAAAGTTTGCTGAGCCCTGATTTAGCTCAACAGCTAAGGTTTATAATAAACTTGGAGTGCCAAGAAGATGTGAAATTCTCAGGACTCAACGTCACCACAAACAGTGCTTTCAGAAAGTATGTGTGGAAGATGAGGTGGCTACCTTGCCTGGTTCAGACCAAAGCACTCTGCTTGCTTCCCACAATCAAGATCAGGCTTGGCCTGATTTTTCATGGAGAGATGAATAGGATATTTGGCCTTCCCTCTGCCCCTTCTTACATACACGAATCTAAACTATGGAGAGGCTCATCTACCTCTCCAGCTGTGCAGACTTTTTAAATAGGCAGGGAAGTTTCAGTTATAAGGCAAGACTTTAATAAACTACACTGCACCATACATTAATCTTAATGGATTCCACAGCTAAAAAGCGTTAAAACTTGACAAATTGGAGATATGGGATAATACGGGGATTAAACAAAACAAAATGTGTCAAAAGGGCAGCTGGCTGTGCATTAAGTCCTATTCTGAGCCATCTGCAGCCTAGGAAAACCTTCAGACAGCATTCTCTATTCCTTACTCTGTATACTGATTTTCTCTTAGAGAATCCAGAACAGGCAGAGTAGGTGGATAATAAGCTAAAGAGAAGAAATAATGTCAAGGTAAAATAGTACCAGTTTTCTACAAAAGAGTGAAATAAGAAATGGTAAGAAATTACAACAGGTGAGTCAATAATTATCAGTTCCACTTAGGAAAGTAAAGTGTAAAAATGCTGTGAAAGTCGTATTATCACCAGGATGTAGAATTCAAAAGACTTAGTTAAGTGGTAAATAATATACTAGTATCTAGTATGGGAATTATTATGCTTAGAGAGAGTAAGTCAATTTATGGTTAAGAAACACCAATGTCAAATGCTCTGAAGAAGAAAAATTAAATTGCTATACAGGTGACTATTCAAACTTCATTTATTATAATAGTTGACTTAATTTTCAAATCAATTTATATTCTTGGCTTTCTCTTCTGTTATCCCCAGACACTTAAATAAGCAGAGTTGATTATCACACAATTTAAAAGTCATAAGAAATAAAAACAATCATCTTTATATTAATCATCAAGAGCTATGTGCGGTCTTTTAGTTCACTTTTGATACCAAAACAGCAACAGTGCAGGAGGCAGGGCAGGCTCTTGTGCCACTCTCCAGATAGGTCCTGAGAAACAGATCTCCCAGGAAGTCTTAGGGCCTCAACCTCTGGAACTCTCACTGCCAGGCCTCTTACCATTTTTGTTCTAAATAAATATGCAAGTTCATACCTAATTTATGTATCTGTCATTTTTCATTCCTTTTCTTAAAGCAGTCTCCCGGATTGTATAAGTGCAGGCCCCACACAACCTGGATCCACCCTGACAACCTGAATGGACAGCAACACTGGTGGGTGGGCTAGATTCACCTGAACCCTCAGCATGAAAAGAAGTACCCTGGAGCAAAAGGCTCTAGAACAAACAGGACGTCAAATCAAAATACAACAACACACTTCCAGTGTGAGAAATAGTCGGTTATCTTAGGCAGGCAGTGGTCTCAACCAGTCAAGGTCACCTGGTCCACCTACTCTAAGACACATGCTATCAACACAGGGCAGCCCATCTCTCCCAAAGGGCTCTTCTCCCAGACTGCCGCATGTTACTATATATTGGACCTAATCCACGGCCTAATCTTATGTAAACAGATACTACTCTTGTTACGTTGAGAAAGAAAAGGAATAATAGCATCTCCAGACCAGACAACAATAGCAGTGGAGAGATAAAAAGCAACTGTGCTTGGGTGGCCGCATGGCTCAGCTGGTTGAGCATCTGACTCTCCTTGATTTCAGCTCAGGTCAGGATCTCACAGTCGTGAGTTCAAGCCCCACATCAGGCTCTGCACTGACGGTATGAAACCTGCTTGGAATTCTCCTTCCCCTCCCCGTTCCGCCCCCCCCCCCCCCCCCCCGCCCCCGTCTGTCCCCTGCTGGCACTTGCTCGCTCTCAAATGGAAAAAAAAAAAAAAAAAAAAAAAAGCAACTGTGCAGCTCTCTCCTAAAACAGTAAATGAACCAGGCCATACCTTTGTCCCATACTTACAGTCCACTTTTTACCCATACAGACTGGGTGTAAAAGTGCAGGTCCTTGTTCAGAACAGAGTTCACAGCCTCTTCTAGATGTAACTCTCTTCCCTCACAGTGTTCCAGAGCAAAAAGGCTAATGGAAGGTTCTTCAAAAACCTAACAGCAAAAAAGAGAAAGCATCACCATACAGGGTGGCCATTCTCCAGTGACCTCCCAGTCACAACACAGGGTACCCAGGATCCACCGTATTCTCGAATGCATACAGTTTACTGCTCTACCCTCTAATGATGTTATAGTCAAAACTGCACAGGTGAGACTAAATTCTACTCATAATTTTTGTTCGGAGGTTTAGAACAGCAATCTCAGTCTCATAATGGAAATGGACACTTGGTTCCAATTAAGGTCTGGCTGTGCTATAATACGGACATTTTGGTCTTGCCAGCACTTTCAGCTGGTAACAGGATGAACATGGAATGGAACGGCACCACTTCCCCAGAAAGCCACAGGAGCAGTCACTGAGAATCCAACAGATGATGGCTCCAGGCTCTTAAACTCATTCCTAGGAGGAAGAAAAAGGCATTCTTTTTCTTTTTTTGAGAGAGAAAGAGAAGGAGGAGAGGGGCAGAGGGAGAGAGAATCTCAAGCAGGTTCCATGCTTAGCATGGAGCCCAACATGGGGCTCTCAGTCCCATGACTGTAAGATCATGACCTGACCTAAAATCAAGAGTCAGATGCTCAAGCAACTGGGCCACCCAGGCACCCCAGAAAAAGACATTTTTAATTTAACAACAACCAAAAGCCAAAATGCACAGGGGCAGGAGTGATTTCTACATTCAAAGTAAGTATTCCCCAACTCCTTGTGTCAGAGAAGAACAGAACCAACTTTGCTCTTTTTCACTCATTGGTGTATGCAAGACACCATGCTAGAAGACTTTTCAGGGATGAGAAGACAAAGCAAGGCACCATCCTTGTGTCTGGGTCATTACTAACTAGTAACTAAAATTGGAGAATTGCACAGGTATTGAAATGTAATCCAGGGTAGAAAAGGATATGCTCTGTGAAAGTTCTCAGAATATAGAAGACTTGATGCTTTTTTTTAGCAGAAAGGAGCAAGGATCAAGGAAGCTTCACAAAGGTGGATGTCATGGTATGTGAGCTCAGTCTTCAAGGATGCCATGATTTGGACAGGCCCAGAGAGAATGGAGGGAAGGCACTCTATACGAAGGAAGGGAGACAGAAATGCATGGAACATGTTAAGGGAATAGCAAATAGATCCATATAATAGAATAGAGTCCAAAAGGAAACAGTGTCAAGTATCCCCACTGTTTGCTAGGGGGTATTGAATCGTCTGCTTCTCCTTGTCACTAACAGGGCAGAGAGACAGATTTACTGCCAATGGGGAGTCCTTGAAGGCTTCTGGACAGGGGCCTAGGAAAGTATCTGTAATTGGTACATGAGAAACAGAGCACTAGCAGCAGGGAATGTGGATGTTCAAAGAACAGTAAATAAACAACTGACTTTGCGTAAGAGCAAGATGAATTATGAAAGCATTATTCTTTGCAGCAGTGTTTGGAATAACAAAGGATACAGATGACTTAAATATCCATCAAAAGGAGACTGGCTAAATAAGTTATGGTACATTCATAGAGAAATACAGCTGTAAAAAAGAATAAGGAGATCTTTATGAAAGATCTCTAAGATATATTCCTTAGAGGTAAATACAGTGAACAGTAGTGTGGAATAGCATATTTCTTCTGCTTCCACTTGTGCATTAAAGGGAAAACTTATGCACATGCCCACAAATAATGTGCACGTGTACACATGAACAATTTTCTTGAAAGAAAGAAAGAAAAAGAAAGAAAAGAAAAGAAAAGAAAAAAGAAAAGAAAAGAAACGAAACTACTCCATGACTATCTATCAGAATAGGATCTGAAAGATGAAAGTGGGAGCTGAGGTTTTGACTACATGCCTTTCGTACTTTTTGATTTTTGAAGCTTAGAAATGTATTATTTATTCAAAAATTTAACTTTTTAAAATGTTTATTTATTTTTGAGAGAGACAGAGTGTGACTGGGGAAGGGGGGGGAGAGAGAGAGAGAGAGAGACAGACAGACAGACACAGAATCTGAATCAGGCTCTAGGCTCTGAGCCGTCAGCACAGAGCCCAATGCGGGGCTTGAACTCGTGAACCATAAGATCACAACCTGAGCTGAAGTCAGACACTTAACCGAGACACCCAGGTGCCCCTCAAAAATTTAAATCGGTGATTATTATGCACATTTTGTATATATGTGTATTTTTTTTTTCTTTTTTTAAACTTATTTGAGGCAGGGCACACAAGCAGGGGAGGGGCAGAGAGAGGGGGAGAGGCAGACAGAGAGAATCCCAAGGAGGCTCTGCACTATCAGCTCAGAGCCTGATGTGGGGCTCAAAGTCACAAACCATGAGATCATGACTTGAGCCAAAACTGAGATGCTTAACTGAGACACCCAGGTATCCCTGTGTTTTTCTTTAAATGGACTTTGGGAAATATATCAGACAACATGAGTGAAGAAAACAGAAATGGAAAGTAGATGGGAAAAATACTCCAGTCCCAAGAAAGAGCCAGACCCTAAAGTGTGTGTGTGTGTGTGTGTGTGTGTGTGTGTGTGTGTGTTGGGGGCGAAGCAGGGCCGGGGTGGGGGGTGATGGTGGAAGGTTAGGACTGGTCAACAAGGGATGGCCAGAAAATCTATCACAGTGCTAAAACAGACATAGGGCTAACAAATGGAATAAGTAAATACAGAAGACAACATGCAAAGATGTGGCTGGGGGCACCATGGTATAACTTATCATACAAGGAAATTTGGAGGGAAATGTAAGCTAAGAACTTCTAATAAATGAAGCTAAGAACTTCTATTTAGAACTGGGTGTTTTTAATGTTCAGACAGACAGGACAGACAGGGTAATCTTAACAGAAATGTCCACCGAAGACTGGACTTTTGGATCTGTGCTTCAGGGAAACAAATCCCATGCAGGCATGAAGAGCGTGGGAGCTCCCAGGATCTGGGTGACAACCAGAGATGGGTAGGGGTGAGGAAAGGGAAAAGAGGGCAGAACTGGGCAGACACGCAAAGGAGGCTGTGGAGGCGGTGGAGTAAATGTACTATGAAAGCACAGCTAAAAAGAAAACACCAAGGAAATAAAGGGGAAAGGAAAGGCGAAGGAAGAGTCATCCATAGTACCAAATACGTTTGCAATGTGGAGGAAGAGGGTGGCTGTGGCAATGCTGCTGGGGTCTGGGCGATCAGGAGGCAGCTAGAAACCTGTAAGAGAACTCTGAGCGGTGTGCAAGACACGAGGGGTGGAATCTAGGTCATAGGGACTGAGGAATGAGTGGTGAGAAATTGTAGACAGGGTGCATGGGATTGCACATTTTAGAGAATGTTGGTGAAGAGAAGGAGGGAAATGGGCTGGTGGCCCATAAGAATGTTTGTGGGCACAGTGGCGTAGGATAGAAAAAGCTCAACAATGTAAGATGAGAGGGATGGTTCTAAGGAAGAAGCGAGATGTCCAGTCCATTGTTTCCCATCAGTACAGAACCTCTGACTAGGAATCAGTCCATGAAGGGAAATATCACTTTGAAAAGATGAACTATACTTCCTCGGAAATACAAGGAAAGATAGAAAAAGAATGCCAAAGAAATTTCCAGGTAAATGTGTGAGTTAGTTTCTCTTTACATTATGTGGCAAAGGTTACCTGACGAAGGAAGAAGGTATGAAGTACTATCCAACAGCACTTTCTGCAGTGATAGAAATGCTGCTTATCTGTACTTATCAGCCACATGTGGTCACTGATCACTTGAAATTCGGCTTGTGTAACCAAGGGACTGAATTAGTTTTATTTTAATTAAGTAAGTATTAAATATAAATATGATGTTATAAATCTAATGTGAATAAATAAGAATGACGTGGCTAGTGTATGGTAATGGAGAGTACAGATTTAGGGATTAGAGGATACTGTAAAAGAATGTCACAATCACTGTGTTCAGTGAGACAGTAAGGTAAGCCTTAAAGGGCTGTCCAGGAGCACTGATTTTCCTTCAGTAAACACCACAAACTGGGTCAGGAATAGGGCTTCATCTCTAGTCACTGAGTGACCACAGGTAAGATTCGGCACCTCTTCTGCTATCTGCAAAATAAAAACTGGAAGCATCCCAACAGCTTATGGAAGAAATGTCCTTACAGGAGTCCAGAGCAGCAGGTAAAAACAGCAGATTCTAAATTACCCACTAAAACTGGTGACTGAAGATGGATAATCAAAATCCACAGATAAGCCCCTGCCTTTACTGTTGGACTTTCTCCAACATCTTCACCCTTAAGCTTTTAAAAAAGCATTTCAGCTTACCTCTTCATACATCTTCTGGTTGAGTTACTAACTAGTAAGGAAGGGCAGCCAGGCAAGGAGCCCAGACAGGGCTCACAGTCAATTGTTAGCAACATTCTCCCCAGTTAAGAGCCTGCTGGGGTAGAATGGCAGATGCCTCTATTAAAGGCATTTAAGGCTGACATAATGTAACTGTTTTAAACCCAAGAGGGAAAAAAATTAAAAGCTTACTAGGAGAATGCAATTTAAATGCTAAGCATTATTCTAAGAAAAATAGGACCTGTGTACATTTTTCTTCCTCTTTTGCAAAACGCAAAGACATTTTTAAAAAGATGGCCATTATCCCTCAAACTGAATCAAATTCACTCCCGAATAGCAATTCTGAATCTAGAAATTTGTCTTTGGGAAACAATGTAAAATGCGGTGCAGGGGATCACAAAAGATGGTTTTAAAATGATGATGCAGGAAGACAGAGAACAAAATTGTAAAGAATGATAGAGACAGTATTTTTTTTTTTAATGTTTGTTTATTTTTGAGAGAGGGAGAAACAGAGTGTGAGCAGGGGAAGGGCAGAGAGCGAGGGAGACACAGAATCTGAACCAGGCTCCAGGCTCTGAGCTGTCACACAAAGCCCAACGTGGGGCTTGAACTCATGAGCTGTGAGATCATGACCTGAGCCAAAGTCAGCCGCCCAATTGACTGAGCCACTCAGGCACCGAGACAGTATGTTTTATGAGTTTACATAAATCAGTAAAAACAACCTGCTGCTCCACTAACAGTAATGGGCTATCACCAAGTGGTCCCATTGACTAGACTTCTCATTTGAGAACATCTATTATCTCTACACTTACAGTTATCCACCCTCTAGAGGTCTGATCTATATTTAAACTTGATTTTTCTCTAAGTTGTTTAAATTTAAATGGTTTTAATTTTTAAATGTATTTAAATTTATAGATGCATTTGATTTATACATGTACTTAAAGGTTAGGAACATCAACATAAGTGCTAATGGAAAGAACAGTGGAAGCTGGTAGATAGGTAATCATTCAGAAAAAAGAATGAAGAACTACTTTAAAATCCTATTTTTCTGATACATTTTCCAGACATGAAAATAGGAATATAACTATTAATAGTCTTCAAAACTGCAGATGACAGAATAATCTGAACTTTCCAAGGACAACAGAAAACACCAGAATTTAACTACAATTTGAGCTCTACAAATGTCTTGGCCTCAGTCCATGTTAACTTAGAAGACAGCCAACCATTTTGGGCCAAAGGCTCTTCTTAGGGGTCAATAGTAATGGGACATTCCTGCTGGGTTAAGTCTAAGGCAAAAATCAGACAGTTTCTAAAAGGAGAACATAGTTAAGAAAGAAAAAGAATACTTGAACAAATTGTATGAAAGAACTTTTAAGAAGAAAAAAACCCTCCACCTCATCCTTTTAAGTGACAAGACTAGTAATAATTAATATATACAGCACTTTCATATGCACCAGACATTATATGTAAATATATCCATCCACAACTCCTTATCCATCGTTCAGCACACAAAAACCTTAGTCTAAGTCCCCCACCCCCCCTTTTTTTTTCTTAACTCAATTGGCAGCAAAATCTGACCTGAATAGAGGGCTACTTATAGTATTTCTCCAATGTGTGTGTAGCCATAAATATATTTGCTACAGTAATAGGAATGTGTTTAGTTATGGGGTGCTACTTAGAACGCTTTTGCAGTGTTTCCTTAAGTGCTATGTATGAACCATATCACTGTTTAAAATGGGGAAAATATCCCAAATCCCAAAATATATTCAGATTAGTGGATTGTGAATTTATTTACTTATTTAACCCACACAACTTCCCTTTGATGTGGGGGCTATTTTTAACCCCACTTTACAGATGAAGAATCAAGGCACAGGTCACACGCAGTAAGTGTAAGAGCTGGCATTTGAGTCTACAAAGTATGACCCCAGAGGCTATGTTCTTAACCCCTACACTGTGGCTCTAACATATTCTAAATGCCAGTAGTTTTAATGGCGAATACTTCTGGCATGTGTGCTAATGTCTGGAGCACTTGACGCCCAACTTGGTCAGTTGGGCAACGTATAAGATTCCTATTCTTACCTCTCTCTCTGGCTTCAAAAGTGTTGTCTGCCACCTGAATTTGAAGTTCTGAGATCCTAGTGAGAGTATTCTGCTAGAGGGACTACATTTATATAAACATATCTTCAATATAATGGATAAAATTTTTAAATCTAAGTAATTTTTGACTTAGAAAAAAAACTACAGACCTTTACTTTAGCAACTGTAGAGTTCTTTGAGTTTCAAATCACCATGTATATGGAAGAGGTGTTGACAATACCTCAGGGTTATATTAATTGGTTAGACTCTAAATATAACGTATACTTTTCAAAATATTCAGCAATCAGCCATGAGAACAGCCATATCCATATAGCCTGACAACATCAATTCATCTCAATCTTTGCCAAATGAACAATGCCTAGCTAAAACAGGAAATACAAGTAAGATGAATTAAAGGAAAGTAACCATAATGCATACCTCTAAAACCATTCCATTCCAGAGCAATACCAGTGTGTTGGCAAAAAGTTATGTAAAATGATACAAATTTAAATAAGGCTCATAAATGTCTAATATGACTCTAATCTGGAATCTTTTAAGTTTGGCATATTAAAAACAAAAATATATAAATACCTTCAACCTACCACGCTAATGGTAGTCTTCATGTTGCTTAGTGAATATTAATTATGGTCTATGAGCTCAATTAGTGAGTGCTTATGAGCTAAGGGCTGTACATGCAGTAGCTTGTTTAAACCTCACACTTTATTAGATGAGAAAGTTGAGGCTTAGGGTAGTCAGAAACATGTCCAGGGCCACTCAGGTCTGTCAGGCTCCCAGACTTCACCAGTGAACTATAATCCTCCTCAGAAAACTGCTTTCATTTGGTTTAGAAAATCAGTTTCATTCTAGATCTACCTTTCTAATTGGTTTCCCCTTTCCACTTTTTAAGAAAATTATCTGCCCCTATTTAAAAGAAGCTAAACATTAAAAAATAATATATAGATGGATTATGTACCCATCATCCAAAAGTAATAATTTTTTTTATATTTGTACTGAATTTTATAAATACATTAACAGGTACAGCTGAATTTGAACCTCTTCTCTCTAAAGGTAATCACTATGCTGAAGATGTGAGTCCTTCCAGTTCATATTTTTATACTTTACTAACGGTTATGCATCCTTTGTTTTTATTTTTTATTTTTTTAATGTTTATTTATTTTGAGAGAGAGAAAGGCAGAGTGTGTGCACACAAGTGGGGGAGGGGCAGAGAGAGAGAGGGAGAGCGAGAATCCCAATCTTGACAGTGCAGAGCCCAATGTTGGGCTTGAACTCACGGACCTGGAGATCACAACTTGAGCAGAAACCAAGAGTCGGACATTCAACTTACTGAGCCACCCAGGTACCCCTGCATCTTTTGTTTTTAAATTTCACTTACAGTATCTTACCATAATACCCTTTAGTAATACATGGAACTCACTTTCATTTATTGTAGCCACTGTCTTACATTTCCTCACATGGATGTGCTGTGGCTCCTTTTCATCCATCAATAAACTGCAACAAACATCCTTATTCCACTGCCCTGCCTACAGCACCACCTCATGTAACTGACACTGTTTCCAAAAACTGTGTATGAATAATCCCACTTCTCTGCCACCAAACCATTCAAATGTTTCTATTTAAAGTAAGGCAATATTACCTAATTATTACTTTATTTTGCATTTACTTGATCACTAGTGAAGTTTAATATTTTTTGCATATCCTTTAGCCATTTTTCTCTCTTCTATGAACTATTCACATCCTCCTGCTAAGTTTTGAAATACGTTTTTCTTTTTTTCTCAATTGATTTGAGAGTTCTTTTTATATTCTGTACACTAAACCTTTGCAGGTTTTATAAGGGCTGCAAATATACCCTCCTAAGTCTGTGGCTTGTTGCGGTAGGCTGAATAATGTTCCCCCACCTCCACACCTCTCACCCCCACCCAACCCCCAAAATGTCCCCATCCTAATCCCTAAAACCTGTGAATATGTTACCTGACATGGTAAACGGGACTTTGTAGATGTGACTAACAGTTAAAAAACTTGAGGCGGGGATATTAGTCTGGATTATCAACAGAGGCCTAATATAGTCACAAGGGTCCTTATCAGAGGGAGGCAGGAGGGTCAGAGATACAGGACAGAGAGAAGTTGGGGTGATGCACTTTGAAGACAGACAACGGCCATGAGTCAAGGAATGCTGAGGAGGTTGAGAAGCTGGAAAAGGTAAGGAAACCGATTCTCCCCTTAGCATCTTCCAGAAGGAATGCAGTCTTGCCAGCACCATATTTTTATCAGGCTAAGACCATTTTAGACCTTCTGACCTCTAGAACTGTAATATGGTTTGTTGTTTTAAGTCACTAAGTTTGTGGTAATTTGTTATAGCAGCAATAGGAAATGAATACACTTGCCTTTTCCCTTTCTCTTACTGACATGTACATTTTGTTTTAAATCCATTCTACTCCAATACTATTAGGCTAGTTTCCATATTTTCTTGTAAGTTTTGAAGTTTGTTTTTCACATTTAGGTTGCCACAATCCATCTGGAACTTATTTCTGCGTTTGGAGTAAAGCAAGATTCTAACTCTTTTTCCATGTAAAGAGCCAATTGTCCCAACACCAATTTATTTAATAGTTCATAATAGCCCCATTGTAACCTATTTCAGTCACCTTCCAATTCCATTATTTATGTAGGTCAGTTTCTATGCTATCCTATTCCCCAGTTCTGTGTTCTTCCCTTGCACCAATACCCACTGTCTTTATTACTATTGCTGTATAACGCAATATATATTTGGCAGGACAAGTGACCCTGTCTGTTGTTCTTAGTAAGAAAATTATCTTGGCTATTTTGGATCCCTATCTTTTCCAAATTTAGGATAAGCTTGTCATGTTTTACCATCTCACCCTAAAAAGGCACTATCCTAGAAAGTCAAAAGATTCTGTAAGCATCTTGCCTGAAGTTGTAATAATTTGGAGAGGACCACAACTTCACAATATCGAGTCATTTCAATCTATAAAAGATTATTATCTCTTCATCTTTTATGCCCTTCGATAAAGTTTTTATTATTTTCTCCATAAATGAATTACTTGCCTTGTGGTTTGACTTATTCTTAAGTATCCTATAGTTTCATTGGCATTTACCTTGTATCCAGAAACTTCTTAAAACTTCATATTAACTCTAAT
The DNA here is from genome assembly GCF_018350215.1 of Panthera leo. Taxonomy (NCBI): domain Eukaryota; kingdom Metazoa; phylum Chordata; class Mammalia; order Carnivora; family Felidae; genus Panthera; species Panthera leo. The sequence goes on along the minus strand of NC_056687.1, from coordinate 45,775,864 downwards.
AATTTGACAACTTTCTTTCTTTAAACATTTTTTGGATTTTATCTTATTCAAGTGTTTGGGGATCCAGAATCACGAATAGAAATGGTGATAGTAGATACCTTTGTCTTCTGCCTAACTTTAAGGGGAAATGCTTCACATGTCTTACTAGGAAGTGTGATGTTTAGTCTGCAGGGTTTTGCTGGCCTTCATTTTAAAATTGTATGCAATAGTTTAAACTATTAACTAAATATGGATTCAGCTGAAAAGTTTAATAGTAACCAAACTCTCAGACACTTTATAAACTCATTGCTTCCTTTCATTCTGTGGCTGGATTTACAGTCTTCGACTATTTATGGCTGTGTTCCTTATTTAGCATGCTTGCACAGCATCAATCACTGCCTTGCCAATTCTTACTCTACCTCTTAATATCATTATGTCATCACAGTTATAATTTCATTTGAAGTTTTTCTACAGCCTCTTGTTACAATGTTTCTTTTGCTTTGCCTGTTTATAGCTGCCAGGATTGGATTATTACTTCAAAGGAGGCCAACTTCCATGCCAGGCCACCATGGAGACACTAAAGAAGTAATGAGCAGAATGCTGCTCCCATGGAAACGCAATAAAAGGTTACCTCACACACTACTGGGCCAATGCTTAAAGCATTTATATAGGTTCCCCACTCACCTTCAGCTCCTAACCAACTGTTCTGGGGACTGTTATATGGCATAACTTTATTGGAAGCTAATCTACTATGTTATTCCCTCACACTGCATGAGTCCTAATGCTGGATATATTGTTTTGCATGCCCAATTAGAAATATACCCAAGATGCTTATTTGCAACAGAACTAAAGGCTGACAAAGATTTGAAAATACCTAACAGTTTCTTTACATATGAGTTAAGTGAGGTACAAATAAATTAAGTGATTTTCCCAATATCACCTTAGTGAAAGGAGAACTATAAAATATACTCCTAAGGTCCTTTCACTATAAAATGACTGCAAATTATCCATGGGCTTCTAGAATGTAACAAATGTCTAGACAAACAGAAATCAGCAAACTGTCATCTGCAAAACATACTCATCTTGTACGAAGAGAAAGTCTTAAAACTCCTCAACATTATTCCATTATGACACTTTAACAGTAATTCACAGCATGTCTGGGAATGCTAACTACAGGCAACACCCTCAGAATTCTGCAGTTGTAACTAATTAAAGCAAAATCAAGAAGTTAGTCCATATTCATGTCAACTCAACTGGACAGAAACATTTTCCAGAATCCCACTGGACTGTGGCTTACACAGTGACATTAATAAATCTGGAGGAAAACGTGGGGGCAGTGGGGATGCAGACTGAAGCAGAGAAGCAGGATAGGTAGAGGGTGTCTAGCATTTTCCAGGATTTGGAGAATGTAAACACCTGGGACCCTCAGGAGTCTCTTCTGTGGGGAAGGTTAGCTGAGTAAACTAATCTCAAGATACCTACTTCATTTTACCTAGGTCTTATGCTCAACAAATAACCTTCTGAGGACTATTTCAGTTTTCTATGTTCTAGAGAGGGGAAAAAAATGCTCAGGACAGAATTCTCAAGCATTCTAGCCATGAGAATCCACCTTCTACAGATTACTGTATTGACCTGGTTCATTTATCAATCTCCTAGGTTGGATCAACTCAGAGTGTCAGGGCCACCAGCGTGAAGCACGGTGGAATTCACCAAAGAAATGTTACCTGTTAAAGCCTCTTCATGGTCATCTGGGGGGTCTTTCTTGGGATGCCCAACCTTACCTCACATTCCTTCCATTTCACAACCAAACCTACTGCCTAAATATATCTTCAACAAAGACTTTTCAAAGATTTAAAAACATACCGTGTAAAAGCATTAAGACAATGAATGTGTTGTCCTTACATAAACTGGATATATTCTTTAATCAGTTCTTAGAGAGAAAAGGCTATAGCTCCCAGGTCCTTCCTAAGATGCACCTTCATCTATACTGCTTGGCTTTCACAGAACCAAAATAGTGACACACAAGTGCACGGTAAAACTTAAAAACATTTCTTCTATTTTCATTCCTTATTTTAATTATTCACTTTTGACTTCATGAGTGTAAACTCTTCAAAGAAAAACAGTAATACTCATTAATTTTGATTGATTCTAAAACTCCCTCCCTAAAAATTTAGTTGGTTTAGCTCACTGAAATAGAAGTCCTGCAAAATCCTTTCAAGATGATACTTTCATATTTAGAACTACATATACAAAATAAGTATCTGTCTGCTGGCTTGACCACTAAAAATTGCTAAGAAAATTCCTTTCCCAGTAAATGTGGACTACTTTCCAATGTCTTTTTCAACCTTATCAATACTTGGGAGAGACTGAACAGACCACATTCTTTTTTCCCCCTTTCTGTTTTTTGTCCAACAGACAGGAAGTATCAATCAATAGCCACTTAAGTCTTTACCAGTTGGTGTCTAAGATGCAACTGAGAGAGACCGAGGACTGTTTCTATTTTTGTTCCTCAACCAAGACTCTATTCTTAGCCTGATACCAAGAATACTCTATCCAGGAAGGTCTTGAAATAAGGCTACATTGCTTAGGCTGGAATCAAAGTTTCTGAGTATGATCATCATTTCTGGAGTCAGCTCTGGTTGAAAGGTCTCAGTCATTCATACCATTATGCAGGGCTTCAAATTATCTCATCTCTGTGTAAACCTCAGCTTTGACCAAATGCTCCAAGGGAATGATCACAACCAGACATCTTGAAAATATCCCAGATCCTCATTACTTCCTCTGCCCAGACCTACAAACATGGAGCACAGAACTGATGCTGCAGAGTAGTGATCCTGTTTTGCTCACAACAAAATTCTGAGTAAATAGGACAGAAAGGAAAAACCACTTACTCTACAGATGTGGGTCTCCAAGGTGACCCAGGTAATTCTGCACACAGCAGGCAGGAAATCCCTAGTTCCCTCAAACAAAGGTGTGAAATCAGTACCAGTGGCCATATCAGGACCCAGGCCTTAAAGTAACATTGTGTGACTTATCAAGTAGGATAATAAAATTATCAGGTTATTATCTTTATTAAGCAGCTGCAACAATTACAACTAACAGTTATAGCTAATTAACAGCTAATGTTTAATGACTGTTCACCATGTGCTGGGCATTTTATAAGCATCATTTCACTCAATATCCCAGGAGACTTATAAAGTACTATTATTTTTCATAGACAAGGAAACTGCGTAACTTTACTAATGTCATCCAAAATGGTTGAAATATCAAACTGAGATTTAAGCCTAGGTCTATACATATTACTATAGGTCCTGAGTTTTGAACCCTTGCTTTAAAAAATATATATGATGCATATATATATGTATGATATATATATATTTTATATGTATCATATATATGTATATCATATGTGTAAAATATAAAATATATATATATGATACATATATCAGTCTTACGTTTTGGATTTCATGAGTGAATCTCAATTTTACAGTCCATGAATAAATATTCATAGTTATATTTACCCGTGTATCACTTCTTCCAACATCACATCATTTATGGTAATTAAACAGGACAAGAAAAAAGTCTTATAATTATGCACCCAAGCAAAGTACTTACATAGTCAATGGGCTTGAGGGATTTAACTCTAGATGTTGGGCAGCCACAGGAAGTAAGGTCAGCATAGAGGCCTTCTTCTAATACACACTGATTATTAGAAATGTCCTCTTGGTAATATAGGAGCCAGCTTAAAAACAAGCAATAAGACATTTGGACAAATTACAACAGTTGACATCTCAGGCTCATCATCATGCTGTGGGGAACCAGGGAAGGAGTAGGACATCAAAGTCATGGTGCTGACCAGCAGCAAAGACCCAGCTTCAGTTTAAAGAAACAACTACCACTATCATTTACTGACTGCTTACCATGTGCTAGAAATGTGCTAGGTACTTTACCTATATTATCACACTGTGTCCTCAATTCTATGAAGTAGAAACACATCCTTATTTTTATAGGCAACAAAACTAAGTATTAGAAAGGTTAGGTAATTTGCGCAAGGTCTCCTCAACTGTTAAATGACAGCGTTGCAATTTGAAACAAGACATCTGCTTTACGTTAAAGACATTAGCTTCATTTGGTACCTCCAAGTACACAACCTTGGGATCAGATTATGGTGATTATTAAGTACTTGAACAGATTAGAAAAATACTGCTTGTGTTTCTTTTAGGAAAAACAATTAATTTGTATCCTTATTTAATGATGAGCCTGATGTCAGTGTAGGGGAGTAAAGAAACCAGACTCCTAACATCACATGACAGTAAATAAAATCTATCACCTGTATATCTGATAGCTAATGGAGATTTTTTTTTTTTTAACGTTTATTTATTTTTGAGACAGAGAGAGACAGAGCATGAACAGGGGAGGGGCAGAGAGAGAGGGAGACACAGAATCAGAAGCAGGCTCCAGGCTCTGAGCCATCAGCCCAGAGCCCGACGCGGGGCTCGAACTCATGGACAGCGAGACCGTGACCTGAGCTGAAGTTGGACGCTTAACCGACTGAGCCACCCAGGCGCCCCGCTAATGGAGATTTTTAAAAAGAAGTAAGCCCATTAAGAATCTTTGGCAGTCAATTATCTTCAATACACCATTCATCAAAAACTTGGTTAAGACCTATGCCCTTTTGAAAAGAAGGAGCCCAAGGGAGAAATGAACTGGCTGTTACTACTTCACTTCTGGTGTGTTTGAGTTTTAACCTTATACTTTAAGACCAAAAGAACTGTACTCTCGCTAGACCAGGTTAACTTAGGATAACCACAGATATGCTCTGTAACACTGTAATTAGTCTCATATCTTCTATGTAATTGGGCATTTTATCAAAGGTTTTCAACGTGTTAGGCATGGAGTTAGCCCTTCCTGTGCATCATTTATTTGGCCCTTATAAGAATCCTTTGAGGTAGGTACTGTTATTATCCCTCCTTTACAGACAAGAAAAATGATTCAGGCAGATGATCCAATTTGTTGAAGGTTATATATCTAGGAAGTGGTGGAACTGGTCTTTAATCCAGGTCTCCCAGGTACTCAAGCAACCGCCAGGGTTCCTGTATTCTTTTACAAGACTGCGGTTTAATAAACTACACACAACACAATTTTAAATTACACACACACACACACACACAGAGAGAGAGAGAGAGAGAGAGACAGACAGAGAGAGAGAGAGAGAGAGAGAGAGAGAGAGAGAGAATATTCCTTACATAAAGCAAACACAGGACTAATTTGTTCCAGATTTCAGTGTCAGGAAAAACACTTTCCTCCAGAAAACCTTCAATACTTCCCTTTATTAGATAATGAAAATATATGTCACTAAGTAATTTTTTATCTTAGTGGAGAAGAAACTCAGAGCCAAATACTAGTAACAAAATTATTTTAGACAATAAGAGTTGCAGATAATCTACTTAACTTATAGTACCCTATTTTATGTGTTTTAAGATTGTAAAACCCTCGTATCCTTTTTTGTAAGTATAAAAATAATAACATACACAGAGAAGTTCAAACTAGTTAGAGCTATAGAAAATCTGAGAGGGAAAGACTGGTGGAGTTAGGGTTAATCAAGAAGGTTGACAGAATCAGTATGGACTGGGTGGACTGATCCTTAAAGATATACTCAGTTTAATATCAAATGGAGGTTACAAACATATATACCAATAGGAGGCCAAGCAGGTAATATACATGAGTAGCATACCAGGTTAAAAAAAAAAAAAGCTGGAAATATATCCTATGGTACACTGGGACCACATATCCCATTTACTTAACACTAGCTAATAATTGCCAAAGATGAATGCTTCTTAAGGTTATCAAATCTTTTGATTTTTTAAAGAGAAGGTGAAAAACACCCTAAACCAAAATACTGATACATTTTTAACATACTGTGTAGGCCAAACAAATAACATTGCTGGCTAGTTAGCTTTACCTGAAACCTACAGCGTTTCCTATAGAGCAGGGATTAGCCAACTATAGCCTGTGGTTGTAAAATCTGTCCCACTGCCAGCTTTAATACAAACCACAAGCTAAGACTGCTTTTCACATGCTTCAGTTTTTTTTTTTATGTTTATTTATTTTTGAGAGAGAGAGAGAGAGAGAGAGAACACACACACACACACACAGACAAGCAGAGGAGGGGCAGAGAGAGAGGGAGACACAGAATGCAAAACATGTTCCAGGCTCTGAGCTGTCAGCGCAGAGCCTGACGTGGGGCTTGAAACCACAAACCATGAGATCATGATCTGAGCTGAAGCTGGATGCTTAACCAACTGAGCCACTCATGCTTCAGTGGTTTTAAAAAATTAAAAGAATAGCTTGTGATACGTAAATATACTGTACAATTCAAATTTCACTGACTAGCATTTTATTGAAACACAGTCATGCCCATTTATCTATCTTCTGTGGCTGATTTAGTGCTTACAATGGCAGTGCTGAGTAGCTGGGACACAGCCTGTGTGGCTCACAAAGCTAAAAATACTTACTACCTGACCCTTATAGAAAAGGTTTGCTAACTGACCCTTGGTATCAGTAAGGAAAAAAAAAATACTCAACTGAGTAAATGTTGGAAGAGGGGAAGACAGGGAGACAGTGTAAGGATAGAATGGGAATGGATGGGAAAAATGAGACTGACTGATGGTAAGCCCTGGAAAAGGAGGCATTTAACCATACATTTGTGGGTTCAATTCTGGAGTCTCTATTCTATTCCATTGGTCTATGTGTCTGTTTTTGTGCCAATACCATGCTGTCTTCGTGATTATAGCTTTGTAGTCGAGGCTAAAGTCTGGGATTGTGATGCCTCCCGCTTTGGCCTTCTTCTTCAATATTACTTTGGCTATTCAGGGTCTTTTGTGGTTCCATACAAATTTTAGGATTGCTTGTTCTAGCTTCAAGAAGAATGCTGGTGCAATTTTGATTGGGATTGCATTGAATGTGTAGATAGCTTTGGGTAGTATTGACATTTTAACAATATTGATTCTTCCAATACATGAGCACAGAATGTTTTTCCATTTCTTTATGTCTTATTCAGTTTCCTTCATAAGCTTTCTATAGTTTTCAGCATATAGATCTTTGACATCTTTGGTTAGGTTTATTCCTAAGTATTTTACGCTTCTTGGTGCAATTGTGAATGTGATCAGTTTCTTTGTCTTTTTGTTGCTTCATTATTAGTGTACAAGAATGCAACTGATTTCTGTACATTGATTTTGTATCCCGCGACTTTGCTGAATTCATTTATCAGTTCTAGTAGAATTCTAGGAGAATTCATGTATCAGTTGTAGACTCTTTGGTGGGGTCTGTCAGGTTTTCCATGTATAATATCACATCATGTGCAAAAAGAGAAAGCTTGACTTCATCTTTGCCAATTTTGATGCCTTTGATTTCTTTTTGTTGTCTGATTGCTGATGCTAGAACTTCCAACACTATGTTAAACAACAGAGGTGTGACTGGACATCCCTATCGTGTTCCTGACCTCAGGGGGAAAGCTCTCAGTTTTTGCCCACTGAGGATGATATTAGCTGTGGGCTTTTCATAAATGGCTTTTATGATGTTTCCGTATGATCCTTCTATCTCGACTCTCTCCAGGGTCTTTATTAAGAAAGGATGCTGTATTTTGTCAAATGCTTTTTCTGCATCAATTGACAGGATCATATGGTTCTTATCTTTTCTTTTATTAATGTGATGCATCACGTTGATTGATTTGCCAATGTTGAACCAGCCCTGCAGCCCAGGAATGAATCCCACTTGATCATGGTAAATAATTCTTTCTATATGCTGTTGAATTCGATTTGCTAGTCTCTTATTGAGCATTTTTGCATCCATATTCATCAGGGATATTGGCCTGTAGTGCTCTTTTTTTGTTGGGTCTCTGTCTGGTTTAGGAATCAAAGTAATGCTGGCTTCATAGAATGAGTCTGAAAGTTTTCCTTCCCTTTCTATTTTTTGGAAAAGCTTGAGAAGGCTAGGTATTATCTCTGCTTTAAATATCTGGTAGTATTCCCCAGGGAAGCCATCTAGTCCTGGACTCTTATTTGTTGGGAGATTTTTGATAACTGATTCAATTTCTCGCTGGTTATGGATGTGTTCAAGTTTTCTATTTCTTCCTGTTTGAGTTTTGGAAGTGTGTGGGTGTTTAGGAATTTGTCCATTTCTTTCAGGTTGTCCAGTCTGTTGGCATATAATTTTTCATAGTATTCCCTGACAAATGTTTGTATTTCTGATGGATTGGTTGTAATAATTCCATTTTCATTCATGATTTTATCCATTTGAGTCATCTCCCTTTTCTTTTTGAGAAGCCTGGCTACAGGTTTATCAATTTTACTAATTTTTTCAAAAAAACCAACTCTTGGGTCTCCAGCACTGCCGCCGCCAGAGTCAGAGCTGGAGCCCGTGCAGGCTGAGCTGCTGAGGCAAGATGGTGGACTATAGTGTGTGGGACCACATCGAGGTGTCTGACGATGAGGACAAGACGCACCCCAAAATCGACACGGCCAGTCTCTTCCACTGGCGGCACCAGGCCCGGGTGGAGCGCATGGAGCAGTTCCACAAGAAGAAGGAGGAGCTGGAGAGGGGCTGCCGCCAGTGCAGGCGCAAGGTGGCCGAGTGCCAGCAGAGGCTGAAGAAGCTGGAGGCGGCGGAGGGCGAGAGCAGCAAGGCGGAGCTAGAGTGGCTGCAGGCTAAGGCTCAGCAGCTGCGCAAGGAGGAGCCCAGCTGGGAGCAGAAGCTGGAGGAGATGCGCAAGAAGGAGAAGAGCATGCCCTGGAACGTGGACACACTCAGCAAGGACGGCTTCAGCAAGAGCATGGTCAATACCAAGCCAAAGCAGACAGAGGAGTCGTCGGAGGAAGTGAGGGAGCAGAAACACAAAACGTTCGTGGAGAAGTACGAGAAACAGATCAAGCACTCTGGCATGCTCCGTCGCTGGGACGACAGCCAGAAGTACCTGTCGGACAATGTCCATCTGGTGTGCGAGGAGACCGCCAACTACCTTGTCATCTGATGCATTGACCTAGAGGTGGAGGAGAAGGCGCAGGTGGCCCACCAGACCATCGTCATGCAGTTCATCCTGGAGCTGGCTAAGAGCCTGAAGGTGGATCCCCGCGCCTGCTTCCGGCAGTTCTTCACCAAGATCAAGACAGCTGACCGCCAGTACATGCAGGGCTTCAACGACGAACTAGAGGCCTTCAAGGAGCGCATGCGGGGCCGCGCCAAGCTGCGCATGGAGAAGGCCATGAAGAAATACGAGGAGGAGCAGTGCCGGAAGCGGCTAGGCCCCGGCGGTTTGAACCCCGTGGAGGTCTACGAGTCTCTCTCTGAGGAACTACAGAAATGCTTTGAGTGAAAGATGTGCAGATGCTTCAAGACGCCATCAGCAAGATGGACCACACCGATGCTAAGTACCACATGCAGCGCTGCATCGACTCTGGCCTCTGAGTCCCCAACCCCAAGTCCAGCGAGGCCAAGGATGGGGAGGAGACAGGCCCCGGGGACCCCTTGCTGGAAGCCGGCCCCAAGCCAGGTGACAAGAAGGATGTCAGCGAGTGACTCGCTCCGGCTGCCGCCTGCCTGCCCGCAGGCCCCCGTGTGCCCCTTTTCAGAAAACAAAAATAGATACCTCTCCCCAGCTCCTGGCTTCCTCCACTTTCGCTGCTCCCGCCCAGCCCGGGTCAGGGAGAGAGCTGCCCCCATCCCACTGCCCCCACCTCAGTGCTCATCCAAGTCTCTGCTTTGAGTCAAGGGGCTTCACTGCCTGCAGGCCACCCATCAGAGCATTATGCCAAAGGCCTGAGGGTCCAGGGAGGGGTGGAGGTCGCTAGGCTGGTCCGTGGGGTGTGGGGAGGGTCGCCAGCCCAGAGGCCTGCTCCAGTCACTATGGGCTCTGTTTTCACTGTTCATCTGCTCTCGAGTCTTCTAATGTGGTAAACAGCAATGATCTACCAATAAAGGATTTCAGATGCTCAAAAACAAACAAACAAACAAAAAACCAACTCTTGGTTTCATTGTTCAGCTCTACAGTTTTTTTAGATTCTATATTATTTATTTCTGCTCTGATCTTTATTATTTCTCTTCTTCTGCTGGGTTTGGGGTGACTTTGCTGCCCTGCTTCTAGTTCCTTTAGGTGTGCTGTTAGATTTTGTATTTGGGATTTTTCTTCTTTCTTGAGATAGGCCTGGATTGCAATGTATTTTCCTCTCAGGACTGCCTTTTCTGCATCCCAAAGCATTTGGATTGTTGTATTTTCATTTTCATTTGTTTCCATATATTTTTAATTTCTTCTCTAATTGCCTGGTTGACCCATTCATTCTTTAGTAGGGTGTTTTAACCTCCATGCTTTTGGAGATTTTCCAGACTTTTTCCTGTGGTTGATTTCAAGTTGTGGTCTGAAGGTGTGCATGGTATGATCTCAGTTCTTGTATACTTATGAAGGGCTGTTTTGTGACCCAGTATGTGATCTATCTTGGAGAATGATGGCCAACTAATCTTTGACAAAGCAGGAAAGAATATCCAATGGAAAAAGGACAGTCTCTTTAACAAATGGTGCTGGGAAAACTGGACAGCAACATGCAGAAGAATGAAACTAGACCACCTTCTTACACCATACACAAAAGTAAACTCAAAATGGATGAAGGACCTGAATGTGAGACAGGAAACCATCAAAACCCTAAAGGAGAAAGTAGAAAAAAACCTCTCTGACCTCAGCCACAGCGATTTCTTACTCGACACATCTCCAAAGGCAAGGGAATTAAAAGCAAAAATGAACCATTGGGTTCTCGTGAAGATAAAAAGCCTCTGCACCGCAAAGGAAACAATCAACAAAACTAAAAGGCAACCTACAGAATGGGAAAAGATATTTGCAAATGACATATTGGACAAAGGGCTAGTATCCAAAATCTATAAAGAGCTCACCAAACTCCACATCCAAAAAGCAAATAATCCAGTGAAGAAATAGGCAGAAGACATGAATAGACAGGTCTCTAAGGAAGACATCCAGATGGCCAACAGACACATGAAAAGATGCCCAATATCACTCCTCATGAGGGAAATACAAGTCAAAACCACACTCAGATACCACCTCACACCAGTCAGAGTGGCTAAAATGAACAAATCAGGAGACTATAGATGCTGGAGAGGATGTGGAGAAACGGGAACCTTCTTGCATTGTTGGTGGGAATGTAAACTGGTGCAACCACTCTGGAAAACAGTGTGGAGGTTCCTCAAAAAATTAAAAATAGAAATACCCTATGACCCAGCAATAGCACTGCTAGGAATTTGCCCAAGGGGATACAGGAGTGCTGATGCATAGGGGCACTTCCACCCCAATGTTTATAGCAGCACTTTCAACAACAGCTGAATTATGGAAAGAGACTAAATCTCCATCAACTGATGAATGGATAAAGAAGATGTGGTTTATATATACAATGGAATACTACTTGGCAGTGAGAAAGAATGTAATCTGGACATTTGTAGCAACATGGATGGAACTGGAGAGTGTTATGCTAAGTGAAATAAGTCATACAGAGAAAGACAGATACCATATGTTTTCACTCATATGTGGATCCTGAGAAACTTAACAGAAGACCATGGGGGAGGGGAAGGAAAAAAAAAGTTAGAGAGGGAGAGCACCAAACCATAAGAGAGTCTTGAATACTGAGAACAAACTGAGGGTTGATGGGGAGTGAGAGGGAGGGGAGGGTGGGTGATGGTCATTGTGGAAAGCTCCTGTTGGGAGGAGCACTGGGGGTTGTATGGAAACCAATTGGACAATAAATTTCATATTAAAGAAAAAAATATATATATATAAAGGAGGCATTTGAACTTGGCCTGACTAGTATTAGAGGGATGACTGTGGGATTTAAGGAAAAGTAGTAAAAATATGAAACTGGATTTGGGGACATACAATTGGGCTACAACTGGTTTCTGGTCAACAATGGAAAAGTAAGATGTTACTGGAATGGTGCTACTTAGGAGACAGAATTCCTTCAAATGGAAGAACTGGCTCAAGGGAAAAGGAGAATTGATGAATCCAAGATATCTTAAAGAATGAACAAAGAGATTCTGAGGAGTTATTAGGTAAATACTTGAAACAGATCTACCACTGAACTGCACACTTTAAAATGGCTACAGAGGTAATGTGTATTTTATGAATATTTTATAATTAAAAAATGGAGGAATTATGTTTTAGTCTTGAGAATCACATATAGTTCATTTATATCTGACATAAATCTAGTATATTGCTGTAGCTCAAAGAACACAAGTTTTATTATTATTTTTTAAAGTTTCTTTATTTGAGAGAGTGGGAGAGGGGCAGAGAGAGAGAATCCCAAGCAGGCTCCTCACTGTCAGTGGGGAGCCTGATGTGGGGCTTGAACTCATGAACTGTGAGAATAGGACCTAAGCCAAAATCAAGAGTCAGATGCTTAACTGACTGAACCACCCAAGTGCCCCTAGATTTAATTTAAATTTATTAAAATTGAGTTAATTTAAAAAATCAAAAAGAATTGACTCTCTGCCACTCCCTGCTCACTTGCTCTCTCTCTCTCTCTCAAAATAAATTTTAAAAAAGGGAGGAGAGGGTACATGTGTAGCTCAGGTGGTTAAGCATCCAACTGTTGACTTTGGCTCAGGTCATGATCTCATGGTTGGGTTTGTGAGTTTGAACCCTACATGGGGCTCTGTGCTGACTGTGCAGGGCCTGGTTGGGATTCTCTCTCTTCCTCTCTTTCTGCCCCTCCCCTGCTCACTTGCGCGCGTGCTCTCTCTCTCTCTCAAAAAGAAAAAAAAAGAAAGAAAGAAAGAAAAAGAAAAAACAAAAGAAAAGACTAAAGCAATCCTGGGTCTAATATTAGGTGTGGGATCTTTGGAACACTAACTCTGAAATCAGGAGTACTCATCTGTGAAACAAGGTTGATTTGATAAAGAATTTCAACAAAATATATATATTTTTTAAATTTAGGAGTACTATATCTAATCTGGACAGAAACAGAAGTTTTTTAAATAGCGTTCTATTATACTATCCAATAAACATACAAACATTCAAAATATTTAGGAAATAGTCTAAGTTATCAGTGAGAAAATAAAATGACCACAATGCTCCCAAAAATTGGCTCACTAGCATTTCGTTTCTCTCTATTACACAATGGTTCATAATATAAGCTAGTAAAAATTACTATAGGCTAATTAGCAGTTGACCAATGACTAAAAGAATGTTTTTAATTCACTGTGAATACAAAATAAACAAGTCAAATCCCTGTGAATTTAAAGCAAATTTAGTTATTGAACAACAGTAGAAAGCACTCAACAAGCATACTTACCAACCCCGAAGAACTTTAAAAGAACATGGCCTGAATGAAGTCAAATCAGAGATTTCTTCTGTAAAATCTACACATTCACCCTGGAACCCTGGTTTACTGAATGCTTTGAGCTAGGAGAACAATAACACAACAATTTAATAGGAAACAACTGTTTGACATTATCACAAAAGCAAATGAAAACCTTTTCCTATATCTATTTAAAAAATTCAGCAAAATATGAGACAGAATTTTATCTATTACCAATGAATCGAGGTTAAGGGTGATCTGCTCTTTAAACTCCCATTGTTTGTTTCCTTACCCATTTCCAGCAATGTCACCATTTATTTACTATTTTCATCCATCTTTTGCATCAGATTCTGGGCACAGGGTCCCAGAAAAAAATTCTACCTGTAAGATTAAATCAGAATCCTTCCTCCACTAAAATGTGGTCCCTATCTATTGTGTCAAACAATCATTATCCCTTGTGGTGAGACGACATGCATAAAATAAGAAGCGATGTAGTGTTAAATACGAAGGCAGTTTCAGCTAGTATGAGGGGTGGTTAGTATTAAGTCTTTTCTCTTCCCAAGTCTTGCTGATCCAGTTAATAAAAGGTTGAAGCATGAAGGCATGCCCCTACGTTGGCCTGAGAACACAGGAGCAGATGGCAGAGAAAATAATGACAACAAGATTTCTGGAAGATTTATGGTGAACAAAGAAAGACATCCATTTTAGCTAAGAGACTTCTGCTTACTGTTAAGAATATCTTAAATGTACAGCTTACTGTTTAATATATAAACACATTTCTACTTCAGTCCTTTTTGTCAAGAAAAATCCATGAAATCTCAAAGTTATTCCCTTCAGTCCAGAAATACAATAATCTGCAACTCTAGTGGCCTTGAATCTATATAATAGGAAAGAAAAAGTTAATGAGCCCTATAAATATTTCAAAATACATGGGAGCCTTGAAATAACACAGCCCACAGGTTCACCCTGCACTGACAGGCCCGCATTGTAGCTAAAAAGGCATCATAATGAGGGCTGGGCAGCATTGTCCTTTTTCCTGCTCACGCTGTATCAAGAACAAGGCTTCTTTGAGCAGTTGATGTTTGCCTCCTTCATCTTCCCAAGAGCCCTCTTAGAGGCTGATGGCCTCTGAGTTCTGTGCAACTGTGTCTTGACTGTCTTCTTCTGCTCTGACATCAAAGACTAGCGAAAACCAGGGAGGTGGGGGAACGGATTCCCCTGGACCATCCGTGGCTTGCACAACATAACTTCCTATCATGAAACCAGTCTGCATTTGGAGCATTAAAACACCAGCTACTCCCTGCCTTAAGGAAGTTTCTATCATGATCCTTCTAGTGGATACAGAGGGTAGTAAGAAAAATGAAGTCCAGAACGAGACAGACCTGTGCAACAATTTCTCATGTAAGCACAATTTTATGTGTCCGGGGAAACTGCCGGTAATTTCCTTGATAAGAACACACATTTTGGTTAGTTTATACACTACATGTTTTAACTTAAAGGCTTATAAAAACATTAGATTGAGAAGTATACCACAATTTAACTTCCAAAAATGTATAGTAATTTTTTCTATATGCAAGTATTATCTTAATTCATGATAAGAGTTGGAAAAGCCACATGCAAACAGAGGTCACGGCTGTCTTGTTCACTGTGCAAATACCCGGTTTTTATACTGCTGAGCTTAAGATTTATACTTCAGTTTATCACCATGAAGCCATGAAATCCCAGACAAGTGACAGTGCAAGCTAAACATATTTCAGATGGTCTATGTTGTAGCCAACTCTAGTGTTTAATCTGTCTTCATAAGCAGAAGCATTAATTAAAATACACATAGACACACACACTTGCCATCAAGTACCTTTTTGATTCGATGGGTTAGAATGTTCTTTGCCCAAACAAACAAAAAGCAGGCTTAATGCCAATCTGAGCTTATTTTATTTTTACTCTCAAAATAAGATGTCATATGGTTCACCCAAAATTTGTCCAGCCCCAGAAAAGTAATGCCTCACTCTGATGACCTTATGAATGTCTCAACAGAACATTCTCATGATAATGTTCTGAGATTGGTCCATACAGAAACCAATTCTGTGATTATTAATTATAATTAAATTGTGGTTTCTACTCTTAGTGAAATTAAATAACAGGACCTTGGTAAAATTAAGTCCTGGGAAAAGCCAGGTGGATAAATCACTATTTTGGTTTCCTTTCCAGATAAATGGAGAATGTACAAAGTAACTCAGATAGGATGCTTAGAATCAAGGCAAAAATATAAACAAGAGATGAGTTTATTTCAAACTAAACCTATGCCATTTAGGTATGGCTCAATCCCTACCAGCCTCCCAAATGGAACTGTATGGATGCAAAAAAAAAAAAAAAAAAAAAAAAAAAAAAGACCGCATACCACAGTTTTGCAGTGCAAACTGCCTTTTCACACACATTATTATACCTCTTTAGAACTACTCTATCAGACAGAAACTATCACTACTTTATGATGAACTTTTTGCAGAAATATTTTTTATTATGTACTTTTCATTTGTGATATATGTGAATAAACGTAATAGGTCTTTAATATGACAAACTAAGAACTCAAAATTTTAATTACTGACCAAACACATAAGTTGTGCTCAATTTATTTCACACTATCAGAATAACTTTTTCATTGTAACTTCATTTATTCCAATGCTAAAACAATTTTTATGAGAAACTTTCTATCCTACCTAAATAAGACCTTGTGCAGCCTTTTGGACCTCCTTTACACAAACATGCTCATTATTAAACAAAGAACAGTCTTGTTTCTATTTGTTTCTATTCTACTATTACATCACACTGTCTCCTACTGTCCTGTTTTGTACTCCTCACATCAAATGTTTACTACACAATTTTATTTCCCTGATTACTCGTAAAGGGTTTTCTTTACTTAGATAATTAGCTCTTCCTGAGTATTTCTGGTCTTTGGATTCTGTAAAAATGATCTGGTTGTAGCACCATGAAGAAGTGTTTTCCTCTGGTACCCTTGAATCTTACTAGCCTAAAGCTGTTACTTTCCTGTCCCCCATACAGGATAACAGTAACCCCAACTGTTAAAGATGCTGTGATCACTCTAAAATTCAATGTGGCCAAACTATCCAATACAAGAAAATATCTAGAGTTGCTTTTTCTCAGATAGAATCATATATAAAATGGAACAGAGGCTCAAAATTTAAAGAAATCAAAACTTCTACTAATAATATTTGCAAATGCACTTGAAAAAGATTCTAGGAAGAAAAAAAGGTCCTCAGTTGTATCAAAGGGAATAACTGTTTATAATTTCTAGAGAATGGTGCCTGACTATACCTCTTTGAAAGCTAAACTCACTTTTATAAGATTTAATCTAGTGAGATGTCTGATGTTCTGCTAAGATAAAGAGGTGATGAAATTATGAACATAATTCATATTCTGTTTTTATTTGGGGAAAAAAATGAAAAAATTAAATGCCAGCTGGTATTAAGAAGAACTATATAATGATGCTGTATATTTTGAGTTGGCAATTAGACTTAGTGATTGATCTTCAGCCATAGGTAAAATAATAATCTTCTGCATTAAAGGAGGTGTTCTGGGTCTCAAATAAAACAGATCTCATAATAATATGGTAACACATCAGAACTAATATATTTATTAGAGGAACATTCATGATGTGTATTTATCTCTGTATACATACATATTCTGGCTTTTCCCTTCTTAGGTTGCTTGAGGTTCCCTTTAAAATCACCAGCACAAACAAAGAAAAAAAAAAATTCTTCGACTTCAACTCTGAGATGTCATTTCCTTATTCCTCAGCGAAAATAACATCTGAAATAGTCAATATGACTATCACAGCTATTTGTGAAGGAGAAAATACTTTCTAGTTACTGAATGGAACCAGAGTGTCAGCCAAGATCCTTTCCCCTAAGTAAAAACAAGCAAAACATTCTGAAAATGTGGTCCAATAGAAATAATAAGAGCTTTGATACTGGGTAAACTAAGGAGGCTTTGTCTTCTTCACGTTACTAAATACTCAGCTATCATATACCTGTCAGAAACACTTATTTCACAAGTCTATGGCTGAGCCATATCCAGAAATATGAAGTGGGGCTCATTTCACTGGGCGTTTTCTGCTGCTTCCTTTCTCTTCAAGTTGGACTGGAAATACTATAAAGAAAATCCTCGGAGCAATCTGCTCCAAACAAGGAAGTCCATAAAAAAGAACAGGAATGTAGGAGGGAAAAACAGCACTTAAAAGAATGTGACTTTTATCTGCACTTAAAAACTTAGAAAATGTGCAGTTTGGAATTATCTCTGTTTAACTCTTTAACTACTCAGGTTGATTCCTGTACAAGTGCTTTAAAAGTCTGCTGTTGGAGTTTTCAAAGATTCAAAATACAAATCTGGCAGGAAGTGTCTCTGAATCAACAACTCAATTATATTCAAAAAGGAAATGTTCCCAATAGGACTTGAACTAATCAGAAAATAAGAAAACCTGAAAACATACTGTTAACAGAAACATGGTTACAACGAAGTTGACTTGAAATACATAAACACTGGCAAGAACATGAAAAACATACACACTCAGAGAAAAAGATTTAGCTTCATCTAAAGCCAGCAAATGTCCAGTATTTAAGCTTAATCACTCAATTGGCTTCTTTTCCCAAATCTGTTATTTAAAGTGAGACAGAGGAAGGAAGCAATGTCTCTTATCCCCTCTCCCTTCTATGGATGTACTGATTATACCACAGGTCTTACTCTGATGTAAAATCCTGAAAATGTGGTTTAAGTGGAGTCAGATACTAAAAAATGCCTATTTTGTTATTTCTAGCTGTGTGAAATGACACTTAAATTCCAAATCTTGGCTTTCTCATCAATAACTGGGATTAATTTTGACCTTACAGAGTTATCACAAGCACAAATTAAGCATAATTTGTAACCTTCAATGGATCATAAACAAACGTTAGGCTCCAGAGTATTGTTAAATCCTTCAATCCATGAACACACTAGAAATAAACAAGCAGGGCTGCAACTTTGCTAGCACTTTTAGGAAATATGTGATTTAGGTATTAGAAATACATTTAAATAATAAGCATGCCAAGACAGCCATTTTTCCACATTAAGTTTGCTCCTCCCAACACAGGATAACATACTGTGCTGAATAAGAATGTGACACTGAATGGGGGCACCTAGGTGGTTCAGTTGGTTAAAGCATCAGACTCTAGATTTCGGGTCAGGTCATGATCTCATGGTTTGTGAGATTCAACCCTGTGTCAGGCCCTGTGCTTGCAGTGCCAGGGCCTGCTTGGGATTTCTCTCTCCCTCAATCTCTGCCCTTCCCTCATTTGACCATGTGTACATGCACACTCTCTCAAAATAAATATATAAACTTAAAGAAAAAAATATATGACATTGAAAAATGAACGGGCAATAGGAAAAGAGTGGCAGAGATTCAAAATGACCCCAAAGAGGTCAGAGTTAAAGCTCTATGAGGAGAAACCAAAAGGAAATATGGTAAGTCCAGGCCAATGCAACCAGTAACGAAGAGGGACACTCTTCTGCCTGTGGGTACCAAGTACGATATAAACTTTCCTGTCATATAGACATAAGAAATTTATCTGAGGGAAACAAAGAATTGAGATATTGAGACAAAGGGCACAAATGTTTTTAGTAAATAAAAAAATTTTCAAACATACCAAATGGGGAGGCTCATTTATTCCAAGTGGTTCCTGAAACATATATTAAAACATTTTAAAAATTGTAATCGTATAATCTTATCTTTTCGAAAGTTTGAAAATACCATTTGAAAAATGAAAAAAAAAGTAATTTACTAGATTTCTTGAACTAGTTATGACCTTCAAATAACTGAATTATCTTGATTTTAGTACTCATTACTACTTCCTTTTGAGTAATGTAGCTGGGAAAAAATATGTGCCTCAATGTCCATCAAACAGAGTCTGAGCTACCTGTCATTACCTTTCCCACCACTATTTCATGGGCACCCTTCTTGTTCTGTGTTGTTACACACAGAACACTCTTTCCTAACCACACTCTTTCCTAACTTCGTGATTTTGTACATGAGATTATTCCCTCTTTGAGGACTGCTTTTTCTGCCCCACGTCATCGTGTGACTAAACTGCTTTTAACCCTAAAGATATCACTCAACACAACCTCTTCTTGAGAAGAGGCCTGCTGCCCAACTCCCAGGCTCTGAGTGCTCCTTCACAGGTTCCCCCGCACTGCCTACACACCTCACCTCCTCACTCATCACACTATAATCAGTCATCTATATATCAATCTCCTCAATGAGACTGAGAGCCATCAGGGCGATCCTATTCATCTTTTATCTCCAGTGATCAGTAGTATCTGGCATATGAAGCACCAAATAAATACTGTTAAATGAATGAAGTGATCAAATTACAGGCATCTCGTTGATGTGTTGATACCACCTACTATCAGCTCCCTAAAGAATCTAAAGCAATTAATATGCTATTTCGTTTTCTCTGTATATTCACATAACATAATCCAGCAGTTTCACGTTTAAAAAGCCTGTTCTACATGTTCAGCTGTACACTGTTACATGCTCTAGAATTGGTTATGGTCATAGCTGACTCACCAGTTGGATAGGTCGTATGGACATGATTATATTATTTGATCCTCCCCAGTCAAAAAAGCATTTGTATTTTCCTTTCTCTAAAATGTACTGTTCTCCACAAAAGAACTTCTGCTGGTAGGCAACCCATCTAGCAGGAAAAAAAAGAAAAAGAACAGAGATGATACAGAATCGAGCAAACAAACCAACAATTTTAAAACCAAAGAACCTCTCAAAGTTCTCAGAATGGGAGAAAACTTACACGCCACTTTTAACGTGAATGGATCTGGTTTCACTGCCAAAGCCGATTTCTTCCAAGTCAGAAATTTCCTGATTTGTAATGTCAATAAACTTCCCACTTTCTAGGTCAGATTCAAATAGCGTGATAGAGGATTCTATAAAATTCTAAAAAGAGGAAGAAGAAAGTTAAAGAGAGCATAAGGATTTTGTTCTATAAATTGTTGTACCTTTGCACAATTTTCATACCTGGGATTTCACACACATAACTCCAGGAGGAATTTTAAACGTGACTGGAAACAATTTTGATAGTTATTACTTTTAAAGCTTAAAGAAAAAAATAAATACCAATTTACTTTAATCAGGAAATCAACATTGTTATAGAAGTGGAAATTAATCAAGAGTTGGTAAATGGCTGGGACTTACAGGCTATTATATGTTACACCACTTATAAAGGAAACGAAAGTTTCACTTGTGCCTCAAAAGTGAAGCCACAACATGGAGCCAAGAGTAAATACAAAATGTACAGTGTGCATTTTGTGGGAGAGGATTTTATAAGCTTAAATGTAAAAGAAAAAATGAAATTTCCTTGACCAAAGATTAAAAAAGTTAAAATGAGAGGAAAATTTTGAAGTTTTTATAGGTAATATATTTACAACAAAAATATCAGAAAAATTTTAAGATCCAAGTTGATAAATCCACGAAGGACACAGACAATTCACAAAAAAGATTGGCATTAAAAACAAATATGCAAAAGTCCAATTTCACCAGTAAAAAATAAGAAATTCAAATTAAAATCCTTAGATACAATTTTCATTTTTTAAAATAAGGAGGTTGTAAAAATCCAGTTTTATCTAGAAACATTCCTGGTAAAAAAATAAATTGGATGGGGGCACCTGGGTGGCTCACTTGGTTACACATCTGACTTTGGCCCTGGTCATAATCTTGTTGTTCTTGAGGTCAAGCCCCACGTTGGGCTCTGTGCTGACAACTCAGAGCCTGGAGCCTGCTTCTGATTCTGTGTCTCCCTCTCTCTGCCCCTTACCTGCTTGTGCTCTCTGTTTCTCAAAAAATAAATAAATGTAAAAAATATATATACATATAAATTGGATAGCAATTTTAGAAAATATTTATTTATTTATTTATTTATTTATTTATTTATTTATGGAGCCTCTGGCACTTAATACTAAAACTATTTTCTGTAATATTTTTATTAATTTATATAATTTATTGTCAAATTGGTTTCAATACAACACCCAGTGCTCATCCCAACAGGTGCCCTACTCAATGCCCATCACCCACTTTCCCGTCCCCCCCCCCGCCCCAACCCTCAGTTTGCTCTCAGTATTCAAGTGTCTCTTATCATTTGCCTCCTTCCCTCTGTAACTTCTTTTTTTTCCCCCTCTTCCCTTCCCCCCCGCCCTCTATTAAGTTTCTCAGGATCTACATAAGAGTGAAACAAATGGTATTTGTCTTTCTCTGCCTGACTTATTTCACTTAGCATAATACTCTCCACTTCCATCCACATTGCTACAAAAAGCCAGATTTCATTCTTTCTCATTGCCAAGTAGTATTCCATTGTATATATAAACCAAGCTTCTTTATCCATTCATCAGTTGATGGACATTTAGGCTCTTTCCATAATTTGGCTATTGTTGAAAGTGCTGCTATAAACATTGGGGTGCAAGTGCCCCTATGCATCAGCACTCCTGTATCCCTTGGGTAAATTCCTAGCAGTGCTATTGCTGGGTCATAGGGTATTTCTATTTTTAATTTTTTGAGGAACCTCCACACCGTTTTCCAGAGTAGCTGCACCAGTTTACATTCCCACCAACAGTGCAAGAGGGTTCCCATTTCTCCATGTCCTCACCAGCATCTATAGTCTCCTGATTTCTTCATTTTAGCCACTCTGACTGGCGTGAGGTGGTATCTGAGTGTGGTTTTGATTTATATTTCCCTCATGAGGAGTGATGTTGGGCTTCTTTTCAATGTGCCTGTTGGCCATCTGGATGTCTTCTTTAGAGAAGTGTCTATTCATGTTTTCTGCCCATCTCTTTACTGGATTATTTGTTTTTCGGGTGTGGAGTTTGGTAAGCTCTTTATAGATTTTGGATACTAGCCCTTTGTCCGATATGTCATTTGCAAATATCTTTTCCCATTCTGTTGGTTGCCTTTTAGTTTTGTTGATTGTTTCCTTTGCTGTGCAGAAGCTTTTTATCTTGATGAGGTCCCAAGAGTTCATCTTTGCTTTTAATTCCCTTGCCTTTGGAGATGTGTCGAGTAAGAAATCGCTGCAGCTGAGGTCAGAGAGGTTTTTTCCTGCTTTCTCCTCTAGGGTTTTGATGGTTTCCTGTCTCACATTCAGGTCCTTTATCCATTTTGAGTTTATTTTTGCGAATGGTGTGAGAAAGTGGTCTAGATTCAACCTTTTGCATGTTGCTGTCCAGTTCTCCCAGCAACATTTGTTGAAGAGACTGTCTTTTTTCCATTGGATATTCTTTCCTGCTTTGTCAAAGATTAGTTGGCCATACGTTTGTGGGTCTAGTTCTGGGGTTTCTATTCTATTCCATTGGTCTATGTGTTTGTTTTTGTGCCAATACCATGCTGTCTTGATTATTACAGCTTTCTAGTAGAAGCTAAAGTGTGGGGTTGTGATGCCTCCCGCTTTGGTCTTCTTCTTCAATATTACTTTGGCTATTCGGGGTCTTTTGTGGTTCCATATAAATTTTAGGATTGCTTGTTCTAGCTTCGAGAAGAAAGCTGGTGCAATTTTGATTGGGATTGCATTAAATGTGTAGATTGCTTTGGGAAGTATTAACATTTTAACAATACTTATCCTTCCAATCCATGAGCACGGAATGTTTTTCCATTTCTTTGTATCTTTTTCAATTTCCTTCATAAGCTTTCTATAGTTTTTAGCATACAGATCTTTTACATCTTTGATTAGGTTTATTCCGAGATCTTTTATGATCCTTGGTGCAATTGTGAATGGGATCAGTTTCTTTATTTGTCTTTCTGTTGCTTCATTATTAGTTTATAAGAATGCAACTGATTTCTGTACATTAATTTTGTATCCTGCGATTTTATTGAATTCATGTATCAGCTCTAGCAGACTTTTGGGGGAGTCTGTCGGGTTTTCCATGTATAGTATCATGTCATCTGCAAAAAGGGAAAGCTTGACTTCATCTTTGCCAATTTTGATGCCTTTGATTTCTTTTTGTTGTCTGATTGCTGAAGTTAGAACTTCCAACACTATGTTAAACAACAGCGATGAGAGTGGACATCCCTGTCATGTTCCTGACCTCAGGGGGAAAGCTCTCAGTTTTTGCCCACTGAGGATGATATTAGCTGTGGGCTTTTCATAAATGGCTTTTATGATGTTTCAGTATGTTCCTTCTATCTTGACTCTCTCGAGGGTCTTTATTAAGAAAGGATGCTGTATTTTGTCAAATGCTTTCTGCATCAATTGACAGGATCATATGGTTCTTATCTTTTATTAATGTGATGTATCACATTGATTGATTTGCCAATGTTGAACCAGCCCTGCAGCCCAGGAATGAATCCCACTTGATCATGGTAAATAATTCTTTTTATATCCTATTGAATTCAATATGCTAGTATCTTATTGAAAATTTTTGCATCCACATTCATCAGGGATATTGGCCTGTAGTGCTCTTTTATTGCTGGGTCTCTGTCTAGTTTGGGAATCAAAGTAATGCTAGCTTCATAGAATGAGTCTGGAAGTTTTCCTTCCCTTTCTATGTTTTGGAACAGCTTGAGAAGGATAGGCATTATCTCTGCTTTAAATGTCTGGTAGTATTCCCCAGGGAAGCCATCTAGTCCTGGACTCTTATTTGTTAGGAGATTTTTGATAACTGATTCAATTTCTTGCTGGTTATGGGTATGTTCAAGTTTTCTATTTCTTCCTGTTTGAGTTTTGGAAGTGTGTGGGTGTTTAGGAATTTGTCCATCTCTTTCAGGTTGTCCAGTCTGTTGGCATATAATTTTTCATAGTATTCCCTGATAATTGCTTGTATTTCTGATGGATTGGTTGTAATAATTCCATTTTCATTCATGATTTTATCTACTTGGGTCCTCTCCCTTTTGAGAAGCCTGGCTAGAGGTTTATCAATTTTATTTTTTCAAGAATCCAACCGTTGATTTCACTTATCTGCTCTGTTTTTTTAGATTCTATATTATTTCTGCTGTGATCTTTATTATTTCTCTTCTTCTGGTGGGTTTGGGGTGTCTTTGCTGTTCCGCTTCTAGTTCCTTTAGGTGTGCTGTTAGATTTTGTATTCGGGATTTTTCTTGTTTCTTGAGATAGGCCTGGATTGCAGTGTATTTTCCTCTCAGAACTGCCTTCTCTGCATCCCAAAGCATTTGGACTTTTGTATTTTCATTCAAGTCCATCTGATCCAATGTATCATTTGGGGCCCTTGTTTCTTTATTGATTCTCTGTCTAGATGATCTATCCATTGCTGTAAGTGGAGTATTAAAGTCCCCTGCAATTGCCACATTCTTATCAATAAGGTTGCTTATGTTTGTGATTGTTTTATATATTTGGTGGTACCGAATTCGGTGCATAGACATTTATAACTGTTAGCTTTTCCTGATGGATAGACCCCATAATTTTTATATAATGCCCTTCTTCATCTCTTGTTACAGCCTTTAAATTAATGTCTAGCTTGTCTGATATAAGTATGGTTACTCCAGCTTTCTTTTAACTTCTAGTAGCATGATAGATAGTTCTCCACCCCCTCACTTTCAATCTGAAGGTGTCCTCAGGTCTAAAATGAGTCTCTTGTAGACAGAAAATAGATGGGTCTTGTTTTTCATACATTCTGATACCCTATGTCTTTTGGTTGGAGCATTTAGTCCATTTACATTCAGTGCTATTATTGAAAGATATGGGTTTAGAGTCATTGTGATTAGGTTTCATGCTTGTAGTGGTGTCTCTGGTACTTTGTGGTCCTTGCAACATTTCATTCACAGAATCTCCCTTAGGATCTCTTGTAGGGCTAGTCTAGTGGTGATGAATTCCTTCAGTTTTTGTTTGTTTGGGAAAACCTTTATCTGTCCTTCTATTCTGTCCTTCTATTCTGAATGACAGACTTGCTGGGTAAAGGATTCATGACTACCGTCATGTGTCTACCTTTGTATGTTAAGGCCCTTTTATCCCTAGCTGCTTTCAGAATTCTCTCTTTATCCTTGCATTTTGCCAGTTTCACTATGATATATCGTGCAGAAGATCGATTCAAGTTACGTCTGAAGGGAGTTCTTTGTACCTCTTGGATTTCAATGCCTGTTTCCTTTCCCAGATCAGTGAAGTTCTCAGCTATGATTTGTTCAAGTATACCTTCAGCCCCCTTCTCTCTTTCTACTTCTGGAATTCCTATGATACGGATATTGTTCCATTTGATTGCATCACTTAGTTCTCTCGAATTCTAATTCTCCCCTCATACTCCTGGATTTTTTAATCTTTTTCTCAGCTTCCTCTTTTTCCATAATTTTATCTTTTACTTCACCTATTCTCCCCTCTGCCTCTTCAATCCATGCTGTGGCCGCTTCCATTTTATTTTCCATCTCATTTATAACATTTTTTAATTCATCATGACTATTTTTTAGTCCCTTGATCTCTGTAGCAATAGATTCTCTGCTGTCTGTATGCTTTTTTCAACACAGCAATTAATTTTATGACTATTATTCTAAATTCTTGTTCAGTTATATTGGTTAAATAGGTTTTGATCAATTCGTTAGCTGTTGCTACTTCTTGGGATTTGTTTTGAGGAGAATCCTTGCGTTTCATCATTTTGGCTAGTTTTCTGTCCCTTATGCATTTTAAAAGCTTGTTGTGGTCTTTGCACCTGCGAGCACTGCTATATTAAAAGAGGGTCATACACTGTCCAGGGCCTGTCCCTTCAGGAGTTGTTTTTTCGGAGATTGTTACTTGCTCTCTGTTGTTGTGTTTGGTTATTTTATTACCCTACTCGTAGTGATATTTTCGATCCTCCACTAGGTGTGCTTTGATTTGTTCCTTGGAGTAGCCCTATCTTCTTTCAAGCTTCCCCATTTTCTTCCTACTAGATTCAGTCTCTTTTCCTCCCAGGCTCTGGTGTTCATAGTCTTTTAGCTTCTGCACTTCTTTGTTGGCAAGTCACGGGAAGTACGGATCCTCCTACTTCTCTGCCATGTTGGCCGAGACCCTAAAAACCTTGGTGAAGTAAACCACGATGTAATGATGGCGTGACCGGAAGTTGAAAATAATTTACAAATACATTTTAAAGGGTGATATTGTTTAACTCTCTCATATTTTTGGTAAAATTCTTTTTTTTAGCTAGAAAAAGTTTCTTAAAACTAAATGATGGGAATTTATATTCAAAGATGAATTTTTTTTGTAATACCAAAAAGTTGTAAATAGTGCAAATACCCAAACGACGCATAAGCATAAATCTTTATATATCTACCTACCACCTGATGGAATATACTTACTACTGGCCAAGAGCTTTATGTGTTTTATTTCCAAAAGAGCTACCACATGAGATTATATTACCATCATTCTCATTTTCCAGCTAAGGAAGGGGAGTAATTTGCTTGAAGTAACACAGCTACTGAGGGGCAGACTGAATTTAAGTCAAAATCTATTTATCTACTTACCTTAATCACTGTCAGGATGAAAGAATACGACAAAACCTCTCCCTTATAAAACTGGTAAGACGATAAGCATGCAAACCTCCCCCCCCCCAACTTTTCATAAAAGAACACTAGTAGGAAAAAAACTCAAGAGTGGTTGGGTCCAGAGAAATTGGATAATTTTAACCTACCTTTTTTACAAAACTTTGTAACAGATATACTTTTTAATTGGAAAATACAGAATACATTATTTTTTAATTTTTTTAATGTTTATTATTTTTGGGAAAGAGGGAGACAGTGTGCGCAGGGAAGTGCAGAGAGAGAGGAAGACACAGAATCTGAAGCAGGCTCCAGGCTCTGAGCTGTCAGTACAGAGCCTGACACAGGGCTCGAACTCACAAACCATGAGATCATGACCTGAGCCGAAGTCAGACGCTTAACTGACTGAGCCACCCAAGAACCCCAGAATACGTTATTTTTAAAAAGAACTGTGGTAGGGTCCCCTTCCAAAGAAAGAAGAAAAAAAAAAAAACACCTCAAGGGAACCTTGTTATTTGTATACTTGACAACCTCCATCCCCACCCTGTAACATAAGACCACTTAATCAGAGTAAGTTTGTGTGTTACCATATATGGGAGACAAAGAAATAAAAAATATATAAGAACCTGTGCCATATGGCATTTGGGGCTCAGTTCTTTGGGTACAAACCCAACTGAGCAGTGCCAGCAGGAATAAAGTTGCTTCCTGAAAAGAAAAGCCTCAGTTTCATGACTCTCTGTGCAAGAATCCTGCTACATCACTTGGGGGCTCGTCCAGGATTCAGAGTCAGTGAGTTGCCACCTCCTTTGCCACTGGGAATGCGAACCATCGGGGCACCAGGAGAGGCTGGCGCCAGCAGAGGAAGGAGACTAGCCCTCCTGGCGTGCTGGGGAGAGGACCCTGTGTGCGCTAATGGAACCCATGAGGCTCAGGAACCAGCTAAGGGAGCACCCGTCAGACTGGTAAAAACCCGGGTTCGTTTTGGTAGACTTGCAAGAGGCAGAAGGGGAACCTGATCACCTCCCAGAGTCGCACTAGTAATTCCACAAGGGACAAGGAACAAAGCTGCAACTCTAAGGCACTGGGCGCTGGGTGGCAGGTTGGAGTCGCCATGTGACTGTGTTTGGGGACTTTTCTCTATTTCCTGGATCAATGACTATGATAATTAGAGCCAAGTGTCTCTGGTTATTCTATATCAGAACAGGGACTTTAAGGAATATTCCCAAGCAGCTGCCAAAACTCCTTTTGTTTCAGGGAAATTCCTTGCCTTCTCTGGACTGACATTTACTGCCTAAGTCCACTGGTGGAAAACAAAACAAAAGAAACTGGTGCCTGCTCCTTTGTCCAAGCTGACAAGATTTAAAACTGCGAATTCTCTTTCTCTGCCTTCCGCTGGCACCTTGTCTCTTCTGCGTTTCCTCCACCCCCCCCCCTTCCTGTTTCTACACTACTTGGGGGGTGGCCTGCATAACTGGCTCCTCAATGCCTTTGGCACCATCAGCTCCTCCTCCCACCCAAATGTCCAGGATCAAAGAATTCCATGTCAGATTTCCCCACCAATGTTCCAGGTAAAGATTAACCATGGGGAAGGGAACAAATTGCGTTTCACGAACCCAAGTAAAACGTATTCAGTGTTTAAGCTAATTTAAGTTTGTTAGTTTAAGACAGTGTTTATCAACATTAAACGCGCACACACACACACATACACAGAAGCAAACTTTTATTCAACCTAGATTTGCTGAAGGTCAAATAGGTTCATGTTATCTCTGTTCTAATTTGCTAACAAAAGGATGACTTAAAGTGATGGTTAATTTTGTCTGTCTCAAAGTTTTCATGGGTAATCCTTAAGATAGCTTTCAAAGTCTTTGGTAACCTAAAATTTAAAGTTTTGCTCGCATGATAAATTGAGATTTAATTCATTAGATATCTAACAAGAGATTAAAGCCCTATTTATTAGATGTAGGTTTGTGCTTCTCACTTGTTGCAAAAAACTAAGGGTTTTTGGAATTGTTAAAAAAAAAAACATGCTTTGTGCTTAATGTATTCATAAGTTTGCCATCTAAAAAAAATTCTGATGTAACAGAGTTCGTAATTGGTTACTACTTAGTTTTCACTGGAGACTAAGGTTTCTAAGAGTTAAAATTCTGCTACATGTAGTTAAAACTGATAAAAATTAGAAAAGCAACTCTGTATCTAGATAAGTAGGAAATATAAAAAAATATATAAGCAATGGAAATATATATTTTTTTGAAGGTAAAAGAAAGTAATTTTGTCCTAAACGAGACTGGTTATTTGGAGAGAAATGGCTTGGGACAAAATCTAAATGCAAAGAAAAGTTGTAGAAGGTTTGTGAAGAAAAATCTTTAAAAAGACATTTAATGTGTGGTCAGGAAGGACCAAGGTTAAAATAATTGGATTTTAAAAGTACACGGGGTTAAGATTAAAATTCCTCCTCGTTTGATCCAAAGGCTGGGAAAATGATGGCAATACTCTGGTGCCAGCCTCCAAATCCTCCACATTTGTGTTATTCCTGTTCAGCAGAGGAATGGACGCCTTTGCCATGTGAGGGATGGATGATAAATGAAGGGCTTTTACTAAGATACATGGGAGCCATTTTACTAAACTTAGCCCGTTGTATGCCAAAAATGGATATCCACATGGCTGAAACATTTATGTGGGCATTGTTGAGAAAGGCAGGGAAAGACCTTGACTTTGGCTCTTTAACCCCCTCCCTCAATGGCCAATGATTGATATGTAAGTTACTGCTGGGCCAAAATAAAATTAGTGCATCCTACAACAACCAAGAAAATATTGCTTGGTCACAGTCCATACCTCCAACATACCCCCAAGGTACTACAGGCAGGAAATGGAGGGGTCAAAACAACAAAACAAAACAAAACAAAAAACAGGAAAGACCAGGCCAGCTCTCAGAGGTAGAGTCAAGCCTGGTTAAGAATGACTACTCCCAGCAACTCAGAGACTGACAGGGCTTTTGGCTGCCAATCGCATAGCCAGCCGAAACAAGGGGCCAGGAGGTGAGGTTTCTCCAGGCAGGCTATAGGAAATTGAGATAAGGGACAACTTTCTTCCTTTTTCCTATAAATAGGTAATAATTCCCCATCCAAGGCCATTACTCCATTGGAATGCATTATGATTCATTTCTTTGCATAAAGGCTTGGCTCCCATACAAATTGGAAGAGGGAACCTGGCCCCCAGAGGAACATATCAATAACAATACTACCCTACAAAAGGAGGTGTTTTGCAAATGTGAAGGAAATGGGGAGAATACCCCTATGTTCATTGTTTTTGGGCCTTAAAAAAATTAAGATATAATAATTTTGTTAAGTCAGACTCTTAATGAGACAGATGTTTAAAAAAAAATTAAGGAAATATAAGATTTAACCCTTAAATTAAGCTAAATTAGCCACTATCTTACAAACACAAAATGAGAGCTCAACGGCCTTCCTGGAGAGGTTGAGGGAGGCTCTCATTAAATATACGGCTATCTCCCCTGACACCCCTAAGGCTGAGATAATTTTAAAGAACAAATTTGTCACTCAGTCAGCCCTAGATATTCAGAGAAAAATGCAAAAATTGGCTGTTGGCCTTGAAGGGACTCTGGAGGAGCTCTTATAAGCTGCCAATTGGGTATTACTAACAAAACAGAAAAGGAAGCTTAAAAAAAAAAAATCTGAGGCCTTAATTGTGGCCTTGCGTACTATGTCAGACCAGACTTCCTGAGGTCCTGGCACCAAGTGCCATTTATATGGCCATTCAGAGCACGAAAAGGAGAACGTCCTCAGAGGGGACAACCAAAATGAACACCCCATTAGCCATGCCCTATGTGGAGACAATCACTGGAGATCTGAACACCCCTCAGGGACCTCTATCTGTGAGGGTTCAGATAACCAACGTCCCTGGAAGGGACTAACCGGGGCCTGGGGCTCTTCACGGTGGCTCCCCTAAACCAACTGTTTATCAGAAACCCAGAACCTCAGGTAACTCTAAATATGGAAGAAAAACTGATTTTCTGCTTAACACCAGAGCTACCCTTTCTGTCCTCCTTTCCACTCCAGGCCAACTATCCCAACACAGCACGAGAGGCATCTTTGAAAAACTAAATTTTTCTCTCAGACCCTGGGATGTATATGAGGAAACCTACTTTTTTCTCATTCTTTACGGCTAATGCCAGAGAGCCTTATTCCTTTGCTAGAAAGGAATACTGTAACTAAATTAGACACTATGGTGCTACTAACTCCAGGACAGATAAACAATTATGTGTTTTTGGAAATTACTGGATATTATATGTGTTTTGGAAATTACTGGATATTAAAGGGTTCAGGAAAATAGTTTGCTGCTAAATCAATTATTAAAGGAGACTCAATCACACCTACTCTCTACAAAAAATAAATAAATAAACTGGGGTCTGACTCCTACACACTGTCTCTAGCCCTTGGAATGGTTACAAACAAGCAGGGCAATTACTATTACCAAGCTCACAGAGCTAAAAGATGATTAAAACACAGCATCAGGACTTCTATTTAGGGAGGGACAAAACTTATCAAATGGCCCAAAGATGTTTACTAGAAAAAATTTGTCAAGGACAGTTCTCCAAGTAGTATCAGGCTGTGAAGTGCGTCTTAGAAACAATCCTTTCAACCACAAACTTGCTTTCCCAGACAGTCAAGGAACTGGAGACTATCCAGGAAAGATTAACAATTAGGTCTCACTCAGATGCCAAGGTCAAAAAAAAAAAAAAAATCCACCGTCTGTTTGAATGGGTTAATACTTTTAATTGGGTAGAGGCCTTCTCCTACAAGACAAAAAAGGCACAAAAAGTAATAAAAATTCTGCTTCATAAAATAATACCCAGGTTTGGCTTATCTAAATATTTACAAATTAATAATGGTAAATGGCTGCCTTGACTCTTTCTCTAATAGAACTCCTGGCTCTTAAAAAAGTTTTACACATCAAAATAAAGCAGACTGTCTGCTTATACTCAGCAAAACTCTAACACCTCACAAGGATTACATGCCAAACTCTTAAAATAGAGCCACCATTGATTACTTACTGCTCCTGTTTCTCCATCACTTGGGTTATGAGAGATTCCCTGACATATGTTGTTTACAAAGTCAGGGTCTCTCCTAGATTATTTGACAGGTTTGGAAACTATAGACATTATCTTAAGATGCCATCTTATTGGTCAATATAATCTTTACTTTGTGTTTTTCTCTTTATGTCTACTAACGTTTATGCCACCTCATACCTGCCAGCCTTCCTGTAAAACCATACTGTGGGCCATTCGACCAACCCTTAGGTAGACTAACTGCTGTACCCCTATGCCGTCCCTTAGCTTGAAGAAGCCAGAATGGTCATCGTCCCTGTTCCCTAACAGTAGTTACAGGCCCTATGCCAGGGGAGAAATAAATAGGGAAAGGGTTAACATTAGGCAGGGAGAGATAAGGGACCTTCAGGGAAAGACTGCAGCTGCAAGTGGGAGGCTAAAAAAGCAGATGGGGTTCTCCCCTTATAAAATCCTTTATGGGCACCCTGTCCCCATTATCAAGGGCACAAGCAGGGGATCTAAATGAGATAGACAATCTAATCCTAAAACAACAGATACGGGCCCTTGGCTTTACCCTTACCACCTTTCACCACTGGGTCAGGGAACGATTACCTGTGAATCTGCCTACAGATGCTCACCCCTTTAAACCAGGAAATGCAATATGGATAAAGTAGTAAAATGTCCAACCCCTAAAGCCCCTCTGGAGGGGACCATTCACTGTCATTTTGTCCACCCCTACTACAGTAAAGGTAGCCGAAGTGGGTACCTGGATTCATCACAGCAGAGCGAAGCTGGCATCTTGAAACTGGGAATGCGTTCCTGATCTATCAATGCTGTGCAAGCTGACCATATGGAAGAAGCAATATGCAACTCCAGAGGCTCCAAGAAACTGCAGCCCTGTTTTAGTCACTCCAGAAGCTGACTAATCCATGCATGGCAGAAGCTTGAGGAATCGATGTCCTTAAGTCCAAAAGACTGTCCTTATTTTCTATGTTTCCTTACTGTGATACACTATCACGCCTTGTTTCCCACTACCATTGTGGTTCCTGCTCTACTCTTTTCCATAGGTTGGCAGAGGCTGCCTCAGCTGGCTAAAAATGTGATGAGAGGTTTTTGTTAACACTCACCTTCCTTTTGGGAATAGAATACTTCGCTGGTACCTACATGGGGAAACAATGGCCTTAAGAGACTAAAAATTAGGTCCCCACAAACCTTATAGTAAAACAAAATACCCCAGTCCTACTATTGGGGTTTGGCTTCTTAAAAGCTCAGTTACTGGAAAAAAAACTGTCTTGCCTAGTGGAGAAAAGTTCATTGTCATCTGTTAAAAATTTAGCACGCCTATGCCAAAGATTTTATAACTCAACTGTCCGAAAAACCCAATGGTGAGGGACCTCAGGTCACCTTGAGCCAGATCCCCACCCCTTGTCTAACTTCTCCCATCTCTGAGAGGCCTGAGACAATGTCAACACAGGCATCAAAGGCGAGTCCCAGGTGGACTATGCTAGATATGTGCAAAGACAGCCTATATACTACTTCCCTCAATCTGGTCAGGGTCATATGTGCTGGAAACTACTCATCCATCTTTCTTCCTGCTCCCACTTGCTAGAGAGAAGTATTTGGGATTCCAAGTATATGGGGACAGGGAGACTCAAAGAAAGCAGTGTGCCTTACAAATTAATACTCAAAAAGATAATAAATGGCCTCTGGAGCATATAATCCAATATCATGGCCCTGCCATCTGGGCAGAGGATGGGTATTGCGGCTACTACACTCCCATTTACATGCTAAACCGCATAATTAGACTGCAAGCAGTTGTAAAAATTGTAACAATGAAACTGCCAGAGCTCTTAACTTACTAGCCAAGCAACAAACCAAAATGTGCAATGCCATCTATCAAAATTGCTTGGCCTTAGATTACATGCTTGCTTCTGAGGGAGGTGTTTATGGAAAATTTAACTTGAGCAACTGCTGCCTACAGATAGGTAATGAGAGGAAAGTCCAAGAAGAGATCACGGATCAAATGAAAAAGGTTTCTCGTGTCCCAGTCCAGACCTAGAACGACTGAAACCCTGGGGAGTTATTTGGAGGATGATTTTCAACTCTCAGGGGATTCAAAATCCTCATGGGAATTATCCTCCTAATTTTAGGAGGCTGCTTAATCTAACCTTGCTTAGCTCCCCTGGATGTAGTCTGCCTCCAATCTCATTGAGGCCATAATTAAAAAAAAAAAAAAAAAAAAAAGCCACTCATGTAATGATGTTATAAAAATTTAAACCTCTAAACCAAGATGATGCTCTTTGACCCTAAATAGAGGGGTCTGAGCATCAGAGGGGGTAATGTGGTAGGGTCCCTTCCCTAAGGATAAAAAAAAAAAACCCTCGCGACCTTGTAACATGAGACCACTTAATCAGACTACATGTTTGTGTGTTACCATATATGGGAGACAAACAAGTAAAAAATACATTAAAAACTATGCCACGTGGCATTTGGGGCTCAGTTCTTTGAGGACGAGCCCAACTGAGGGGTGCCGGCAGGAATAAAGTTGCTTCCTGGAAAGAGAAGTCTCAGTATCACGACTCTCTGTGTGCGACATTACTGCTAGAGAACCAAACTCTCTTCCTCTGTCCCTACTATTTTGTTGTTTGTAGATTAGTCTTAGACCTATGGAAAATGTTAGCAACTTCTGTAAGTCTAAACAATATCAATTTTCTCCTGCTTTTAATATGTTATAAATCTAATCTAAGAATAGATTTCGAGGATAAACATTCACCTTACATGAACAAGCAAAACAGTGTCAAAAACAACCAAAGCATCTATCAGAAGAAAATACATTTAAAAAACCTCTCATTTACTACTTACTTCTCAACTTCCAAGGAATTAAAAACTTCATATCAATGGATCAAATTTCATTTGAGACTTCAGGATAAAAGAGAAAGGCTTTTTACCTGAAATGTTTATTATAATTCATAACCCATAATTGTGTTTTTAATTCCTCCTTGACAGTAAACCTTTGGAACCTGACAATATGTGTTACTTTCATTACCTTCACAAGGTTCTTAAATAAAAATGAGAGTTGGGTGAATTTATTTCACATCACTGTCACCATCCCTTCTTTTTAAAATTTTTCTTTTTTCATGTTTATTTATTTTGAGAGAGAGACAGAGCGCGAGCAGGGGAGGGACAGAGAGAGAGAGGGAGACACAGAATCCAAAGCAGGCTCCAGGCTCTGAGCTGTCAGCACAGAGCCTGATGTGGGGCTCAAACCCATGAACTGTGAGATCATGACCTGAGCTGAAGTCAGAACTTAACCGACTGAGTCACCCAGGCTCCCCACCATCCCTTCTTTTATTAATATAACACTTTATCCTTAAAATACCTGTACTTGTTATCATTGAGCTCCCCTAAATCCTAATTTTATATATATACATGTAATATACATGCATATACATGCGTACACATGTCTATCTTGAGAAAGATCGACCATTTTCCAGACACAAATATAAAAGTATAAAAATATATTAAAATATATATATATATATATATATATATATATATACACACACACACATACATAAATATATAAAATCAAGCCTTTAAATGTTCCATAAGTGATTTGCCGGAAAGTCCCCAGGACAAGCCTTTCAACTGAAATATGCACAACTGGTGGCACACCAGCAATCCTGGTTATACTGACAACACAAATTTTCATCACCCGAAGAAGCTGAACATGCCTGTTTCTTGTAACCTGTAAGTATAAAACAAGCTCAAAGTGGCTGTGAGGAAACAATGTGAGGATTAGCTGAAAGGAGCCCCATCTGGGTCCTGGTCAAGGAACTGGTACTAACAGTAACTAACCAAGCAGGCCCAAGAGCTCCAGGAGAGTCTGTAGCAGTTCTTAATTACATGGCCCTCTCCTCCCTTACTCTGGTAACTCTAGAATGCTCCATCTCTGCTTTTACTTCTTCTGCCCCTACAACTGTTCTCTACTCCCTGATAGGGTTGCAGGAATAGGGGAAAAAGGATAAGCTGAAACGCCATGGTTCACATTATATTGGAGTAAAATGAGACAAAGACATAAAAAGACAAATACAGATATGTGTACATGTGCTGTGTTTGTGACCTTTCATTAAGAAATAACTATGTTATGATGTTATGTACTTTACTTGAGCAATGATTTGCACAAATCCTACTGTGTGGGCTGTGCAAGAGTGAACTGGGAAGCAGGCAACAACAATGCAGCCTGGAAGCTGAGCAGAGGAGGGACCCACTGTCACAGGACCCAGTGTCAAGTATAAGAGCTGACTGCTGCCATATGCTTGTGGATTCACAAACAAATTTCCTCATATGGATTGAGTTTGTGTCCTTCCTACTCTGTCTGCTATTCTGAGAGACCCGGCCAAGGGCCACAGGAGCCTCTTAAGTGGCATCACTCTCCTCTTTCCATCTTCTGCTTTTGTTTACTCAAGGCTTTTCTTGCCTTACAGCTTTTGCCTTCTATCTTTTTCTAAGTACCTTTCTGAGCCACTTTCCTTTTTTTCACTCTCTGCATTCTTCACTCAAATCTACCAAATATACATTATCTGATCTAGTTGACAGTTACCATCAATATGGTGTCCCTACTGGGCAGAGCTCGAACTAGCCCAAATCCAATCACCTGGGCTAAATCTCCTGGGGATACATGTATGAAGTGTGATATAAAACACACAAAAAACTACAAAAACCCAAACCCACAACTTCTGTCTTGTTCAAGAGGAGATTGCAATAAGCACTTAAGAGTCATGTCCAGAGTAAGCATCATGAGATTTCTATGTTACTAGCATCCCTGCTTTGCCAGGTGCAAAAATTATATAATTTTGAAAGTCACACAGATTAAAGTGGAGCTCTATTGCTTGAGAAGAATGAATAATGATGGAATGATCTAAAATTTGTATTCCATTTTATATTTTTAAAGCACTTATATCCAAGGGAAAATCTGGATAGCTTACTCTGGTAAGCTATCTCTGGTCCAGAGCTCCCCATTGTCAGAAAAAATGAGCAGATGCTTTGGGACCAAAGATAAGTCTTTAAGGATTAGTAAATTGGGTGTTTTTAAATTCCATACAATCCCATAGCTGATCTGCCCTGGAGCTCTTGTGCTAAAACCCCTGGTGGGCAAAGTATTATGAGACACCAGTGGAGAATTGCTATATACATTTATTTAGGAGAAATAATGGTCTCCCCATTGCATACCACCTGGTTTCAGAGACCTGAAAAGAGGCCCCAGGTCTGAAAATCCTAACAAAAGCAAATCCAAAAGTTAAGCTAGTATAAAACTGAGGGGAAAATACCGAGGAAGCCAAAGAATAAAAATTCATTGTTTAATCTCTGGAGTCTAAATACTCCTATATTCTTCTGGACCTCTCCTTTAAAAAAAAAGAAAAAAAAAAAAAGAAATTAACTCAAAGTCAGTATATCTGACTGCCTCATTTGGAATTAGAAACATATTTCCTGTTGTCTTCTCCAAGCACTCCAAGACACAGATCACATTATCCCTAAGGAACATGTCCAGAATTTGACCTTAGTAGATTCACAGTGTTCTAC
This sequence comes from Panthera leo, assembly GCF_018350215.1. Classification (NCBI taxonomy): domain Eukaryota; kingdom Metazoa; phylum Chordata; class Mammalia; order Carnivora; family Felidae; genus Panthera; species Panthera leo. The sequence goes on along the minus strand of NC_056687.1, from coordinate 45,738,393 downwards.
ATTCTGAAGCCAGGACATTAGAAAACTGTATTGCATTATGCAACTTTTCTATCTATCTTCTTCTTTATTTTGTTTTATATTACTTTAATTTAGATCTTACATGTAGTGCATCATTCTTTCCCAGGTTAGGGACACCTGAAAATCTATATGGGGAAAAAGAGGTCTCATGTCAAATCTACCTGCTAACCTATATAGGTTATGACAACCATGAGAGCTTTAAATCTTACATCTAACAATACTGTGTCTTAAATTTAAAATTTTTCAGAGAGAGTAGATCTTATGTCTTATCACAAGAAAAAAATAATAATAATAATAAAGGAGCAGGAAGAAACTTTGGGAGAAGACGGGTATGTCTGGTCTTGATGGTGGTAATGGTTTCCCCAGTGTACACATGTCTGCAAACTCATCGAGTTGTAGATGTTAAATATGTACAGCTCTTTATATGTCAACAGTGTCTCAATAAAGTAGTAAAAAAACCCAAAACTCTTCCAACTCTCTGCTATGTCTGAAGAATGCAAAATATTTCATCTGAAAATATTTTAGTGAACATAAATTTAAATTATAAATGAACTGTCTGAAAGTCATGTAAATATTTATTATACATGTGTACTGGTCTGCAATGTTAGCATACATTTCTAGCTACAAATGAAATGCTAATAAGCTTTTGGTTGAATGAAATCCAGTTTTCCAAAGTTAAGGTACTTTTTTAGGGTAATCACTCTGTAACAAAAATTAAAAAAAAAAAAAAGGAAAATATGACATGGGCTCTACAGTAACACAGACTTGGTCTCAAATAACAATTCTACACTTGGTATGACTCTTACCTGAGACCCTTAGTTTCCATTCCTATAAGATGAAAATGGTAACAGTGTCTATCTTGTGGTCTTTGTGAAGATTCAGTACAAGTATGCATGTAAGGCCATTAATAAGCACTTGACAAATGTCAAGATTATAATAATATCTTTATAAGCTAACAAGTAGTCTTTTAATTGTTAAAAAAAATCTTAACAGAAGATTTTATGTCAAGGGAATTTATTTACATAAAAGCTGTCGTTATTTTTGTAAACACCCCAAACTTTTGTATACAGCAGTAATCAACATGCCAATTCCTACCAGTTTTTTCTAATGTATATTATCATACTTTCTATACCAAATACCTATTATTTGGCTATATATAGTATTTATATCTTTTCACATTTTCTATTATTGGGAGATTTCAATGAGTGATTTGGGGTTTTATTCTGTTTGCTTGTTTTAGTCATAGTCATCATGAGAAGATGCCACATTCATTGTTGAACATTTCTAGGAACAGCAAGGCTTCCATTCAGCTATCTTTTTAAATAAGGAGGAAAAATATTAAAAATTATTCAACATTAGAGCGGAAGATTCTTGGACTCATGACTCATAGTTCCCTGAATGCATATGGTTGTGAAGAACTAAAATAAAAGGATGAAGGTTCTATCTTGTTTCATCTTGCTTGCCTTTTTAGAGGTCAAGAAAGGAATAGCTACGTAGAGAAAATGCATGGACCTTGCATAATAGAATTGTGGACTAAGTACCTCATAGTTATCTATCCACTGCTCAAGGAAACTCAGTGCCCAATTATCTTCAGTGGCCTGTCTTATAGGTCTTTTAGGTAGAACTGTTTTCCAACTCGTGGTCTTACTAACAAGGATCATTCATGGAGAAACACAAAAAAAGCTCCCTTGCTCCTGTGCAGCTTTCCCCATTCTTGGCTCCTCCTGCCTGACCAGATGAATAGCCCAGACAGACAAAAACCTAAAAGGCCAGAGCATGCAACTCTTTGTGCCATTCAAAGTTCATGTGGACACCCTTCACTTCATTATCAATTCCTTCAAAGAGGGCTTTAGAGGTCATTGCAGACAGTTAGTATTTATATGGGTAAAGATTACTTTGGGAAGAGACTGCAGAACTCCTGAATTGCAAGAAAGCATGCTCCTCTGAACATACTTAAAAATCTCCAGAGCTGGTCAGAAAAATAAGCAACATTTGATAAACCCTGATCCCTACAGAACTCTCTAACATGTATCTCCTCTTCTCTGTGACCTTGACTTCTACCTGGAGTTCTGTAATGTCCAGACTTATCTCCTCCATCCCAAGCCATTTCTGGATAGAGTCACCACAAAGATCTTTCTAAATTTCTAATCTAATCTTGTTCACTGGGCATAAGATCCATCAGAGGCTCAAGGTCAAATAAAGAAAAAAATAATAATCTGGACTCAACATGTGTATAAGGCCCTTCATTATCTGGCTTTTGCCCTCATTTCTCCCAAAGTTCTGCCTAATATCCTGACTTAATTGTATTTCCCAAACACCCCAGTTTCACTTATAAGAGGACTTCTCAACCTCTGCACTATTAACATTTTAGACCAGATGACTCTTTGTTTTGAGAGGGCTGTCCTGTGACTTATGGAGGTTTGGCAGTATCCCCGGCATCCATGGAGTAGCTATCAGTATCAGCCCCCATCTAGGCCTCCACAAATCACAACAATCCAAAATGTCTCCGGACACTGTCAAATGCTCCCTAGGGGTAAAATCACCTCCAGCTGAGAACCAGTGGCTCGCATCCTTGCCTTTTAATGTTAATCTCTTGCTAAAATAGCACCTACCTTTCTGATTCACTCTGTCCTGGAACCTCTCCACTTGGCTAACTCTTGAATCAGACATTTTACTCAACTGTTATCTTTTCCTCTCTATTTCCAAGTGGGAGTAACTGACCTTTTTCTGGGTACCCTGAGTACTTTGTGCTTAATCCAATCATAGCCAAATAATATCAAACACTTATATAAATGCTATTTTCTCTAGTAGACTGCCTGCTCTGCGAAAGCAAGGACTGAGTGGCCACTGTATCTGCAGTATCTGATACAATACAGCTCACAAAACAGGTGCTCAAAAAGTACTTATGGGATTGATGGATGAAAAGTAAACATAAGTATTCTATAATAATCATAAAGTTAAGAAAAGCAGGCAAGCCACATTAGTGGTTCAGTGTAATGCTCTCAGGTATTAGAAACATTTTATAACCTCATGTTTTATCACAACTCATGACTGATTTTCATGGATAGAAAACAGAAAATTACGAATAACAAAGCTAACTCACAGCTTGTAAGAAGCGGAAAGACAAGATGGGGCCACTTAATGCTCCACAGGCATTACTGTCTTCAAAATTTCCTTCTTCAAGCAAGAATTGCTGGCCTTTAAAATGTTCTTTTTCATAGGCAACCCACCTAGAAATACAAAGGATATCCAATTAAGCCATGAATAAAAAAAAGAAAAAAGAAAAAAAAAAAAGAAAATATCCCGATAAAGCACTTAGTTGTATTATCACCATATTTTAAAAAAACAACACATTGTTTTGTTACCATTTATAAAGACAGATAAATGCTGTATGCTTCATGGATCAATAGCTTTTATAGTTTGCCGGCTTTTCCCAACAAAGGTTAACTATTGTAGAATTACAACAGGGCAAAGCTTGCTAATTGTGGCATGACATGATACTGTATCTCAATATGGTGGTGGTGCGGGGGGAACAGCCAATTAATGGAAAGTACAAATAGCCAATGACAAAAGTTACAAACCTATGCTGAGATTCAAAGAGCCATTCTTATTTTATTGACAAAGCCCTTCTGTAATCACAGAGAATGATTACTATATTAAACATTTTTCTAGGGTTTAAATCAAAAGAACCTCTCAGTAGGCTTCAGATCTAAAACACATTACCGGTGGTTTTAACAAAGAGGAAATGCAACTGGGCTGGCATTAGCGCTGATGGCCCACACATATATGAAGGCTTCTGTAAAAATTTAGGGGTGGGCAATTTTGTTCCCACCATTTAATCAGTGGTGATAATGGGAACAGGAAGGACGGTGACACAGTATGCTCCAGGGACACAGGTTTCTTGACTTCTCATCTAAAACTGTCAGTAAAGAACACTGATAAACACCATTGGTCATTAAGCTCCTCCACAAAACTTACCTTTTTATGGAATAATTCACAGTAGCTAACGAATGTAATGTGGGCATGGATGATTCATAACACACAATGGCCTGCTTAAATCTGCCTTGAGGGGCACTGTGGTGTTACAATGGGAGCCCCTCCAATGGAGAAGATTCCAGAATGACTATTTTGGGCTCATGGGTTGGGAACTTCTGCATTCTGGGGCTTGACAAATGAAGCTGGGTACGGCTGACTACTATTGTTTTCAAAAAATTAAAAAACTACTCCAAAAAATTGTTTCCAAAGGGCATAAAATAATAGCAGTCGCTCAGCAATCATGTACACCTCCTCATTTTCTGCATGTAGGTGTGTGTATGGCAAGGGAAGAAGGGGTCCACATGAATGGGGATAAACATATTTTATATATCTTAGTGAATTTGTAATATGTACAAGAACATTATTTTATTCTTAAACTATTATGCGAAGATAAACTGCACAAGAAAGCTTTCAAAATTTTTTTTGAGTTTATTTTTGAGACACAGAGAGTGAGTGAGTGAGCTGAGGTGTGTGCACGTGGGGTTGGGGACGGACAGAAAGAGGGAGAGAATCCCAGGGAGTCTGCACTGTCAGCACAAAGCTTGATGCAGGGGTCGATCTAATGAACCGTGAGATCATGACCTGAGGCAAAATCAAGAGTCAGACACTTAACCTACTGAGCCACCCAGGAGTCCCCAAAACTTTCAAATTCTAAATGTGGCTTTCATTTATATAAATGTGGCTACTCAAAACATGCTTTTAATAAACCTGAATGGGAAAAAGAATAAAAGATATAGAAGACCTAAATATTAAAGACAGATTAATAAATTATTACATGATGACAGTTCAAAAATCTTCTCAGCTTTTTTACAATAAAGTTTTGTCTAAGATTCAATTTATATATCCATCTGGGATATTTAAAAACAGATGTTATCTGAGAAAAATGAAAAAACATCAACCTCACTTTCTCTAGATTCCTCAAGATGGGACAGAGATGAGTTCTTACTACCTGCAGATAAACAGTTAACAAAAGTGAAAAGTGGTAGTAACACTGAAAAACAGTGAAATCAACTGTTCACTTTTAAATGGGGATATGACATTTTACTCCTACAGTTGTCATATGAAAAATGAAACTTGTGTATATTGTATCACAAGCCATAATGTTTTCTTGAGAGTTTTTATAGAACAATTACAAAAAAAACTCAGGAAACAATGCAAATCACAATCTAGTTAATGGGAAAAACATTCAGATTCCAAAGGGAAGAAAAGGCAATACTATTTAGCAGGGTTAACAAGAAGCATATGTGTTCACAGATTAGCGAAGACTGCAAATAAATATGACACAATAAAAATTTGTTTATCCAAAACATGTTTGTTTTTCAAGGGCCTAATAATTTTTTAATTGAAGGATAAAGAATTAAATGATTACCAATGTCAGACTAATTATGGATATGTCCTACATATCTAATATATGGCATAGTCTCTTATGTTTCCATTTTGGCTAGTGTGGCCATCACTTGATTTACAGCCAGAAACTGCAAAGTCTAAGTCTCTAAATGTAGACCCTTGAGAGATCTAAGACCCATCATTTAACTTCAATGAATAAATATTTTAGTAGAATCTTTTGCTAGAATAGCATGAAGAAGTTTTATGATGTTACTGCAAATAATGAGACATGGATACTTAAAATGAACCAACATTCCAAATAAACTATCATATCAACAGAGAGACCAACAATGTTCATGGAGGAATTCTAGTACTAAGTTGACAATGGCAAATAAGCTCTGATTTTATCTGCCAGGATACAAATACAAACCCATATCCCACCAGTTCAGTCATGGATTTTCTGGGGTCCCTGCCCCATAAACCGATGACTGAGATTAGGTTACACTTAGATTTATACTTAGAGGTTCTTGGGGGGGCTTCCTCAAAAACAGTATAATGTCAGAGGGTAACCAATGTAAAAAATACTTGACTTGGGAAACCTACAACACAGGCTACTTCTTTAATGAAGGACTCACTGGCAAGATCCTCAGCACAGAAAGTTAACTAAGATCCACAGAATAGAGAATCAAAATTGGGGCTTCCATTCATATTCAAAATTTGTAAAACAAAATATATCAATTTCTTTTATCTGAGAGAGAGAGAGAGCGAGCGCACAAGCAAGTGCGCAAACGTGGCGAAGAGAGACATAGAATCCCAAAATGTGGGGCTCAATCCCACAACCCTGGGTTCATGATGAGTCCAAATCAAGAATCAGACACTGGAACAGATTGAGCCCCTGAGGCATCCCCCCCAACCCAAAATAATTTTATTTTGCAATTTTTATCTTCTATATTGTGTTTAGCAATACCAAGTGTTTAAGTTTTAGAAACTATTTTCTATATTCAATCTATCTCAAAATCTCTAATACAATCAAGAGTTCACAGGAAAGCCATTAGTAACTATTTTTTTATTTTATAGTACCTTACAGAAAAGATGCATATTTTTAGATTAAGGCACATTCTTTTTGCTCTGCTTAGCACATTTTCTGTGATCTTCAAAGAACAGACTATTAATTGCAATATTGAAAACATAACACTCACACTCCACCGATGACACGAATTGATCCAATTCCATGAAAATCCCCGTTATTTTTTAAGAACTTAGGGACAGAATCTATGTGTTCACTAAACTCTCTGGCCTGTCCACAGAAGTGAGGTTTTTCATAAATAATAACCTGGAAGATATGAAAGAAAATTACTTAACATGCTCATATTTTAGAATAGGTACAAAACTCATTTACTTAAGTGACACTAAAAATCCCAACATGAACAGGGACACCATCCATTTTTGCACTAATACTTATTTACAACGTAGCACACTGACTGATATTGACAAGGATTTATGTGGGTTATTACCATGAAGATACCTTAATAATATGTTTCTGTCACGATTACGCTGTTCTGGTTACCCCAATCCTAGGACCATCTGACAGGGTAAATTGTCTTATAATTGACTCTTAAATTACCTAATTTTAGCTCTCTGCCTGGAATTTAACACAGGCCCACCTTGTATTTATTGACTTTCCCCTATTAGACATAAATAAAAACACTCTTGAGCTTCTAGGACATAATAATAAATTATCTACTGAATTGAGAAACAACAGCTGCTTCTTATAACATGGTGGCTGCCAGTCACTAGTAAGAAAGAGATATGCAAATTCCTGAATTTAAATATAAAACTTCCTAATAAGAAGAAATGATTGAAAAAATTATGGTGTTTTCTTTTTGTTGGTTTTTTTTTTTTTTTTTATATTTGATTCATATGGGTGGGGAGGTAAGTATAGTAGAAAACCCATTTCTAGCATTTCATTTATTTTAAATTTGGATTGGTCCAAGTAGGTCTCTTCCACCATTTTGGTGCTCTTTACTTCCCAAGTATGACCTGTCTGCCTTTAGTATGTGGAAATGATAATGGTGATAATGGCACTAATCTATCTACGTTCTATCACCAGGTCCTACTTGTGGCTAATGGCATACGTTGCATACAACTGGCAAAATAAGGCCCCATGCTAAAACATACTGACCAAGTTCTATCTAACTTGTTTTCAAAAATTTATAAGATTATACAAACTGAAAAAAAAACATGTAGTACAGCTCCTGTGTTCCACATATTTAATTTTCACAGGGTGATGTATTTGAAGAGATGAAGTTTTATTTGGTTTAATACTTTCTACATCTGAACACATTCAAACTAAGAAGCAGTAATTCTTTGATGAGCAAGCCGTCAACTAACACATAACACCTTGAAAATGTGACCATGTGTGATAGCTATTTAATTCATATGCCTCTACAACCTGTCAAACTGCAAATGTCCAGCCTGTCACACCTGAAGAAACTGAGACAGGAGTCACTCAACTGTCACAGCTAATTTTGTATCTTTCAGGTCACTGGTTCGAAACCTCAGCTGCATGTTATCACAATCACCTGTAGAATTTGAAAACTTCTGACTACACCCCAGACGAAAACGATATTCTGTGAGTGGAATACAATCATAAGTATTTTTTTTTTAAACTTGGATATGCATGACTCCAACACAGAGCTAAGGTATACTATGCTCAGATACTAACTTTTAAAAGATTCCACCTATGTGATTAAGAGAATGGTGGTCAATTCCATAAGTTAGAAAGGTGAGAAATGGGAGGGTTGGAGGAGCTGTGTCTTGTTTTGCAGGGCAGGAGATAGATAGATGAATCTTTGTTTCCATGCCTGCCTGTGGAAGTGCTATTCGCTAGTTAAGCAGAGGTCTGGCTGAATCTTTGATCACTGCACTGGTTTTTTTCCCCGCTCTCCTTTCACACACATTTTATAATTTCATTTCCTTTCCCCAAATGGGCTTAATGCTGGTGTCTCTACTGTTCCCTTCAGGTACTTATTTATTCTTACCAACTGATATCTGACAGGAGCTACCTACTGCTTCTTCTGATCACCCCTGATCTCCTTTCTGAGCATCACTCCCAAAAGACTGCTCAATATCTCTGCTTGAATGTCACGCTGCCACGTCCCTAGCCCCTCCCCACCAAATCAAAAATCAAACCTATCACCTTTCCACCCTGTAGCAGCTGCTCATTGGGTCTGACTAGGTTGTCAGCAAGACCTCCATCCTTGCATACTGACCTCACGCTCCATCACAGCATGGGTCCTCAGTGACTGTTCTGTGCAGTCATTTCCCACCACTCCCAACATCCACCAAGTATTATTAGAATATACCAGTCATCATTTTTTTTACTTTAATAGTTCAAAATATGTGAAGATTAATACTGAAACTATAAAAGTCTGTTTTAAGACTCACCTTTAGGTTCATAGGCATTTCCACTTTTAGTCCACCCTTAAGATAAGAAATTTTAATATTAAAGACTTAGAATATCTGGAAGTAACTAAGTGACATATGTAGGTTATATAAACATCTGATTAGTGAAGATTACATACCAGTCAGCTTTAAGTGGTGGTAAATTTTAAAATTTAAGTACAGAACTCTATAGCAGTCAAAACAGACTCAGACTGCTCATCGATGTAGACGGGACAAGAAATCTTCAAAATATACATTCCAGATTACAACCAGTATAAGGAAGGAAACTGAGCTTTTTAGTCCTTAAGCACATGCAACTGATTAAAGATTTAATCCCACTGCAGAGAGTACCAAGAAAAAGAGTGGAATTGCTAGATTTAAAAAAATCTCCTTTGGCAGAATAGATTTCCAAACCACTGACACTACATTTCCTCATGACAACTGCTCGGGCTTTCTAAATTAGAGTGCTTCCCCTTCCAAGTTCTATAAACACTTTTTATCATACTTACAGTCTTTGTGACATCAAGGTTGCAGAGCATAAAAGGTTAACCCCTTCACAAAAACTAATTCTAGAATTTCCTATTTTTAATGCTACTCCACATTGTGGTATTTCTTAAAATTTTGTAGGTTTTCTTGGTTTTTATTTTTTAAAAAGTACAGAGCAACCAAGAATGGTTTATCACTCACCTCACATTTAATTGAAGAGTCTGCCCTCAAATAAAAATGTTTGCAACAAAAATAAATACTGCATGCACTTATTATCTTTAAGAGAGCAACCACTGACAGATCTATTTATTATTAATGCTGTGCTCATCATTCATTACTGCAATGGAAAAGCATAATTTACTGTAAGTGGTTTTCTAATAAGCATCAAAAAAAATTCAGAACTTTATTCAAAATTTTTGTACAATGGTACTTATAAGGAAATGGCATGCACTGTAATAAACTTAACACAAAGTAAATTCAGACATTTGTCTTCTAGAAAGCATTAAAATGTTTTCACACAGATATTCTCTATAATATAAAGAAACAGAAAAATAACATATAGGTTGTTGATTCAGTAGTATACATACTCATTTCTCAAGATAGAGATGCATGAGCAATCACCATAGCTATTTAACTTTGGGCTCATGGGCATTTTGGAAAAATGCTTCTTTTTAATTTGCTTACCATCTGAAGTGGATGCAATGATTTAATTTCTGTTGCAGAAATCTCAAAGAGTCCATGGTCTTCCTCCAAAACTGTAGCTTGTCCCTTAAAATTAATATCTGGGTAGGCAAGCCAACTAAATAAGAAATGAATGGTTAAAGTATAATAGGGATACTATTGTCTTGTAAGAATTAAAAGTAAAAAGGCCTATCAAAAAAAAAAAAAAAAAAAAAGGCAAAAACCCAAAACAAAAAAACCTTTGTGGCAAAATTACAACTAGTAAAACATATTCGAAATGAGTTCACTAGAGAGCATATAACAAGAATTAATGTGTTATTAAGTACTCAACATTCAAACACTGTCTTATAAGTCTATTTATTATATGTTTTCCAAGCAGTAAGCATTACTTTTCTCAGAATTTTCCAATATTTAAAAGGTGTGACACCTTTGATTCAAGCAGAATTGGAAAAAAAAAAAAAAAAAAACATTCTACTGTTTTCTTTTTTTAAAGTGGGGCAACCACAGGTGGGATTCTACAAGGCATTTTACATTTTTTTTTTTCATTTAAGGCATTTTACATCTTTGACCCACATTTTTAGAGTCAATAATCAGTTCATTTGGCTGCCTCAGGAACAGCATTTGACATGAGATTCCCAAAAGACCCACTACCTTCTGCCTAAACTTGATAGGTACAGACATCTCATGGACAGGCTCAATTACTGGATCTGCCCAAGAGTTTTAATCTACGGTTGGGAGAGATGAAGAAAGATGTCCTACAGTGAGCCCCAATTTGTACATCAACCATCATCAGAGCAGATGAAAAGAGTGAAAGACAGAAAAGCAACCTGTGTTGAATTGGTATCACAGAATTGTCATTCGAACTCATCTGGAAACTAAACTCAGGGTTTGGTGTGCCTGGGTGGCTCAGCCAATTAAGCATCCAACTTCGGTTCAGGTCACGGTTTGTGGGTTCAAGCCCCACATCAGGCTCTGTGCTGACAGCCTCAGAGTCTAGAGCCTGCTTCAGATTATGTGTCTCCCTCTCTCTCTGCCCCTACCCCACTCTCACTCTGTCTCTCTCTCAAAATAAATAAAAACACTAAAAAAATTTAAAAACAAATAAATAAATTCAGGCTCAAAGTAGCACCGACAGTCTGAAAGATACCTTCAGAATCAGAAAGGTTTGGCATCAGACCCATGCCCACCAGCTGGTAGCCTGAGACAAATAATATAATTTCCTCATTTATAAAATGAGTATCTCCACCTGCCTTGCAGGAATAGTAATAAACAAAAAAGCACCATGGGTCCAGCCCTGTGGAGGCACTCAATAACTACTGGCACTGAGACACTCTTGAAATAGTTCAAACTCCAGATTTTTAGGTCAGGGACATGTTTTTATTTCTCAATCTCAAAATTTGGTGGGTGAAAAGATGATGGATGAATCTATCAAGAACTATGTCTGAGAATCTCCATCTGTTCCTAGGAGTTCTACATCAAAGACTTAACTGGATCCAAAGGAAAACAAAATCTGTTCAAATCCCCACAATAGTCTTTCTTGAGTATCCAGGAGCATAAACTAAAACTTCACAGAAATGTATGTCACCTACTAAAACATGAAATAAAAAGTTAACTTTGGTGGCCATCAATCACTGTAATAAAAAGAAACTGATACATACACTCCTGACTTCACAGTGAAGGACACAGATTTAGGGATATTCAGCTCTTCCAAATTGGGGACGGCTCGCTGTATATGGATAGGACAATACTCTGGGTCAGACTGTGGGCAAAGTTCTATCTCTGGAATGCTGCAATCCTGAAAAAAAAAAAAAAAGGCTTTGAAATCATCTGGAGACACACACAATCCAGCATTCTCAATACCCTGGAAATGCAATTACAATTATTCTCATTGTTCAGTTGAATTTCTTCTCAAAAACAGCACAAAGGAAATACTGTTTCATTTTACCAGTTTTAAAAATGAATTATTCTAAGAAGTTACATTAATGACATGAAAATTATAAAAATTAATTGAGAAAATATTACTTTTTTTTTTGGCTTGGTTTTTATTTTTTTTTCATAGTTTTTAAGTTTATTTACTTATTTTGAGAGAGACAGAAAGCAAACAAGGAAGGGGCAGGGAGAAAGGGAGAGAGAGAATCCCAAGCAGACTCCATATTGTCAGCATGAAGCCCAATGTGGGGCTCGAACTCACGAACCATGGGATATTGACCAGAGCCAAAACCAAGAGTCGGACGCCCTATGTAGTTTTTAAAAGTCTTGTTCTATTAAGCAATCAATGTTTAGTTACCAAACTATGTGAGTGCCAGAAGTCTTTAAGCCTTCCTTCTCAGAAGCATAACAAAGCCATGAGGAGGAAGGGAGTTAAGTAAAAGCTGATCTCATGGGGGATATAAAAAATAAATAACAGAGAGGCACAGTACTCTCTCAGTGTGTTATCTAATTTACATTGACAAAAGTAGGAATTAGAAGTGAGGGTAAAGGAAGTCTGTTTTCCTACTTGTGGGATTCTATTTATTTTCTTTAGTACAAGTTGGTTTGAAGAAGAAAGGCATTATAAAATTTGACCCTACACTCCATCACATACTCACTGCCAACATCTCCTGTCAAACCTTCCTTTAAAATTTCCCTTACGTATATCTCTTATCTATTCCCACTGTCAAGGACTTTTATCAAGGCCAAGACATCAATTATGGGCCTATTCCACCAGTCAGGTATGAACCACATTATATACAGCTAGGCTTGTTAGAACACCGCTTTCCTCGTGACACTCCTTGGCTCAAGACCCAAGCACATCAAATTTACATGTATTTGCCTTCCTACAACACGGCACCAACCCAGTGACCCAAAGGAACTCCATACAACTCTTCAGTCATACTGGTATCCATGCTAATCCCACTCTCTTTTTCATATGGTCTAAGTTTTATAAATGTTTTCCCCAAGGCAACTAAACAGGAAATTTTCTGTATTCTTACTTATGAACATCATCTAATCGTCAGGTTGTAAGTCAAAAAAGACTTCATCTTTTCTTTGGGAATGAAAACTACAATTATTTTTCCCTCCTCTGAAATTAAAGATGTGCTACTGTCTGAACACACTAACTCAGTAATCATGAGTGCTTAATTATACAATTCAAAATTTCAGTAGCAAAATTCTCACCTAGGACATTGTGAAATTCAAGTGATTATGCTTTAATGAAACAGGTAAATGAGTAACAGGGGTGATATTTATCAGGCTGAATAATTCTATTTTTTATTATAATTAGTTTTGCAATTTTTAACTCCAATTTTCTGATTTTTTAACCTTTCTGCAAACTGAGTTTTATTATTAATCGTTCTTATCAATATGCACAAGTACATTAACACATCTTATTTTCAGAAAGCTAGTTCTGAAATGCAATAAAGAAGCATAACCTAAAATATCTTTTGAAGTATAAAAGTATTATTTGAAATTTCATTTTACTTTGTTTTTTTTTTTTTTTGAGAGGGAGAGAGTGAGCAGGGGAAGGGGGCAGAAGGGAAGCAGGGGAGAGGGAGAGTGCCAAAAGTCTTTAAGCCTTCCTTCTCAGAAGCATAACAAAGCCATGAGGAGGCCTTCACTCAGTGTGGAGCCCAATGCAGGGCTTGATTCCATGGCCCTGGGATCATGACCTGGGGTGAAATCAAGAATTGGATACTCAACTGACTGAGCCACCCAGGCACACCTCAAATTTCATTTCAAAAAATGGCCAGAAATGTCCACAACAGTCACCTGTCAATCTTCAAAGTTTTTGTTTGCTATTAATAATAGAGTTCTATTAACATTATTTGAAATGCTGCCCTATTAATGTTCCCCTAGGGACAGAAGGTACAGTAACAGAATACATAACTAAGTGTCTCACACAAATAAGTTTCCTCTGCATTGTGTTATACAAACAATGCTTGGGTGGTGTACTTTAAAAGGGAAAAAGCTACAAGGCACTTGAGTCCACCACAACAAAGAAGGAAACAGCATAATGGAAAAAGTGTGATGATGACTAAAAAATGGAAAATAAACAAAAAGAACGCTTATGTTCTCAACTCTCTTTGCCAGAGGACCAGGTTTTTCTCTAGTTAAATGAAAAAGATTTCAATAGTTAAGTTTCACCTTCTTTATGGGGGCTATTCTCACAGAAATAATGTCTCTTGCAAGACTTGCATAATTCTTGATGGATGGAGGCAGTAACACTAACAACTGAAGGGTACTTTCTAGTAATCTAGTGACAATGAACAGTTTACTCTTAGTAAAGTTTGTATGGCTTCCCCCCCGCCCCAACTTTTCTACTCATGATATACTTTTGATGAAATTTGCAAGCTTAGACTATTAAATCATTCTGTAGGAATGGAGACAAAACTATAGGAGAGAAATAGGGTAGGAATGGATTACAGTTAACAAAAACAATAAGAAAATCTAACTAACTCCACCTCACATAAAATACCATCAGTACCTGACCTAACATCCGATCTCTCTCTTCTCAGTAAATTAGTGAGGACAAAACCAAAGTAACTTCTGACCAAGAAAAATGTTATTCCTTTAAAAAAATATTAAATGCACAGTAAATAGTAATTTGCAATATTAATTTCTAATATTTGCAATGCTACCTCACTCCTAATTATTTCTGGGAGCAAAGATGACTTTGAGCAGAACCTACACCTGTTGATAACTGACGGTGTCCTTTGCATCTATTCATAGCGAAGTGAAGACATCATGAAGTATTATCCTTAAAGAATACAAGTTTTGACTACTCAGATTAGAGCAAATAAAAGAGAACGAAATAAGATAAAGTTAGTACTAGGCTTAAGCCTAGGTTAATCTGGAATGGTAACAATCACCATGACAATGAAGCTATCAATAGGCAAAATTTTGACAAGGTTGGAGAAAGGAAGCAGTTTGATGCCTGATTCTTATTTTGTAAAATATTTAGAACAATGCTAATGCCTTTTCCATTCGATGCTCAATAGTTTTATTTTCCTTCCTCATTGAAAGGTGCTAGTCTGTTCAAGACATGAGTGCACTAACACTGCAATTTAAAACATGACTCCAGGGGCTCCTGGGTGTCTTGGTCAGTTGAGCGTCTGACTTTGGCTCAGGTCATGGTCTCGAGGTTCGTGGGTTCACGTCCCTTGTCGGGCTCTGTGCTGACAGCTCGAAACCTAGAGTCTGCTTCAGATTCTGTGTCTCCCTCTCTCTCTGCCCCTCTTCTGCTTGCACTCTGTCTCTCTCTCTCAAAAATCAATAAACATTAAAAATAAAATTTAAAAAAAAGGCTCCAAGCACTCCAAGCACTGGAAGAAGGAAGAAATGCAAGCATCACTTACTCTTTCTCTTAATATAATCTAAGCAAATGGTGGATGTGCAGATACACATTTATATATCCATATTCAACAGAACTGAGTTTTTTGATTTTATTGTGGTTTTGTGGTGAGAAGGCTGCTGTTTTCAACAACTTACCTTTTTTTCTCCACTAGGCTTGGCATGATGCCTGACATTCTCTCTCTCTCTCTCTCTCTCTCTCTCACACACACACACACACACACACCTGAAGGTATTTAAATCTTAGAAGATTATACCTACACACTATTCATTTCAATCAATTTCTAGTGAGTTAGCTAATTAAATGAGCACTCAGATGCCACTTGCTGAGCTGACCTGCTTGCAGTTAAGGTTTTCAATGCAAACAAACACCCTCGATGCTGCAGCCGTCAATCTCCTTGTGGTACCAACATTCACATCCTTATTTAACACAAGTGGCTCTGCCAAGAACTTCCTCACATCTCCACCCACCCACTGCTTATACTCTCTCAGGATTCCAATCAGGTGCCACCTCCTCCAGGGGAGTACCTCTTCTTTGTGCATCCTGAGGGCCCTGCAGAGCGTTCTCAATTCATATGCTTACGTGACTCAGATGTCCCTCCCCTAGACTTCCAGCAATCTCAAGCATGAGATCATATTTCACTTGTATTTCCATTTCCCGTGTTCATCACAGTATCGGATCCAAAAGCAAAACACGTATTTGTGAAGATACAGGCTTGTTTGCAGTTTTCCAGGAAGTATTAATTCACAAAATTTTTGCAGATACCCCTTTCATGGAGACTTTTTCCTGGAAGCTATGTTTCCTTCCTCTGTATGCTATTTGCAG
This sequence comes from Panthera leo, assembly GCF_018350215.1. Classification (NCBI taxonomy): domain Eukaryota; kingdom Metazoa; phylum Chordata; class Mammalia; order Carnivora; family Felidae; genus Panthera; species Panthera leo. Next base: position 45,722,249 of record NC_056687.1, on the reverse strand, counting down.
CTATCAAGAGTTTAATAACATTGACCCAAATCACTATTATAGGATCCACCTGAATTTACATTTTTAAGCATATAAACAAAATCTCCGTAACTTGAAAAAAAAAATATATTCATGACTGTCATATGATTGTAATAAATCATGCACTATTTTAATGCTGAAGGAACTCTTAAGAATGCCCTGGAGAAATAAATCTGTCCTTATCTGAGATCTGTCCTAACCACTAATTCGCCTCTCCTCTACACCAACACAAAATGTTTTATTATACTGGGAGACCTTCCTCATGTGAGTATTAAATAGTATTTTCTAAACAGAAAATAAAAGAGGAACACACCTTACCTTCCTTTCTCCACCCTTCCTTCTCTGATTTCCTAAACACTCATATGCACACACTCACACACACACTCCTACACTCAAGGGTAGAGATCTATACTAAAAAAAAAAAGATATTTGGAAATTTCGGCTCTTTTGCTAAAGATGCCTGGACGATGTATTCCTACTACTATTAAAAATATATGTATGGGGGCACCTGGGTTGCCCAGTCGGTTAAGCGTCCAACTTCAGTTCAGGTCATTATCTCATGGCTCTTGAATTTGAGCTCTGCATCGGGCTCTGTACTGACAGTTCACAGCCTAGAACCTGCTTTGGATTCTGTGTGTGTCTCTCTCTCTCTCTTCCCCTCCCTAGCTCGTGCTCTCTCGCTTGCTCTCTCTCTCTCCCTGTCTCTCAAAAATAAACATTAAAAAGAAAAAAATATATATATATGTATGCACATATACATACACACATACATATATGTATCATGCACCAATTCATTTTATGGGCCAGATTACAGGCAACATTTTCAATTATCACTCACTGTAACACTTTATATGCATAAATTCAAAAGATTATCATCAATATAATGAAGACTGGTAAAATTAGCACGGATATTAGCAACCGCTTTTAAACATCGCTAGACCAACGTACAGCTTTACTACTTGACAAAAGAAAATAAAAAAACAGGAAAAACAAAACAAAACAAAAGGTTGTGTCACCTTTAAGACACGTTTGATAGAACCCAATACAAAGTCTCTTGGTGGATGTTTTCTGTTCTGAAGGATCCAGTCACGATTTAACACCTTTTCTCCTTCTTCCAACACACATTTCTGACCCTGGAAATGTGGCTTCTCATATAAAATCCAGCTGAACAAATATAAAAGCATGATTGGTTATAATTAATTTTCTAAGAAATGAGGCATAAAACACATGATACTTATTAGTAAGTCCACAGACTATTGTACCTACTTAACTTTCAAAACCTGAGCTATTTTCCACAATTGGTATATAAACCTATTTTTGAAACAATGACATATGCTAATTTAAGTATAGACATAGGCATAAGAATAAAAGTGCACACAACTTGGAAATATTCCCAAACATAATCTACGCCTATATTTATGTATGCATAAATGCACGTATACTTTCTAGATGGTATATAAACAAAGCTATATATTTCTATCAAAAACAATAGCTTAACAATTCCAATTCTTGAATAAAATGGGAGCACAGGTGTCCCATTTTATTGCATGAAGACAACACTATACCATACCACTTACTTCATGAGTACTGACCAGTGGGTAACTGAGACTGGACAAAGAAATTTTGGCTGCAGCATATGCAAGGGAAATGGTCCATAACAAATGAGGTTTCCCCTCATTTTTACACCACACAAAGAATCCTTCACTTCTTGACCATGTCAGCTAGACAAATGACTTTAAGTATGTGGCCTTCACATTCCTTAGCATCCCACAACTTGTGAACTCGCTTTCAAAGCTATGCTTCATTTAGCTGATGCCTTCAACTCAACTTGCCAAATCCATCCTGCTACTAATGTAGTTTCAGAATGGTATTAATTGCATATAATATATATATTAGGTCTTGCTACTTATGGCCCATTGGCTTTAAGCACTAAAAACAGCCAGTATTTTCTGGCACAGTACATAAAAAGAACTATTAAATTATAAGACACTAATTATGTTTCAAAATATTCTGTCAAAAACCAGAGGAAAGGGAATGTGACTTTAATAAAAAATACAAAAAGCATAAAGAGTAAGAAAACACACTTAGTTGGGGGGAAAATGCTACCAAATTTTAAGAGATTTCTTACCAGCCCCTTACAACTTTTATCAGTATCCCATTCGGAAAGGACCATGATGTAGCATCGGGAATATTACAGTAGATCTCCTGCTTGTATTTACTTCCATGGAGATCATAGATAACCATCTGCAATATACAGAAAGCAGGCACAAAAACTAATTGTTAAGAATGCATTTAAAATTCCAAAATGTCCTAGAATGTAGAAAATATCCTAAACATATAAAAGATGATTACTATAGATGCTAAATCTTTGAGTAAAATAATCCCCTTTAAAGTCAGTGAAAAGTATTTACTTTAAACTCCCCAAATCTGAAAGTAACCTTTTTTTTGTTTTTAAAGTAAGCTCTGTGCCCAATGTGAGGCTTGAACTCATGACCCTGAGTAGCATGCCCAACCGACTGAGCCAGCCAGGCATCCCTAACGTAACTTTACTTTTCACATTTTACCTTAGTTAATAAGAAACTTATGCTTACCTTCCCAGGTCTCGGGTTACACCTCAGAATTTGTTTGTCAACATTCTGAAAGAGTAAATGTGGAAGAAGTAAGCCTTAAGAAACATCAACAGAAAGATCTATAACTCACTTTCTTAGCAGTCACAAATCCAATTCATCACATATTTACTTAGGGACCATTATACGCAAAGTGTACCTCTAGGTACTACAAGAGATACAAGGGCAAATATAAGGGTAAATAATGTGTTGTTTGTGCCCTCAAGGAGCTTATACCTGGAAGGAAGGAGCAGATGATCACACTCATGTGACTGTTCTGTGAAGGACTAGGTTAAACTCATGGGTAAAATACAAAGAAAATGCCAACTTATGGGCATCTAGGGGAATGACACCAGCATAGAGGTGAGGTGATGGCACGGGGAGGCCCCCAAAAGGCTTGCTGGAGGAAGTGATATGGAGAAGACCTTGAAAACACAGGATTTTAATAAGGGAAAAAATGTGGCAGGTTGGGGTCAGGGAGTTGATAAAAGAATTCCATGGAGAACATATTTTCCGAGGCAAGGTGGTAGGAAACACTGGGTGTATAACCAGAGCACGTGGAGATAAGGTTGGACAAACAGGACTTGGGTGTGTTGTAATATAGTGAAGATGTTTCACTTGACTTGGTAGGTGATGGGGGATCATTAAAGAAACATTTCTTCAAATCTTATCCTTTCTTTTAAAAAGACTTTGCCTTGCAAGCTACTGGTTGGTATTCTAATATAACTATTTGCTACTGTGGCTATTCATGGTGAAGACAAGGGTCTTGGGAATCGTAGAGAAAGTTCCATGATCTTGGGAATGCCAGAAAGGAAGTCCCATGTTAAGTGAATATTCTACATTAAATGTTTAAATATTTCTAAGGCAAAAAAACCCATAAAACTGAATTTCAAGACCATTAACAGATATAATGTTTTCAGCTTTTTTTCTTTCAATTAGGCTGTTTGTGGCCCTGCTTTGTATGAACAATATGAGCAAGTACTGACAGGATACTGCCAAGTGATTACTGAAAATATTTTAGAATATTATGAAATATTTTACTGAGACACATAAGCTCAATGGAATGTAACAATTTCCCCATATATAGTACCTTGAGAAATTCAGAATGCTGTCACTTAATTTCACTTGAAAACTAAATATTAACAAAGAAGGGGGAAATAACTTGCTTCTCTTATGCCTTTTAAATTCTGCCTAAGCACTTTCATTTTCTCACTTTAACAGTCCGGCTAAAATACAGGGATTATGATACACTTCAAATAAAGAATAAAGTAACTTCTGATATATTTTTAAAACCATCTTTACACAACCTCAAATCACTGATTTTCTTCATAAGTTTTTAGGTCATTTCATGACCCAAAGCACTACTTCATTTGTTAATAATCAAAATAACTTACCTCTGTGAATGGGCTTAATCTGCCTGAGATGTCCTGAGCACGGAAATATTTTGACACTGGTTCCTGAAAAAGTCCACCAAATCTGGCTCCTTTGTCTGAGGAGTGAGTTTTGGAAGTATGCAAATACTGATGATAAGCACTCTTTAAAGAAGAATGTAGTTTAGAAGTAAGGTCAGATTTTTGTAGAAATGAAGCCTTTTCTGGCCACAGACCAACTTGCAGATCAGAGGTAGTAGGTTCATTTGACATTACGTATGAATTCTTAGAGATTCCAGTCCTTTCCTGGTCATCATCAGGATAAAACGTGATGGAAGGGTCTGGCAGCTTCAAAGTAATGGTTTCCTTCCTCCTAGGTCTCAGGCTTCCTTTATGTAATGGTTCCTCCCCCTCCTTCTCCTCCTCCTCCTCCTCCTCTGCCTCTATCCCCTGTCTGTCTTCATCAAAATTCATCTTTAAACGCTCTGATACCGACTGGAGAAGGGATAAAACAGAAGAGGGCTGGTTTGCATTCTCTCTTGATTTTGTGGAGCCATGGTGACCAGGTGAGACCTCGCTGGACAGAATGTCCTCCTGAGAGCTGTCATCCTCATAAATGGGAGACAAAGCTAAGGGATAAATTTTGTACCTTTTGGCCTCCACTGATAAGAATGATTCTGAACTATCACTATCAAATGTCTCACCTAATTTAGTGTCCTTTTCAAAATGATGGACAAGGTCAGTTCTGCTCTCAGACCTCTCGCATGTGACTACAGGCATGCTGTCAGTAGATGTATCAGGAAACAGCAGAGTGTGTGTTCTTACTTCTGGGGTAGCACACCTGTCCTCATCTTGAAGGGGTTCGTCATATAATATAGTAAAGGAAGAATTTTCTTGTTCATCCTGAGACATGAAGGCTAAATTAGACTCTTCTTTTTCATCACTATAATTATCATCTCTTATTTGGTTATCTACTGCAGTAACAGATGTTCTTTTGTCTAGCTTTCCCATGGTATCCTTGGGTCGAAAATCCGGCACTGCTAAAGCTGGGTAGCCTTCATAATCCTTGCTTAATGTAGGTGATTCATATCCCCTGAAATATGAGGCAAGTCTGTTGTCACACGCTATCAAGCCTTCCTTTCTCTCAGGGGGTCCTTTCTCTATTTCTCCAACACTCTCTCCACCAGGCTCTTGGGATGTTTTTTCGGCTTCAAATATGGGAGGCACAGCCTCTGCTTGTGTAATAGGCAATTCCAGACTTGTTCCATAGGTTTTCTTAACATTTACCACTGTAGATAATACTTTGTGTTTCCTGAGAGCCTCATCAGAATCTTCTGGAGACAGTCTTTCCATTTCTCTTGGAGAGGGCATAGACACACTCATTCCAACTGCCTCTGTATCCTCTGTCTTACATGCCCTTTCCACTTCTAAGAAGGCAGGGACTGCCTTCTTGTGTGCTTCTTTCACTTCTAACACTAAAGGTACCATTTCAGTTTTCCTAATACCCTCTCCAGCATCCTTCTGGTAAGATATTTCCAACAAAGGTCTTCCAGTCTTTTCAGTGATGCCCTCAGCATCTTTTTCGTAGACATTTACCACTTCTAACATAATGGGCATAACCTCAGTTTTGTCCAGATCAGCATCACTTAGGTAAATATTTTCCATTTCTAATGTAACAGGTATCACCTCAGTCTCTGTGATATCCTCTTCACCATCCTCTGGGTAAATATCTTCCATTTCTAACGTGGCAGGGATCACTTCAGCCTTTTCGGTAACCCCCTCAAAGTCTTTTTGGTAGACATTTTCCATTTCTGACATAACTGAGGTCATCCCGGTCTTGCCAACATCACCTTCAGCATGCTTTTGGTAAATATTTTGTAATTCTAATGCAACAGGTATCACCTCGGTCTTCGCAATATCCCCTTCAGCATCCTTTTGGTAAATATTTTCCATTTCTAATGTGGCAGGCATCACTTCAGTCTTTCCAGTAATTACCTCAGCATCTTTTTGGTAGGTATTTTTTACTTCTGAAATAATAGGCATCATGTCAGTTTTGCCAAGATTTCCTTCGATATCCCTCATTTTATAAGCTTTTTTCATTCCTAAAATGGCAGGTAATCCCTCAGTTTTTTCAATATACCTCTCAGCATCCACTTGGTGTACTTCTCCCACTTTAAAAATGTCAGCTGTTGGCTCAGTTTTTATCACATTTAATTTGGCATCCTTTTTATGTGCTCTTCCCATTTCTAACATAGGAGGGGCTGCCTCATATCTCGTAATATTCAATTCAGCATCCTTTTTCTTTGTTTTTTCCAATTCTAACATGGGAGATCTAAGCTCCATTTTTCTTATATTTACTTCCATATCTTTCTTGTGTACTTTCCCTACTTCTGACATTGTAAAGAGTGTGTTTTTATTACTCTGTCCTGGCAAGCCTTTTTCAGATATACACACAAGACTATCAGAAAAACTGTTCTTGGATGTCCCAGGTACATGGATGTCATCATTTGCAAATGGAGGCCATTTGAAATTTAATACAAGAGTTCTTGTATCCTCTGTCCCTGTTTTGTGATTATCCATACACGCTATTTCCACTTTATCTTTAGAGTCCTCTTTGAAAAATAAATGTGTTTTTACCTTATCATCTAACCCTTTATGGGGTGTATCTTCAGCTAGTAAAACAGCATCTGATTCCCACAAATTTATCCTATCAGCCTGTCTAGCTCTACTTCCAGAAAGTGGGGATTCTTGGTAGAGAACAATTTCTCTTCCTTTAATTGACTCTGCGTCCTTAACTAAGTTACTTACAGAGAAGAACCTACCTAATATTTTATTTTCATTAATTTCACATGTGCTTTGATTTACTGCCTGTTCAGACACCAAGAAATCCCTTAATGTATCATGCGGCTTAACACTATCACTGTTGAGAATTTGTGAAGTATTAGCCTGAAGTTCAGAATCCCAGGTATCTTCAGTATCTTCAAAAGCATCATTTGCCAAATTTTCTTGGGCTGAATAAATAATCTCATTGACTAATTCCCTAGCTTGATCTTCTAACAAACAAGATAAATTCATTCTATCAGAATCAAAAAGGAGACTCTTCTCACCAGCTGTAAGTGAAACACAGACCTTTTCTTCCTCTGGGACATCTGACCTGTTTTCCATGCCCTGCTCTTCCAAATGCTCTGTTAGCTGGATCCCTGCCAGTGTCACTTCTGAGGAGTTTTTCTCAGGAACATCTTCTTTCAGAGTACCTGAATTCATTATGCCATCTATGGCTATATGCTCTTGGCAGGTATCAACTATGTGTGTGGATTTTAATTCTTCCCTGACAGAAACAAAAATTTCACCAATCAATGTATCAGCCTTTTTAACTAAACCACTTTTGAGGTCCAAAAGTTGGCCATGGACTCTTCTCCTTGCTTCCGTGTGCTCAGCAGAGGCTTCAGAACACTGCTGGCTTGAGCTGTTAACTGACGTCGGAGCCCCAGCAACTGCTCCAGTCTCTGCTTCCATGGGATTGTCAAATTGGGCAGCAGTTGGGAAATCGAGAGACACCTTCCCAGTAGGAGTCCCAAAATGTTCTTGAAAAGGGGTCACTTCTGCCCCTGTTGGGACAGATGTTTCAAATTCCAAATAAGGGCTATTAGGGCACAGCAGGTTAGTTAAAGAGGCACCTTCATGTGTGGCATCTATGGTAACTTTTACAGAACTGGAATTATTTTGGTGACTATGTGAACTTAAAATCATGCTAACTTCTTCAGAGCTACCAGAGGAAGACACACTATCAATACTACCACTTAGGGAATGAGTATTCTCTTTTTTTCTGTGAGATAAGGCTTTCTTTTCTGATTTCAGCACAGGAACATTGTGAAAGTGTGAGTTCTCAGATACAAAAGCATTTTTCCCCAAACTTTTATCAGATTCCAGAAAAGGTGAATTTACTTGTGTGCTGTCAGCTTCTTGGAATTGTGGGGAAGCACTAGTTGAGTTGAATTTTGCCATTTCTGAGAAACCAGAAATCTTTCTAGTCCCAAAAATATGTGAAGGTTGATGAATCACATAGGTATTGGCCTCATAATTCTGTGCCATTTGCCTAGTAGCTTTTTCGTCATGAACAGGAGGTAAAATCTCAGATATATTACCCTTGGGAAAAGCAGGAGGATAAACTAAAGCTTTTGCCTCTGTTTCCGGAAAACCTTGATATTTGGAGGCAGGAAGAGATACCTCAGTCTGACAATTCTCTTTAATCTCCTCACGATCCATTGATTGAAAACTTTTGTCCTGTTCAGCCTCTAGGGAAGTTAATTCTGATAAAATAAGCTTTCCTGGCACATCTGTAACTTCAAATGGAGAAGAAATCTTATCCTGAGAAATATCTCTAGGCTCTGTTTGGGAAACAGTGATCTTGGAGATGGCTACAGTTTCTTCTCTTACAGAATGCAACTCAACAGGAACACCGTTCTGACCATCAACTTCCACCTTTGATAAAATTTTCGCAATGTCAGGTTTGGTTTCCAAGGAAAGAGAACCAGACTTCTCTGTAGTGCTCTTACTTGCTCTAGCGTTTGAACACATCAATTCTGCTTTAGCAGGGCCTTGAGGTGAAATGGAACTGTTGTCCTCAGAGAGGCTTTCACACTCCAATCTCGAGTCAACTCCAACCTGGCATTTTTCACCTTTCGGAAGAACTTCCTTGGATTCAAGAGTTGCAGATCCATGCTCCAGATGAAGACAAGCAGGCATACCCTTCCCATTTACTGCCTCAACACGATTTGCCACATTTTCTTCTTGGCATTTACCAGGCGGACTGGAAATACCAACAATGCTGACATCCCCAGTTTCAGTGAGCACAGAACACTCATCCTTTGTAACAGGAGTATCTAACTTGCTCAGCATACCAACCCTGGAAACAAACGTAGGAGATGAAATACTGAAATCTGACTTTGTACTGTCAAGGATAAGAGATGTTCTGACATCAGGTGATACTTTGGTTTGTTGAAGACTCTCAGAGTCAAGATGAGATTCTGAAATGTGATTTCTGTTAGGTTCAAAATTCAGCTTAGGGGATATTCTGTTTTCTAAGCACGCTACAACTGCTGATTGGCTGATGTGTTCTCCGGAGGCAGGGTTGTTTTGATTTATTCTAACCACATGAGGCATTTTGCCATGTGGCCTAAAACTGGACCTTTTGGATTCCGTTACAAACAACTGGTCAATATCTTTGGGTAGTGGCTCAATTCTACCTTCTGGAGCTTTTACGTGACTTGAAGTTGGGGGTTCACTAACCAAGGTGCTTTCTGTTTCTTGTCTGATTTTTGTAGCAGCCAAATTTTTTTGTGAGTCTTGGGAAGACAGTCTATTTCCTTCATTTACAGGTTCTGTGTCTGTCACAGCATGTCTCTGAAGAGCCGTGGTGCTGATATGACTGGCAGCCTGCTTGGCTGAGTTATCAACAGCTTGCTTGTCAGAACACTTACTCTCTGGCAACTGCAGACCTTCATGCATAATTGACTTATTTGGACTCAGCAAATCTGCACTGCCCTGTTTGGTAGTGTCACTCCCATCAGGTTTACTAGAAGAGCAGTCAGAAACAGCAGGGCTCTCATGCTCAACATGTGCTTCTCTTTGCACCCATGTCCCATCACTCATCACTGAGCTGTCTTCCTTTATTGTAGTTTCCGCTGTAGTTATTCCCTGAAAATCTGGACTGCAAGGAACTCTGCTACTGTTACTTCCTGTAAACAATGCTGAGCATACCAAATTTCTGTCAGTCTGAGAAACTGGTGCACAACTTAAATGGTGTCGTGAGTCAGATTCACTGGCAGTGGAGCTGAAGTTAGTCACAGAAGAAGGGGATGACCTACTTCTCACAGGTCCCCCAGGATCATTTTTATTTAAAACATTCGTAGAAGCAGCAGTATTGGGCAATTCTAAATGGTTTGTCAGATGGCTTTCTGTGTTAACATTTATTTTGCTACAATCAGAGTCTTCTAACAGGCCTTCGAGCAAATGTCCTTTCACAGATATGTCTGTACTAGCTGATGACAACGACGACACCATCCTAGCCTCAATGTCACTTCCAGGGCCAATATGGATGCTTGTACTAGAGTCAGAACTTTCATTTTCTCTGTCCAAGGGATTCACAGTTTCCAATGCATTCTGGTGCTTCAAATATTTCCTAATTTGTCTGGGGCCTCGATATGTTGCATATGTTACAGAAGGCCTCTCTGGATTACTATCCAGTTGTCTGTAAAAAGAAAGAGCCCAATAGTATCATGAAATATAGTTAGTAACACTTAACAGTAATCCTAGAAGTTATGATAAAGTATATCTTCCAAATACTCCTACTCCTAATAAGTACTGAACTGGAGAAGGAAATCCTAAAATGTTTTAGGTAAACCTGTCTTTACTAAAAATAATGAAGATTTGACAAGAAACACATGAACATCAAGGCACATGAATGTCTGAGCTCCTTACAACCATTCCTTTTTAAAGATTTTTTTTTCAACATTTCTATTCATTTTTGAAAGACAGAGACAGAGTGTGAGCCGGGGAAAAGCACAGAGAGAAGGAGACACAGAATTGGAAGCAGGCTCCAGGCTCTGAGCTGTCAGCACAGAGCTCAAACTCACGAACCGTGAGGTCATGACCTGAGCCGAAGTCAGACGCTTAACGGACTGAGAAAGCCAGGTGCTCCAAAACCATTCCCTCTTACCTGATTACCTACATCTCTCTCACAGTAGTTACCAGACAGAAAGTGGGCTGACAAGTCCAAGGCTTGGGTTTTAGTTACAATCTCAAAGAGTGACTGGAAGGAACCACACTGCCTTATGTGCCTCATACTGGCACAAGTTCATGGATATGTCACTGATTTGTCCACCATATTAGAGCACCACAGTAAGCTTCTCTTCCTTTACTCTTGGATGTAAATTTGAACGGCAACTTCAAGCACATAGGGGGAGAACTTTTAAAGGAAAACAACTGGTAAGATGTCTAACTCACATAAAGCACTCAGCATGTATTTGTTAACTCAATGACAGAATTGCCTTAAAAATGCTCGTATTAAGTTCTTCAAATATTCAATTTCTGTAGCATAAAACTGCTTGGGTAAATGTAATCAAAAGAGACTTCTAGTAAAAGTTCTCTACTTCTTCTCAGCCCCAGCATAAAGTTCCAGAGACTCTCAGCATCCAACTTCCTTTGAAGAATCTTTCGCTGGGAGTTCTCATGCTATCTGATACTGCTTAATAGCCCTGGACACACACCATTCTCTTCCCTTAAATCCCAGCCCCAGAGAGAAACTCCAATGTCTTCTGAGACTAAGTTCACAAGTCATCTCCAGAACAAACAGATCCCAGCGCCCCTTTCCTGCTGACATGGGCAGTTAGCCTCTGATCTGTGGGTGCAAAGAACCTTGAGCGCAGCATTTGCCATATCAGATTATAAAGATCTAGGCACTTAATGCATTTTACCCACTTGCCTTGTGGCTATTTGAAGGAAGGCACTGTGTCTTAACCATTTTTACATTTTTAAATGCCCCCCACAAAATTTGGCAAATGATATATATTTACAACCTTTGGGCAATGAATGACTAAAATAAAGCAATGATAGTAAGTGCTTAGTGTGTGATTTATTCCAGACTGCCTTCACTATTATCGATTATATAAAAGTGTTTTAAATTCTGAACTCTAGGCTCATTTTAGGATCCTAACACTAAAAATGTATGGCAGAAATATTTGATGTTCTATTTTTTTTTCAGATTAAACATATAATTAACAAAACATTGTAGAACCCACATGAATAAGAAATCCAGCCACCAGTATTCCAATATCTGAATAATGCTTTTTCTCCCCTGCTTTAAAGCAGTAACATTAAGAACACTAGACTCATTTACGTGATAAAACAGATGGTAAACCTCTTCAGACAGGTCAAATTTTTATGAACTGTGCCCCTCACATATTTCTTGAATTTTAGCTGAAATAATGTATTTCAATCTATATAATTGCTGGTCCCTGAAATCCAATCCACCACTATTGTGAAAACTTGTATTGGTTACATGCATGTTTTTACTGTCCATTACAAAGCAGCTAAACAAGATGACTAGGGAAAAAGCTTTGCCTTATGAAAGTAGTTTTAGCTCCAGAATGAGTGTCAGGCCAGATCAAAGACTTATTATGAAACAAACTCAAAAACGAATAAGGTAATTGCCTGTGAAAACATACAAGAAGAGAAAAATACATGGTACTTTACCATACAGGTAAAGTAACGTTATTGGTGAAATCGGATATCAAAATACATTAATTAATCAGAAAACACAAGAGCCTTCAGAGCAACATGTGAAGATCGAGAAGCCCGAATAAATGACAAGAAATTTTTGGTCAGTTTTTCTTTTAAAGCTTTAATGTTTTATATTTAAAATCTACTCTCAACAGGTTGCAATATTTTTTCCTTCAAAAGATCAATAAAATAATTCTGAAGACATGGATACACAAATGTACATGATTCCAAAGAAATATGAAATGATACAGGAATCAGAATTCAATTTAAGTAAACTGACATTCTCTTCCTACCAACTCCCTCCTAAAAAGACCTCAAGACATTTTATCCTGCATCAATCCTAATGCACCTTTTGATCTAAAAGGTCTTCTATAAACCACATACAAAAAATCCATTAAATGTCAACTCACTGTAATAATGCCTTTTGGTAGTTTTGGAGTCCTTTCAGGGGTGAGGAGAATCATTTTCTCCATTTTTTAGGATTTTCTGGGTACTTTCAACTAAAATGATTACACTGATTTATATGAACTAGTTTAAATTTGTAACCAGATAATCTCCTGTAGCACCTGGTGGAAATGTTATATGCTTGAAACTAAAACATACATTGCTTATACTAAACAACTATATAATCATGTTTAAAGCACTGAACATCAAAGTTTCAAGCCTAACTTCGTGTACTATAATTAGTTGTGTCAGGTACTGATGAGCTACACTCCCTCTTTTTAAAAGATTAGTCATGTCACCAATGTAGTCTATTTTCTACAGCATTCTTTCTCAGGTTGCAGTTGAGTCTCCATAATTGAATAGTATAAGAATATAAAACTGTCCTTTAATTGTTAAGTTTTTGCCTGGTAAATAAAATAGAAAATGGAAATATCAAAAACACGTAACTTTAAAAATAAAATCTGAAGATGGAAAATTAAAATTTTATAAGCTGCACAGAGAAAATGGAGTATTAATTACACATATTATATAAATTGTCCATGGGATCTACAGCTTATCCTACACAACCAAAGTTAAATGATCCTAACAATAGTAAGAACCAAATAAGACAGGCTCTCTGCTCCTCTCCATTTGACAGACAGCCACATTTTCTTGTACAGTGCCAGCTGCATCCCTGAGACTTGATGGTGAAGGTTGGAGTAAATGGATTTGGCTGTACTGGTGTCTGATCACAAGGGCTGCTTTTTAAGTCTGGCAAAGTTGATACTGTTGCCACCAATTTGTTGACCTCAATTACATGGTCTACATATTCTGGTATGACTCCACCCATGTCAAACTCAATGGTACAGTCAAGGCTGAGAATGGGAAATTTGTCAGCAAAGTCCATCTCCACCTTCCAGGAGTGAGATCCTGCCAACAGCAAACTGAGTGATGCTAGTGCTGAACATGTTGTGGAGTCTACTAGTGTCTTTACCACCATGGAGAAGGCTGGGGTTCACTCAAAGGATGAAGCCAAGAGGGTCATTGTCTCTGCCCCTTCTGTTGATGCCCTCATGTTTGTGAGGAGTGTGAACCATCAGAAGCAGGACAAATCCCTCAAGATGGTCAGCAATGCCTTCTACCCCACCAGCTGCTTGGCCCCTCTGGCCCATGTCATCCATGGCAACTTTGGCATAGTGGAGGGACTCGTGACCACAGCTGATGCCATCAGTGCCAGCTGGCAGACTGACAGCCCCTTTGTGAAGCTGTGGTGTGATGGCCAAGGGGCTGCCCAGAACATCATCCCTGCTTCTATTGGCACTGTCAAAGTGGTGGGCAAGGCCATCCCTGAGGCCAAGTGGAAAGCTCATTGGAATGCCGTTATGTATCCTTATCCCTAATAGGTCAGTTACGGATATGACTTGACACCTGGAAAAAGCTGCCAAATACAAGGATATCAAGAAGACAGTGAAGCAGATACTGCAAGATTATCTCCTGCAAATTTAACAGTAATCCCCATCCTTCCATCTTTGATGCTGGGATTGGCATTGACCTCAATGACTACTTTATCAAGCTCATTTCCTGGTACAACAATGAATTTAGCTACAGAAACCAATGGTGGATCTTATGGTCCACATGGCCTCCAATTCAAGGAGTAAGAGCTCTCTGAACCACAAGCTCTATTAAGAGCACAAGAGGAGAAGCCCTCAGCTGCTAGGGAGTCCTTGCCCCAGCTCAGCCCCAACTTACAGAGACTGTCATGACCTTGGCGTCAATGTTTCCATCCCAGGCCCCCGAACTTTGTCATATACCACCAATAAAATACACTGTGCCCAAACCAAAAAAAAAAAAAAAAAAAAAAAAAGGAGAGCAAGAACAAAGTAACATACCTAGACATTTCAAATATTTAAAGAAGTAGACATATGTACATATTGGAAATGTGAAAAGGTTTTATGCATTTTAGCCCAAGATATACCTACCTATCATGTAAAGATTTATTAAGCCTCCAGGTACCAAACACAGCTATATTCTTTTCTGTATATATTTGATATTCCTGATATTTCAAAGGTCAACCAAAGACATTTGTCATTCTTCAAAGGAAATCCTAAATAATAGCCTAAAAATAACAGCCTTAGAGCAAAGTATCTAACTCACTTTAAGAAAGTATGATTAAGCTATCTTCTCAGCATTAAGATAGATTTCCTTTCAAATTACAGTTAAGAATATCTTCTCTCATAATAGGAAAGGCTTTTAACTTTTCCGTATAAAGACAGGCTGTGAATCCAGCAATTTTTTTTTAAATCACAATAAAGCTTTGACAGAAAATTTTTTCATGATGGATATGAATCTGTTGAAAACATAAAAATCATAGAACTTAAACTTTTTAAAGATTTCAACCCAACAGTGAAGTAGTTTCCTAATAAACTGCAATGAAGGCCTAAGTTAATGTATGGAAAACAATCTAAAAGTTGTCACCAAACAGGTTTAATGAAAGGCTTTATGGATATTAAAAATTAAATTGGCATAGTCAACATAAAAACAATTACAAAGCTGTTTATTATTTTTAATTAAGCGAAATGAAATAATTTATAACTTTTGAGCAGGATTTTTTTCTGAACACACTTCAAATTATAGTTAATAACTTACCTAAATTTTGAAAACTGTAATTAATAGTGACTTAAAAAGTATGCTTGATATTATAGTAATGGACAGCATTATACAGCACAGATTATTTTATAAACTTGTGTAAATTAAGCTATTAGCCCTTTTTAGTACACTCTGATTATAAAAGACCTACAGAGAAAAAAAAGTAGGGGCATTTTTACATGAGAAAGATGATGCAAAACCTTTAGTTAATTAAAAAATCGAAGTTATAAAAACTGAAATTTTGTGTGACACTGAAATCTCCTACCGATTTCAGAAGTGTAGACTCTCATGAGAGAAAACACTCTCCAAAGGCCTGAGCTAGAAGGAGAGCCATTCTAGATGTCTAAGTCAGCCTGACTGTACACTAACTTTGTTTAAACCAAAAGCCTGATTTATGGCTCACCAAACATACACTGTATACTGATTTTATAAATGAGTTGCCTAACAGAAAACCATCTGTCCTTGCAATATTGATCAATGCTCCTATTCCCTGCATTCCTTGACCTTAAAACTTGTGATTCCTGCTTATACGCTAGTCTATAATCTTTTGAGCTTTCATAAGATGTAAAAACATATATAACCCTGTAAAAACTGTTTATCACCCAGAGCACTTTCTTCCCTGTGAAGAGTGTGCTTCCCAGGCAGCTGTTCTAACTTGGGTTTCAATAACACTCTCTTTCTTACCTTCAGAGATTCTTATATACAAGGTTTATTAATTATGCATCAGCAACTCTTAATTTTAAATAACATTTTATATTTGGAATAGTCTCATGATCGCAATGAAAAATTAAATATATCCTTGCTTTTAGTAAATTCATTTCACAAAACTAAAACAACTTTAATACTTATAATGCAGTCTCAAAATTATTAGTAAATTTTTCCATATATATTATTTAAATATCTAAAATTAGTTATAAGTAGTCCTTAATCATATTGTCAAAATAAACTATTAACAAAAATGGTATGTCAATTCTTTTTTTTTTTAATTTTTTTTAACGTTTATTTATTTTTGAGACAGAGAGAGACAGAGCATGAACGGGGGAGGGTCTGAGAGAGAGGGAGGCACAGAATCCGAAACAGGCTCCAGGCTCTGAGCTGTCAGCACAGAGCCTGACGCGGGGCTCGAACTCACGGACCGCGAGATCATGACCCGAGCCGAAGTCGGAGGCTTAACCGACTGAGACACCCAGGTGCCCCTGTCAATTCTTAAATTAACATGTGACAGTAGGAAGTCACTAAACTGCAATTCTATACCTGATAATTTGTAGGACTTCTGGAGCTGGGCCAGAGGAGGCTTGTATCTCAGCCAAGACAAAAGCTTTGCAGAGGTGGTTCTGGTAACTGCCTTAAGCAATTCTTTTTTTTTTTTAAGGTTATTTTTGGGAGAGAGAGAATACATGTACATGTGAGCAGGGGAGGGGCAGAGAGAGAGAGAGAGAGAGAGAGAGAGAGAGAGAGAGAGGAAGAGAGAGAGATTCACCAGCAGGCTCTGCACTGTCAGCATGGAGCCTAGCCTGACATGGGGCTTGATCTCACTAACCATAACATCATGACCCGAACTAAAATCAAGAGTCGGATGCTTAACTGACTGAGCCACCCAGGTGCCCGGGCTTTAAGCAATTATTCTATTAATAAGGAGGGTTTTACTAACAAGAAATAAGAGGCAAGGTAACCTCTTCCATTTTCTACTGTCCAGTACCAAAGAAATAAACTCGATTAATCAAAACCAAAGGGGGGATTAACAAGAAAAAAAAGAAAAAACACAAACTTTCCATTCCACATAATTTCCACATAATAGCCTCAAAATCCTTACCACTTTAAGTTACTTTGGTACAAAAAGTCATCTGGAGAGGTTGTTAGAAGACTGCTGGGCACCACTCCCAGAAATTCTGATTTAGTGGGTCTG